>NC_050605.1:14295845-14640845 GCF_013368585.1 Megalops cyprinoides
AATTCAGCACATGTGTGTGTACATGTGTGGGGAATGCACTGTAGTATTTACCAACTGTGTGGCCGAAGATAAAAATGTTTAGAGTATTGTCTTCTACCCTCAGTAGTGCCTTGGGGATTTTTAAAAGACAAACAAGCCTTAACTCAGCATTGCATTGATTTTTTTCCCCCACAACCATTTTTAAAATATATACATTTTCCGATAAGAAATAATGTTGAAATTTGTGTGTTTTGCAGGTGCAAACAGTGTTCCCAGGCGGGCTGTTTGGAACCGGATACAGAGGACGTGAGGGAATGGGATGAGAGGAAAGTAGCAGAGGGTATGATAACCGACCCAGGAACTCTTTCTATCCAGGCAGAGTAAACTCTACTCCGCTAGAGCCTGACCCCTCGCTCTGTCCGCCACCCTTCCTGCCACTGTGTACTGGATCCCGGCTATGGGACAGGCAGTCTCTGCTCCCTGTCCCACACATTAATCACGTTCACCTTTTAAATGTGGAGGGCCAAAGTGCAGCAGGCTTTCTACGCCTCTGGAACTCCTTATACGTTTTGAAGAGGGAGGATTGAGCTCATCCGATCAGGCAGCTTAATTAGCTTAATTGCCCATTTAATTTGCCGTTTCTGAGAGCCGAAATGAAATGTGACCCAGACAGCTGACTCTGCAGGACAGGGGGATCTGGACAGTGTGACTGAATTTCAGTGTCCGTCCCTCCCAAGTGTTGGGTGTTGATGTGAGTCCAGCTTATTCATTGATGGGTGATAATGTAACTCATGTGTTCCACGGTGCTGGATGTGACCTCTGTGTGTTCAGTGCTGGGTGTGACCCCTGCGTCCTCAGTCTGAGGTGTGACTCATGGGTCCCCAGGCCTAGGTGTGACTCCTGTGTCCTCAGCACTGGATATGGATGTATCCCGTGTGTCCTAAATGCTGGTTTTGACTCAGGTGTCCTCAGTGCTGGATGTGACCCGAGTCTTCAAAGCTGTGTGTAACTCATGTGTCGTCAGCACTGGATGTCATTTCTATGTCCTCAGTTCTTGCCGTGTCCTCAGCACTGATGACGTGCTTCACTTCTCTGCAGTTCTAGGTGTGCAGCTGATGCAATATGTGTTCCTGATGAAGCTGGAGCTGGAGGATGAAACTGACTCTGTGGAGGCCCTACTGTGGGAGCACGCTGTGAGTGAAGAGATGTCACAGACTGTGCATGGTGCTCACAGACGGAGTTAGCCCCCCATCCGTAGCTTCTGGTGGGGATGTCTTTAAAAGGAGGACATGCTGTTTAAAACACTGTTGTTAGTCAAAGTGTGTAGAAAGGATGTGGTCACTTACTACTGAAAATGGACATCTGGAGCACTTCTTGTTTTCTTTCTTCAACCAGTAAAAGCCTGTATGGAGGCTTACAGAGGAAGTGAAGGGATCTGCGTTGTATTTCTGTTTGCTTGTGTCTGACTGTCTTTTTCTGTGGAATCTCGTGACTGGTCCTGGGTTTTCTCCTCTCCAGGAGAGCTTCTTCCGAGTTTCCGCCAGTGATGCTGCAACCAGTCAGGATGCACAGGACTGGATACAGGAGACGATGAACAAGCTCCGCCCACCAGGGGGAAGTCTGGGTAAAAAAGCTAGTTATATTCTCCAGGTTTGTTATAGCATAAGACACTGAGGCAGTAGCCAAAGTAGAAGCAATGCTTGAAACATTCCCTTTAGCTGAGTATGGTCAATATCATCTAACAAGATTCAGGAAAAAAAACGTTCCATCAATATTTGCAGCAGAATATCTCTAACTGGATATAAACAGCCTCGTTCACAGCGAGTTGAGCCAATAAGACGAGTTGTCACGGCCCCGATTTTCCCTCGCGAGCGATTTCCGATGAGCGAGACTGAGAGTGAATCAAAGCCGCGTGCTCCGCTGTAGAGCAACACGCGAAGCAGGAGCAGCGTTACCGAAACCAGTCGCGCGTTCTGACCTCACGGTCGCGACGTCTCGCCTTCCGGAAGGGCTCGTTTACAGTCTGCCCGCGCCCGCGATCTGTGAAGGTGCGTTGCGCACCGGTGGGTTTCTGCAGACCGTGGCACGGTATTAAAATCACGGCGCTGAGGTGCGTCTCTGTCCCCCTCCCCCCTCCTCCCCCACCCCCCCTGCAGCGGAGCGACCTTGGCTGGATCTGTGTCTGAGGTCATACGCCGTGGAGGAGGGCGGCCGGCGCGTGGTCTGTCACCAGATCTTCAACACGGTGGCCAGAGGGGCCGAGCTCTGACACGCACCGCGGTAACACGATGGGCCTTTCTCATTATTACCTCTCACAGTGTTTACCCAGCCCTGCTCCCTGCTCTGGGAAAGGATTCAGGAGTGAAGGTTAAGTATAACACAGATCAGCAGTATGCGTAAAAACATGCTTTCTGAAACTGAAGTATAAGAAATATTTACGTTTTTTGTACTTGGATGTATGTACGTATTTAGTGTACTTACATGAGAAGAGTGGTTTAAACTGAAAAGAATGTATTTTTCTGACTGCATTGTAAATAAACATCTAAATACTCCCAGTGCCTGTGTGGTGTAATCATCAGCAGTGAAGGGTGTTCTTTAGCTTCCAGATACAGTTGACATGAAGTAGTCGCTAATACTTTATCGTCAAATCTTTAAAACGTACCCTCCACCACAGAGTTCTATCAGCTGTGGATCTGAAGAAGCCGGCAGCTTGGAGATTACTTTCCCCTATCTCCCATGGCTTCTCTGGCACCTGAAGCTTACATCTGAGTTCCAAGGCACCCGTATTGCATCTCTGTGTAATAGAGACAGTCTTGGAATGATTTTGATGATGGGCTCATTGCCAGTAGTGCTGTTGAGATGGGACACTGTCACCTCAGAGCACGGAGTAATTCCCTCATCCCAGCCCTAGTGCGCCACCTTGTGGTGCGTCCAGAGTAGGGGAGGTTAAAAAATGAATAATTAAACATTTTGGAAGGGCTTTTTTTTTCAATTATTTTCTCCAGATAGCAATCTTTCACACAGTCTCTGGGAAATGCCATTCTGTAGACGTAGTGTCTTTCCCTCCCCCCCATAATCTGAACAGACTTTTTAGTTATATATGTATCTTTCCCCTGTTGCCATTGATGCTATCTTTCATTCGTCTCTCCTGTCTGCTTCTCTCCGAGATGCAATCTCTCCAGGCGTCCCGTCCCCGTCGCGGCGCTTTAGGCCCCGCGGCCCCCGTGTCACCCCGGGCGGAGCGGGCAGGCCACAGCGGGGTGGTGTGCACGGGGCGGGGACTGTCTACAGAGTAGATAACGGTGGGAGATTATCAGATTTATCCCGCGGAGTAACTTCGGAATAGCGTCTGCTCTCATGCAGGCTCCCTAATCCCTCAGTATTTTACTCTCCCGTACCCCTGGTTGTGATTGCTTTCACTGTGTCTGTTTCAGCGTTTCAGGAATGTGGTTAGCATTGACCAATTACTGTGTAGTCTGCATACGTTTTTTTTAATTTTGGATTATGTTTGGATTTAGAAGCACCGACCAGGTCCGTAGGTGTACACACTAATTTCTAATTGAACAGTAATGTGTACATACATAGAACAATCGCAATCAGAAATCATCATCATTTTAATGACAGTATGAATGGCATATAACGAGTCATATGACCTGGTAACATGTCTAATAACAAGTGTGCTTTAAACTGACATAATGCATGTACAAAATCAGACCAATCGATGCAGCAGATGAATCTCTCATTCCATCATTGTACAGGTGGTGTTTCTCAAGATAAGCGATTGTTTGCATCGCGGCTGGTTGGGAAAATAACTATCAAGTGGGTAACAGGCAGTGCTTCTGCTCTATCTCATTTAAGTGCTTGGTTTGTCTCCAGATGTATTTAACGATGGCTGCAGGAGGCAGGTTTGACACATGGCTGGTAAAAGAAGTAAGGGAATATAATGTGTCAGCGGCGGTGCGGTGAGATAATGATATGATAACGGGAAACTGATGCTATGTGTCTAGTGACATCAGAAGCCTGGAGACTGAGCCCTCAACCGCCGCATAATAGTGCTGTACGGGGGGGGCCTTCACTGCTGCAGCCATAACATCCCTGCTACATTAGCATAGCGTTCTGAGAGCTTCATGCCTTTGCCGGAGGGAACTCTCTCCCTGTCATGGGCTGCACTCCGACTTCAGTGAATCCTTTCGGCTTGGCTCGCTGTGAACAGAAGGCAGCGGGGCGAGACCTCCCGAGGCCCTGTCAGAGGCAGACGCGCTACAGGATTCAGAGCAGACAGGTTTGAGCCTCCGCAGCCCTGGAAGCAGGCCTTACACCGCGAGCTGAATCCGGAGGCACCGCAGCCCGGGGGCGTCTTCGGATACGCGTCTCCGATACTCGAAGACAAGGTGCCGAGCGCTGAAGGAGCCCTGTTGCTTTTTATCTAGAAACAATGACAAGGGTGTAGTCGTTACATTACAATATTGTCATTTAACAAGATAGTCTTATCCAGAGAGAGACTTACATAGGCTACAGTTGTTTTTATTTATTTATTTTTTTTAACATGTTATCCATTTATACAGCTGGGTATTTACTGGGACAATTATGGGTTAAATACCTTGCCCAAGGGTACAACAGCAGTGCCCTAGCAGGGAATTGAACCCACAACCTTTCAGTTATGAGCTGTAGTTATGCTACACTGCCGCGGATAATCATTGTGTTAACTTGCATTATTAACAAGCATCCTGTTAACTTGTAATCATGTCAATTCAATTGCCAGCGACAGGCTGGGGTCATCCAGTATGTATTTTCCAGTGCATTGTTATTTGTATTACACTACAGGCTTTAGTGTCTCTGGGCTCTGTCTTGTGGACACAATTGGCAACATGATAATTCTAACAAACACATTTAAGGCTAGATGTGAAAACCGCTGAGTCATCTTTAGGGAAAAGTGCAACTTTACCGAACAGAGACAAAAAGCCCCAGATTAATCCGGCACCATATCTCTTTGTAAGCCGTCATGGATGAGAGTGTCTGATAAATGATGAAATGTAAAATATAAACAAAAACTGACTTTTCTGAGCCGTATAGAATTGCGGTGCAGGGAGCCACATCTCGCAGCTAATGATAGTGATTTGTTATAGAGTGATTGGCACCATGGATTGCATCCTTTTGGACACACTGTTGTAAACATGCTTGCCAGAAGACAAGCATTTTCCCATTTAGTGGGGGCTGATGAAATTGAGCAAAGCTTCCTGTTCTTACCAACATCAATTCGCTAACATCAACATGACACCATACTGTCATTCAGTAGTCTCTCATATGTATAAATAAACACAAGCAAATGGGTTGTCTTTGATGCAGTGATGCAGACTTGATGTGAAATTTAGTACGAGGGACCTCTGGAAATATTGTTGAAATGAAGTTTTTGCGCCTGGCAGAGGAAAAAATAGAAAAAGAAAGTAGAAGTCTCCATCCGTCTCCACTCCTTCTGCTTATTCATTGTTTTTGTTCAGTTTCAGCCAATCAGTTATGTTCAGTCCATCACCATTAAGTATAAGCATGCAAATGAACTGAATTCATTCACCATTTAGTCAGTTATTGTCTTATTTGGTGTGCTGAGCACATCTGAACAATGTTCTGAACATTATCCATTGAAACAGGGATGCCACAAGTGAATGAATGTCAGAATTTAAACTTTACTGAAAAGTACTTCACGGTCTTTGCATGAATAATGGCTCAGTGTGGGGTGTACTGTTCTGTATCTAAGTTGCAGATAAAATGTTGCTCCATTGCTTGGGATCTACTGGAGATTAGTGTAACTCCCTACTATACTTGGTCTTACAGTTGTCATTTGACATCTATCTAATTCATATATCTGATATCTAATATATCAACTATCTAATTCAATCCTAATTGAAATAGATGAATATGGTTTTTTTTGTTTGGGGGGGTGTTTGAAAATGAATCCCAGGAAATTCTGCTCGTATCAAGCAAGCCAATGGTCAGTGATTTATCAATGCAAGTCCTGTGCCGTATGTCCAACCAAGCACTTTCCCTGGGTTTTATCATCTCACAGAGCCAATTGCTTCAGCAGTCCAGACTGCATCTCTTCCTCTTTAGAGTATATGTAGTGGAGAGTGTGTGCTGTCCCAGTGATTCCATTGGCTGTCTCCAAAGTTCACTACTGTGTGCACTGGTCTCTGAATTTAGAGCAAGTTAGAGTTATGTGTGTGTTCTGGTGCACAGAAAGAGAGAGAGGGACGGTGAGGTTATTTTGACGTCAGGGGGTCCTCACTTCCAGGCCTTTCACACCAGGGGCCTTTTCACAGCTTTGGGTGGATGGTTCCTGCAGTGCTAAAAAAGGCAAAGAGAAGCATACTGGCATTGCTGTTAAGCCATTAGACTCGTAAACAGCGTTGCGGGACTGAATCCAAGTTGAACCACTGCTGTTGAACACAGGTAATCCCTGGATGAATTTTATGATGATCTACATTCATGACGTTTACAAAAGGCCGTCACACATGGTGCACAAAATGCAGGTTTATGACAAGAGAGAAGCCTTTTTAGAAAAATCTAGAAAAAGGCACAAATCTTTTTTCCTTGTTTGGGCCTTTGAGCTTGTTGTGTAGTCTTTCTTATTTTAACTTGTTTTCATTCGGTTAACTTGAGAGGGGGAGCTAAAGAAGATTTAACTATCCTTTGAGTTTGTGCTCACCCTCTAAATAAACACCTGTCCGAAGACTGTGAACAACATCTTTATGTTCTTAGCATCCTATCATTCCCAAATCATTCCACAATGTGTATTTTGTCATTCCTGAACCATCAGTGTCACACTACCGCATATTTATTCTGTACTTCACGTGCAAGCCTGTTTAAATTGAAAAATACTTATACAGCATTAATATCATGTGAGTCTTGACCTTTTTTGCAGATTTTTTTTAACTATTATTTTTAGCCCTATTTATTTTTCCTCATACATTCAAGAAGGTAACCCTTACTTGTGTCATTGCATGTGTGTAAAAATGGCAATCAATTCCTGATAATCTGTTTTACAAAAGGGTTTCCAGGAATGCATTGTGTCGTGAAAATCGAGACCGCCTACACTTGAGAAAGGTAGGTAACCTGAATAGCTTCAGTATTTCGCTGTATTACTGGATGATGTGTAATCTGTGTAGGTTGCCTTGTACAAGGGCTGCCTTTCCCACTGATGTCATGTTTTACCTTTTGGCCCTCCAAGCTCCATGCTTACATTTTGCTTGGCGTGTCTTATTGGTTACCGTCCTGTCAGTCACACATGGCCGTGGGGGAGAATGGTGGAAGGCAGAAAACAGGAAAACGTAGCCACTGTGATTGGACTGTGGTTTAGTGGATCATTCCTGTTAGGGGGGAGCAACACCCCAGTGCTGCATCATCATGATTTAATGGGCCAAGCTAAAACAAGTTTCCCCTTTTCACGCTGAGAAGTAAGTCGCCTATACTATGTATGTGCCTGCTGGGTAGGCTTGTCCTACTGTCCTTTCAAAGAATATAGTGCCTCTTGGAAGTGCCCATCTGACAAGTAAAAGGAAGTAGGTAATAGAAAGAAGCAAGGCTATTCTGTGTGTAGCAGATACTGTTATATAAATTTACGAACAGCTGGAGTGTTTACATTGATTACAAACTCAATCAAATTAAAATTTGAAATGACATTAGCAAATTAACCCCTACGCTGTCTTTATATATTGGTAAGAATACTTTCTTTTATAGACGCTCTTGTAGTATGTTTCAGGCTGTCGAAACAATGGAAATAATGGCCCTGTGTGGGGGAGGAGGTGAGAGTGTCCCTTCGGGTACCCTCCTCAGTGAGAAGGCAAGTTTCAGATCCTGTGACTCTTTAAATGAGGCCCAGAGGAGGGCTGAGGGCTGTCAGGAACAGAGCGGAGTGCAGCCTGCTGAAAGTGCCGCCGCCGTCGCGAGAGAGAGCGGGCGGAGGGGGCCGCAGAGAGAGGGGAATCTCGGGGCGGATGACGGCGTAGCTGCCCCACCGTCCCCCCACTCTCCCCTCCACGCTTCTCTGAGCACGCCCCAGGAAAATGCCATCCAGTCACGCTGCCCCCTCTGCACGAGGTGTCAGTCAGGCTGTGGGGGATGAGAGCTGTCAGAGTGGAGATGTCCGAGGCTGTCAGCAGAAAGTTGGCTTTCTGAGACCGGCTCAGACCGTGGTATTGCATCGACAGAAAGAACGAAAAACTCATTCCACACTGCTACCTACCCATGTTTCAAGGACTCTATTGAATCACCTCTCCAGGTGGTTGTAGGGGGCCTGTGAATGCATTACAGACAAAGATATTAGTGTAAAGCTATAGAAAAAACCACAAAAGCAGCTGTTCCCTAGCTAATTCAAATAAAGACCACAGATTATCTTTTTTTCAGCAGCCTTATAATTGAATTAATTTACTTTCATAGTTATACAGTGCAGGGATATGAAGGAGTAGCTATAATAGTGTGACATTGAGTTAGTGCGGGTCTTCTTGCAATGGATTACTTCTGTATGAAATTTGTAACACACTGGCATTCATTGCTGAATTGTCCTGTAATGAGCTTCGGTAGGAAGAAAACTGGCGAGTCGAAATCATGTCCTGCTTTGTGACTAATAGACCGCTAAATGGGCAATTGGAAGAATGAATGGAGTTCAGAGAGGTCGTGCACAAAGGAAGATGGGTAACTGACATTCAGTTGAGGCCGCAGTTATTCTAGAGCCTGTCCTTTCCGTATTCTGTTCCGGTTCTCATCTGACCCTTCGCCGCAACTGAATTTGAGCGCGTTGTCCGGAGGAATTATCAAGTGTGACGAGCTGAAAATTTTGCTCGATTCACTTCAGTGTGGACCCTCCGTAATAAAATGCGATCCACAAATGGGGTTAACGGGCCGGGGGGGGGGGGGGACCATGTCTGTGTGATGGAGAGGCGGTCTGTCGGGCCCTCTGATGATGTATTACCTCATCTGCGTCCCCTGGTACACACGCCCGGCGGGCAGGATGATTGACGGACGCTCAGATGCGCCAGGGCAAGGCTCTCTCTTGCTCAGTTAGTGCCGGTGCAGATGCTCGGGCAGCCTTTGATGCTCTTTGTATGGAAGCCTCGGGGGCTTTGTTGGGCTGGTTCTGTCTGCCCATGTCTCCTCACTTATTCCTTTTATCAACCTTGACTGTAAAAATACACTCTGCTGCACACTGTTAATATTCACTGTCTGTGGCAATTAATCTGATATCCAAGACTTTATTTCAGAATGTCCCATTGCACCAGATGAGTTTACAGTATGTAGAGTAAACAAAATAGTATCTCATTATTCACATATCTCATTAATGTGTATTCATTTTTAGGTTGGTTTGTTTGAGTATTGGTTTTGGTTTTTATAATGACAGTCCTTGTTTTTATGTATTATTATCATTATAGTTTGCATTGTATATTTATTAATTTAGCAGACACTCTTATCCAGAGGGGCTTACAAAACTTGTGATGAGATTGGATTATTTTTATCATTTGTAGTAGTAGTACTATTTGTGCTATTTTATTTTGTACTATTTTACTAATGTCAATATTCTGTTTTACAAGCGTTGCCCTGCAGTTCCCCGCGTAGTCAGCAGGGGGCACTTATAAACTGTAGTAGCCTACACTGTACTGGGAATGGCAACCAAAGATGGTTGAATAGACCACGTTTGTATATTTATAAAATTTTAGCTTTTTGGCAATAATTCCTTTTTTGCAGAAGTTGTCTTAGGTAAGCATGAGACGTTTTTGTATTAACAGAGGTAGACAGAGTATAACGTCAATTAATTCTGAAAAATTAAAAAAAGATTAAAAAGATTTTTTAAAATGGTCTCAGAAAGTTTTCTAGGCTGTTGGTGCACTTGAAATATACTAAACTGTACACTTCTCGTTTGGTCATGTGTAACATTTGATTAATGACACTGCTGTGATAAAATCTCCACCATGGATCAGGGCCATGATGTATGTTGTCATTGTAAATCAATGGCTGACTAGTTAATTGCTGTTGTTGGAGGATGGGGCTTCATGGCCACACTACACTGTCTTTCTGGTCTCACCAGAACCGGACACGAAGTAGAGACTGGCCTCCAGTAATTTCAACTGTCACCTGAGCATTCTGTCACCTCTCTCTCACTTTCTCTCTTTCTCTGTCTCTAGACATATGTGTCCTTTTGACACTGTAGATCAGCTTACCCAAGTATAATTACATTCCTGTCGTTCAGCAGTCATTGTTGTCCAGAGTGACTTACATTGGTTGTAGTTTTTTTCATTTATACAGCTGAATATTTAGGAAGGAAATTGTGGGTTAAGTACCTTACCCAAAGGGCACAGCAGCAGTGCCCCAGCTGGGAATCAAACTGGCAACCTTTCGATTATGAGCCCTGCTCCTTACCACTATGCCACACTGCTGCATAATGGAGGTAGCTCTGCTGTAGGCTTACTTAGGCCTCCTTAGGCTTCATTATCCAATCAGAACAAGAGGACAACACAAGACACAATTAGCTTAGTTAGTCCAAAAGTTCCAGGTCCCCAGCTGAGAGAAGCAGTCATATTCTTGTACTGATTATAGGGGATACTATGACAGACACACCTGTCCTTCTGTGCTCCGCTACAGAAGCACTGTCTCAATGACTATATTTGAATGATCTTTGCTTTCATTTTGCATAAGGCCACAACATAAAAGTATTATATTGAGAACAGGCAATTTATTTATGGGATCATTTGCCAATAATGTTTCAGTAAATGTTCCGTTGTGTCAGATTTGGTTTTGAGGAACCCAGAGTCTGATTCTGCTACAAACATGGGCAAGTTAATTCCATGCATTAGAATCTGCGTGAGGAAGGTCTGGTATTTTCAGTGTGGAATCGACATTGAATTAGTTTCCACCAGAGTGCTCTGGTTCTGTTCCCATTTTCAAGGTCAGATGTATACATTAATCTTCGATATCCTCACCATCTCTGCCAGTCTAGGTGAGTTTGCTCCGCTGCTCCATGGAATGATTTGGCAAGTGTTCTGGATGTGAGGTCACCAAAAATGCACCTTCTTGCCAATTTCACAGGCATCACCCAGCCTCAGAAGGTGGTTGTTAGTAAGGAAATGTATTACTCCAGCAATCACGGTGTCTCAGATCTGAGATTGCTGCCGAACTGGGAGGACCAACAATCACAAAATAAATATCCATATTTATTGCTTCAATTTCAACAGACTATGATGAGGCATAGGCAAGTATATCTGTTAATGTGGACAACCTTATACAGCTAAATGCATTTGCACACAAATGTTTTTTTTTTCCCTCTTTTTGTAGAATTGCCATAGCAACACAATATTTTATCCAAATTCATATCCATTTAATGTCTACCAAATGCATTTTAGACAGCCTGGGTTTATCATACAAAAGTAGTTAATGCCAGCATATGTACTGTATGTGTCTTATATCTATATCTATATGTGTGTGTGTGTGTGTGTGTAAATAATAAAATGTATATTGAGAGTGAAAACACTTTATCTCCATTGTCACTGCAAAATCACACCTGACTCATCATTGATAATCTCCTCAAAACTTGAAGGCTGAAAGTTAGCTGTGAAACCTGTTAACCGCAACATGTTTTCCTGGGAAGAAAAACTAGCCCTGTGTTTACGCTGTTGACTCCTGACCTGTCACACCTCCTTGGACTCCTATGATGTTTCACCTTGAAGGGCACCTTGTTAGGAGCGCATGCAACCTACCTCACGCATAGAGCCTCTATCAATACCAAAACCCCAAAGATCGCGCATGTATTCTGAGCCGTTGTCCCACTTAGTCCAACATGTGAGGGTTCTTTTTCTTTTTAAAATTAATATCAGACTTCTGTGTTGTTAAAGAGCTCGTTGCAATTTGGCTAAAGTTAATAAAGGTGCACTAATTCATGCAGGTACTTACACATCCAAATAACAGTAAACTCATCCGCTGTAAGGACTGCGTTCTTGATGATAATGCATTTATGCTTTTTTATAAACTATATAACATCCTGGATGTTACATCCATGAGGTACATGTCACATTCAGTGCTGTGCTGTAACGTTTTTGAACGCAGTCTCACGTTGCCTTTGTGTCATGTTTCTACGTTATTTATTTCCTGGTCAGAATTTGCATTGCTATTTCTTTAAATTGGCGCAGCGCGATCTGAGATGCGACACGCTTTCTTGCGGGATACGTATTTACGATGATGATATATTTATTACGCGCGGGGCGGGTGTGGTAGGCAGCCAGCTGCCGTGGTCTGAAGAGCTCGTCCTGACGGATTTGCTTTGACAGATCCGGGTTAGCCGCCAGGAGAACCCATTTTCCTCCTCAGCCCTCACCGAGGCGCTTCAGATCGCAGACAGACCGGAGACGGAGCGCGCAGCACCTCCCCGGTTGCGTCTCCCGCATCCAACTGTCCTCGGACTCCAAAGACCCAGGAGTGAGGAGACTCGCAAGGCGTTGTTTTAGCACTTTCACCTTTACGTGGCGCTGGAAACTTCAAGCTCGCAAGACAAGGAGTTGAAAATGCGATTATGTTGTCGTCGGTCAACCTCTTTACAACCACTGACAACATCTTTTTCCTGGCACCGAACCGTCCTCAAGAGCACTTAAGTCAGTAAGACATACTAACTCTCAAAACAACTTTGATATAAGGATACAACCCGATTCACGGATAAACGTATTTTATGTACGACCTGCGGGGATTAAAATGTAGCTCACTGCTGATGTTTATGCAGCAACGTCGATGGCTGTTGGGGAATTGTCTCTGTTGCACGTTAATGATGACTTGAGCTTTGACTTTTTCTTTTGTTGGACTGCATAGATGTGGTGTCAATGGGCAATTCCTTTTGAAAAACAATATATAATCCATGATCCCAGAAGACTTGAACAATGCCGGTGTTAATTTTGAGAGCAATATTTTTCCTGGCGTTTAATTTAGCTGTGTTATCTCACAGATACGATGATAAAGTAAGGACTAATCTCGTTCCGGACAATTATAACTACAACGCCAGGCACAAAATTGTGCCCCAAACCATCTCAGAAAGTGGTCGGAGATGGCACCGAGCATACGGGAGAGTAATCGCCGAGATAGACCACCGCAGAGCACACGCCACAGGTGTGTCCTCATGGGACGCAATCAAGAGCCTAGTACACAACATAAACGCAACCTCGTTTAAAATGAAAATGATAGCTGGGGGTAAAAAGAAACGTTTTGGATACAAATACGACGTGCCGCCAAACGGCAACCAGACGGGGACGGACAGTTCGGCGGCGACAAAACGCAGAGAATCTCGGAGGCGCAAGAAAGAAAAGTTGAATTCTGAGATGCCCGCTGCCATGGAAACGCTAGGTGATGGATACAGTTCCTCTAAACCTCCTTCAGTGAGCAAGCAGGGGGAACACAAGAAGAACCACAGACGGAAAAGGGGCACAATAGACGGCCAGAACAAAACAGTTAAGAGTGGAAGGAAACAACCGGGCAAGAGAAGCCATTCCCCCTCTCATTTAGAAAGTTCCCCGGATGCCTCTCCCGCAATGTGGGAACCGATGCCTCGACCTTTGGCCCTTAACCAGTCCACGGATTTTCCGTTCGACATTACTAGAAATTACGAATCATTGACTTTCCCATACGATGACCTCGACGAAACGACTCCATTGATCCCCTTTAATACGCAGGGAAAGAAAAGTGGGGTCAGGAACCCCTTTTACCCCCTATCCAGCGAGGCATATGGAGCATACGCCATCATGTGTGTTTCTGTCATCATTTTCTCAGTGGGGATAATCGGGAACATAGCAATCATGTGCATCGTGTGTCACAATTACTACATGAGGAGTATATCCAACTCGCTGTTAGCCAACCTCGCCTTGTGGGATTTTGTCATCATCTTCTTTTGCTTGCCCCTCGTGATTTATCACGAGCTGACGAAAACGTGGTTGCTGGGGGAGTTCTCCTGTAAAATCGTGCCATACATCGAGGTAATTCCTTAAACACAGATTTAAGACAAGTTGGTCTGAAGCAACGGTTGTGGTCGGTCATGTTTGATGTAAAAGTTTGAGGCTGGCACCTTCAGCATTAAGTGAAATGATATGCCAGCATTAAAATGACATTCTGCTAATACATCAGTGCCAACATTGAATGTCATCACTATTAGAAAGGTAGTTATTTCACACATATGTCTAAAAAGGCATATTCTGTATATTAAAAAAACAACATATGCAAGGATTTGTAGAACAAACATGTAGCTTTTTGACAAGTTACTTCCTTGTGAGCCAGGTGATACATGCACACACATGCTTTTTCTTTCTTTCTCTCTCTCTCTCTCACACACACACATACACACACAGTGAATATTTGAATTGTAAGCAGACAGGGTTAAACTAAGGGCCGTGTCAGGACATAAGCTGGCAGGAAAAACTTAACAACGAGGAAAGGACTCTGCAAGCACGTGATGATCGGTTTGCTGAAACACTGCTGTGATGCTATGACAATGTTAGTTATGTGTAAGGGGATTTCTGAATGACAAGGAGAGGGAGTAGATTAGAGTGGGGGAGTAAACATATTAGCGGGCGACTAAACTACAGCATTTATAAGATGTGACAGCATAAAAACAAACACATGGCCCAATTGGCAGTCCGGTGTTAGCAGCAGCTGTTTCACATTTTAAGAGGCTGGCATGCTGATTATGCATAGACCTGTAGGCACATGCTTTTGGCATGATGTACATCATTATGGAATGGGTGAAGGTTTGCTTCAGTTCATGGCTAACCAGGCCCGGCGCTATGGTGGTGCTTAGGGGTGCAGTGCACTCCCAGACGGACCTCAGTGCACCCCCAGTTGTCTCCCTATATCCCGAAGTATTTATCACGTTCTTTAAGATATGACTTATTTGTGCCCCCCTCCCCGGATTGCAGTTGCACCCCTCTGTATTTTCCCCTGGTGCAGGTCTGTGCCTCACCCAGGCAATGGTGGTAATATTTGATGTTGAACTAGTTTTCATAAATACATGAAAGCCCACCAAGCTGACAAATCTGAGGGGGTAACAGCTGGTACAGTTTAAGTCAAGCAAAAATAAATTATATGGATCTCTTATATGATCTAAACAAAGGCTCAGGGAGTCAGGCCTGCCTAAGGAAGATCGTTTCTTTTATGCTGCACTTGCATTTGTTTGTTTGTGTTGTAGTCTCAGGAGATAAATTAAAACATGGTTTATCGACACAAAAGAGGTTTACTGTTTGGGAGTATGTTTTTGCTTGAATACCCCTAGAATTTATTGTGAAGAGAGCTGGAGTAGAACTTGGTTACTGGGATTGTGTAAATCTTCTTAGGAAGGATATTTTAAAATGGGTCCTTCTGTTCAATTTCAACATTGCAGCATAGATATCCATGCTCGGTAGAAGGGACTTGCCTTTGGAAGACCATCCTGAGCATTTCCACTGTCAAACCTACAGTGCAGCAGACAGAGGGAGAGTGGGGAGATGCGCCTCCGTTTGTGTTTGATATGGTTTGCGTGATGCTGAGAGGCATGTGTCAATCTGGACATCTGGTTTTATGAGAGGTTTGGTTAGACAGGAAGTCGGTAATCACATTTTACTAATAATGTCCTCTAACACGATAATATCGCTACCATGCTGCAGGAACGATAAAGGAGAACATCCGGCTTAGATCTGCCTAATTTCCTCACTGGATTGAATCCTGAAGAAAAATTGACTAGCTGAAAAATACAATTGCGTCTTTTTTTCTTTTTGGCTGGAAATAGCCCACAGATAGTAATTATGATTTGGACTGAAGCCGTGTCACTCGTGTTTTATGTGGATAAGATGGCTGTGTTAGTTACCATTTTAATGATGGTATGTCATTGATGGTATGAATATGGATTGTATTGTTTAGGCAATTTGCTGTTAGTATTCTGCGGTGTGTTTTCTAGTGTTCTTTAAGTCATCGTAGATTCATACTAATAGTGAATGCATTATTATTATTATTATCTTATGTGGCAGAACAAACACCTGTCCTAGATTGCCAGCCCTTGGCTTTGCTCAGCATCGTTGAGCCACAGTCTGTTCTGAGTGTGTGGAGAACTGATACGCCAGTGCTGAATTTCAGGCTCTCCAATGTCACCTCAGCCAGTTCTGCCACTTCTGCCTGATGACGTATCTGTGGACACCCTCCCCCCAAGGCCAGCCGTGTTGAAACAGGGGGCGCACGCTCGTACTCATGCTACAGATAGGTTTACCTTCCGTCTGTTCACATTCTCTTAATACCAGTACTATTTCAGAGACAAAGACCACACCCACCGTGTATGGTGTCTCAAGTTACCCCCCCCCCCCCCCTATTTCTGTAAGATATCACTCTGCAGTACCATGCTATCAGTATGGCCACAGGTGACAATATCAGTTTACAAAGTTTTCAAAAACCACAGCAAACTAGTAGGAGTGTCATTACTTAGCCTCGAGGCAGGTACTGTGACCCACTTGCTAATCAGCAAAATGCAAAGCCACTCTAAGCAGAGGCCGCTTCACAGAAGCGGCATGCGCTCCGATGTGTCCGCTGCGTTTTTCCTGAGATGCCGGAGAGGAACGCAACGTGAGCGCCCCGCCGCCCCGGAGAAGCCATGCATTAGGGCCACAGCTCAGTTTAAATGCTGAGCCACTGTGACTGCAGAGCGCTGAGTAAAGTCAGTCCTCAGGGCGGGGGTTTTGGGGAGGGGGTTGGGGCGGGGGAGGGGGTTGGGGCGGGGAAGGGGGGGGGGTGCTCCGCAGGGAGAGGCACAGGGAGCCTCCGGCGGTGTTACTCACAGCCTGATGTAACGAGGAGTGAAAACGCGACCCAGCCCCGGCAGCGGCACTGTCACCAGAGACCGGGCTGGAGACCGCAGCGCGGCCGAGACAGGGAGTGTCACAAAGACAGGCACTGAGTCTCACTTCCTCTAAAACAGAGCTCCGCTGCAGAGGGGGCAGAGTGTCACTGCTTTGGACAGAGACGGAGTCTCACTGCTTCTGAAAACGGAACACAGTCTCACTGCCACCTAAAAGAGAGACAGAGTCTCACTGCCTCAGAAGTAGAGAAACAGTCTGACTACCTCTAAAACAGCATCAGTCTCACTGCTTCTGAGTTACAGATACGAGTCTCACTCCCTCTATAAAGAGAGCCTCATATGGGGACAAAATCTTCTCCTGTCTCTGAGGCTAGAACAGAATCTCTCTGCCTGTAAAAAGGATGGAATGTGACTGCCTCTTTGTAGAAAGTCTCAGACAGTCACAGAGTCTTATCTCTCTTTAAAGGCAGAGCCCCTGTGGATGCCCATCTGTACGGATCTGGCTTGGCATTTGTGAACAGACACGATTTCTGTGCATATCGGTGCGGAGGCCAATTCAGCTTTAGGTTTCACAGTTTTGTGTTCCTCGGTTCCTGTTCACTGTGTAGAGTTTTGGCTGAGGACCTTTTTAGCCTCACTTCTGGTGGTATTATGAATGAGATGTGTGGTTGGTGTGCAGATTTGCTATTGTTTTGATGCAGGCAGAGTGAAAATCAAGACAGGGCATAAGCATGTTTGGTACTGGTAGTGCTGATGTAATCTTTGTTAGGATGTGCTGTGTGCAGTGTAAGTATAGCTAAGCCTGGTGCTACAGTGGTGGTTTTATGTAACAATCGGTGTCATACACAAATGCCCTTATTCTGAAACCAATGATCTGCTCACATTTGATTCAAATTGTGTAACGCTCGGATTATCTGATTCTGCCTGTCCATTCAACACAAGTGGAGCAAGGCCGCAGATGCTCTGCATGCCTCAGTGAACAGGTACAGGCTAGCACTGAGTTAAACCGGGACCTCTGCACTGCCAGGCAAACAGAGGTTCTGTTTTCCACTTGCTAAGTCTAGCTGTCGATACAGAGAACGCACCAGCTTGCCTCCCGCACAGACACACACGTGCACACGCACGTCACGTGCGTACATGCTTCCGCATTCACACAGTCGCACGGCACACACGCGAGAATACGCTCGGACACATACAGGTGCGTGCACACAGACAGACATGACAGACACACAGACGCACAAGTAACATAAACGCACATACACCCACACACATACAGACACAGACACACCCCACACACATACAGACAAAGACACACCCCACACACATACAGACACAGACACACCCCACACACATGCAAACGCACAAGACCGGGCACGCTCACATTCCGGATGGGGAGTTGGGGACCGGCCCTTTCTTGCCTGTCGCTCACATTCCGGATGGGGACTTGGGCCGGCCCTTTCTTGCCTGTCGCTCACATTCCGGATGGGGACTTGGGCCGGCCCTTTCTTGCTCGTCGCCTGCGGTGCCTCTCTCTGCACGTGCTCACTTTGATTCACACAGGCCCGCAGAGAACAGGCTGACAAAATACGCTGCAAATGGGAGGCGCCCGTCGTTGACCTGATTATTTCCACCGCGCCGTCTCGGGCGCATAACACATAATTTGGAGGTTTGTGAATTATTCAGCGCGGAATTAGCGCTGATTAATTATGAATTGGCTCGTAATCATTCTTCTCTGCTTCGCACGAGGAGAAGCAAAGATTTGTTTGTTGTTCTGCGGGAACATATTTCCAGCAGAAGTTGATATTGTTAGGGAAACAGACGTTTGGAAAGTCTGTGCTTAAAAGTGTAAATTGAGCCGTTTCAGTAAATTTCAGAGCATCAGTCCAGATCAGTCAGTGCAGTTCTGTACTCAGCAGTGATGCTGAGATGAACTGAAATGTGTCCCTCTGGTATGAATACACTTAAATTTAAAATTCAGGCCTGTAGCAATCAAATATTCAAGCTTAAATTAAAACACTGACTGACCAAATAACAAAAAGTGGATGATCTGAAGGTGTTAAATGCTTAATATTTAATCTCATACATCCAAAATAACCAGTTGTTGCCTGTTTTATGTATTCCGATGAGCTGGAAGGTGGACGTCTTGATTTGATTTGCTGCAGACAATGGAAAACGGTCCTTGCCTCCAGCGCATTTGTACAGTTTGATCTTATGAGCGCGTTAGATATCCCCATTTGCAGACGGATGAATTATTACGCGGGAACTGGCATGAGACGCAACATGGCCGCCCTGATTCACCCCGTCACAGACCAGGCATTAAACTCTCATTAACAACGTGTGCGGTGGTTATCCTAAGCAGCACTTAATCAAGCAATTAATGGGCCATAATTACAGCAAACATTAGGGACATCAATTTTAGCGCCTGCTACTTAAGGCCCAAAACAAATAAATTGCATTTGCCATGTCGCAGTCTATCATCACAGGGCCAGACGTGGCAGAGGTGAGCGACATGCAGCCGCCCCGCTGTTTTTGAACAGTGTGGTATGCGGAGCCAAAACCATAATCTAAATTTTAGCACGGAGCGCAAAGCATTTTCGTGTCCTGGAGCGCAGATGAAAGCATTCCCATGCACATCTGACTGTGTTTAGCGCTGTTCCAGCCCAGCCTCCAGGTAATAAAATATTCAGGGTGTTTACACCTTTCTGTGCCAAAGTGCATGTGGGACCACTCTCTGAATCTGGCTGGCAGTGAACACCCAGCCGCCCAGGGAGGGCCTGCCCTCTGAACTGTAACACACACTGTATTGAAGGTCGTCTTATTTATTTACTAACCAGATGCCCTACATTATGCAGCTACATTAAATAATGTCCACTTTTTTACACACTATCCCAATTAAAATTAATTGTGAGTTCATAAAGCCTTCATAAGCATGCTTAGTTCGTTCATGAGCATGGTGTTACTACTCTATAAAGCACTCATAAACAGCTGCAGTCGTTTATCGCTGCTGTCATAGAGTTATAAAATATGTATTGTGTGCAACCGAGACCATGCGTGTGAACACATGTGGCAAACCTGCTCCTTGTCAGCCATCATGAAGCACACCACACACATCATGAAGCAATGTTCATGAAGGGGTTATATACTCTTTGTGAAAGGCTTAGGAGTTTATAATATAAAATGTGACTTCTCAGATTGTTCATGTATACAGCTGCATATTTCCCAAAGCAATCTAGGTTAACCACCTTGCTCGGAGATACAACGGAACTGCCCTCCTAATAATTATAAACCCAGGTCCTTAACCACTACGCCACACTGTCAATAGAAGAGTGGAATTTCGTGTTCTGTAGGTTTATTCAGAATGAGCATTCTTAAAATGGTGGGTGTACTGTGTTTGGAATAACCTCATTTGAACCTTCTTCACATGCACTACAGTGTTTTTTTGTATTCGTGGGCATGCTAGTTATCTACCTCATCTTGCTCTTGCATTTGATTCTAATAAAATCACATCCGTGCCTCACCATTGCTTTTGATAGGTTGCTACTTAGAGCACTTGCCTTGAAAGCTTATTCAAGTTTTGCTTTCATTTCTGTGATTTGTTGATGAACACATATAGAAAAAAATATATATTCAGAACATATTTTAGAGAATATATTTTTAGCTCAATCAGTAAATTATTGCCAGTTTGGTATATTTCAGTATACTTCTATTAATATATTTTGACTGCATTCTCAATGTATTCTTAGGCTGAACAACATATTTCTCAATGGATTACAATATATTTCATTTCCATATGGGTAGCCACGCCCACACACTTTTTTGCTGCTTACAATTCTATGGGAGCAAATAGAAGCGTAAGAACTCAGGGCCACATGTATGAAGGTGAGAGGCTGACCTATGAAGGCGCATTTTCTCCACAGTCAGTCTGAAGTTGATGACCAATTTTCTAACTCTAGTTATGGAAAGGCAGTAATTATGCAGTCACTCTAAGGGAACACCCTGTTGGCTTTCTTAGAGGCACACTGATCTCATGCCGAAATTGTGAGAATGGTAGCTGGTCCAAGTCATATAAAAATGTTTCCAGAGGGTGATTAGAAAGACAGACTACAAAACCATAAATATGAAATATGAGACAACCTGAAATCCAAAATTATAAAATTATAGAAGGAAGAGCTGAAGAATCAAGACAGTCAAGTCTAATGGAAAACATTTTACAGTAAGTGCAACCAAGACAAAAAATACTGATGGTAGTCCACCTGAAGAAGTATATCTATTTATTTAGGTTCTAAAACATGATATAAATTACAGTACACAACAACAGCTATAGATTTCAGAGTGAGGATTCAGAGTGCCTCCTCATGATGATTGGGTTGCACTACTATATGTTGTTAATATGTGTTATAAGTGTTAATGCCTGTCTTTGAAAGGTAAAATTTCTATACAAATAAGCTTTGCCTATAATATTTGCTTTTGTAAACTAGGTGGAATACTTAATGGTCCCAATTTGCATAGCCCCTCCCACTTTTACCATTCATTCCTGTCCTGCATACTGTACACACATGAAGAAATGCATATGCCTTTAGAGCAAAGGTGGTACAGGGTGTTGCTATCTCCATGAACATACATGTGTTTTGCTACAGGCCACAGTGCTTGGCCAATCCTTTTGTGAATCCGGGCCTCTGTGTTGCAATTCATTCCATTTTTCTCTTTCGTAATTTCTGAACGCTTTTGGTTTTCATCTGAGCGATATTCTTGATTTGTCCGTTCTGTCATGATTGTGATTAAGCGCTCACCGTGGCGTCTCAGTGATGCTGGCCAACCCCAGTCCCTGTGGTCTGCAGGTCGTTAGAACAGAACAGCTCCGCTTTCTATTCATAATTCATGGCTCTTTTCAAACGTCTCTGCAGGAAGCGAGTGTGTAAGCGCAGTTTACCGGCGGTGCAAAGGAACATCTGCTTCCCATTTATAATGAAGAGCAGGGGCTCGATTTGGTTCTCTGCTGCCAAGAATCTTATTTCGGCTTTGGAGGTCCTGCATGTCATGCATGAGAAAAGAACTTCCAGCTGTAGTCATGTGTGTTCGAGACGCCTTGCTGGTTCACAAACATTATTCACAAAAACGCTTATTTTTCTATCCCAATTATTGCTTTGCTAAATGCAGTTGTGCCTGCTAAATGAATGTAATGTAATGTAATGCTTTTAGGATTCAGATGTTGTGTGATTTCTAAAGAAGTACATATATAATTATGTATATATTTTACACAGTGTCAGATGTCTGCTTAGTGTCACATTTGTTGTTCTCGTTTTTTGTTAGCCTGAGGTTTAAACTTTACTTTTCCGGATCTTTCCCTCCAGGTGGCGTCTCTGGGGGTCACCACTTTCACGCTGTGCGCGCTGTGCATCGACCGCTTCCGCGCGGCAACCAACGTGCAGATGTACTACGAGATGATCGAGAACTGCGCGTCCACCACGGCCAAGCTGGCGGTCATCTGGATCGGGGCACTCCTGCTGGCCCTGCCTGAGCTCATCATCCGGCAGCTGGCCACGGAGGAGGGCGAGTCGCCCGACGTCACCCCCTGCGAGCGCTGCGTGGTCCGCATCTCCACCGAGCTGCCGGACACCATCTACGTGCTGGGCCTGACCTACGACGGGGCGCGGCTGTGGTGGTACTTCGGCTGCTACTTCTGCCTGCCCACGCTCTTCACCATCGGCAGCTCGCTGGTGACGGCGCGCAAGATCCGGCGGGCGGAGAAGGCCTGCGTCCGCGGCAACAAGAAGCAGATCCAGCTGGAGAGCCAGATGAACTGCACGGTGGTGGCGCTGGCCATCATGTACGGCTTCTGCGTCATCCCCGAGAACATCTGCAACATCGTGTCGGCCTACATGGCGGCCGGCGTGCCGCGGCGCACCATGGACGTCCTCCAGCTGGTCAGCCAGGTGCTGCTCTTCTGCAAGTCGGCCGGCACCCCCGTGCTCCTCTTCTGCCTCTGCAAGCCCTTCAGCCGCGCCTTCCTGGACTGCTGCTGCTGCTGCTGCGACGAGTGCGGCCCCAACAAGTCCTCCGCCGCCACCAGCGACGACAACGACCACGAGTGCACCACCGAGCTGGAGCTGTCCCCCTTCAGCACCATCCGCCGCGAGATGTCCGCCTACACGGCCGTGGGGACGCACTGCTGAGCGCCGGCGGCAGGGGGGAGGGGGAGGCGGCCGGGGAGGGGGGGGGCAACGACCCCCGTCTATCAGGGGCAGGACTGCCACGTCATTCGCTGGCTCGAGGTCGAACCCAATCGAATCGGTTCGCTCTCTAAAGGGAAATGCTTTGATTGGCTGGAGTCACTGATTTGTGAAAAGCAGGATAGCTCTGCCCACCATGGGGCTGATTTAATCACACTCTCCCACCGCGACTGACAAAGCTCTGACATGCCGTGGCGTACACTGTACTTTACATAAACACCATTTACTGTAGGACAGACGTCTGTACATAAGATACACTTTCTCTTTGTATCTGTTGCCCTTATATGTGTGTATGCATGTGTGTGTGTATATATATGTACACACATATATATGCACACACACATATGCAGTATAGATATAAAAATATACACAGTACATATACTGTACATATAGTGTAGTAGTTTTCTTAATTCATAGTAATTAACATATCGGTAATTACATTTTTTAATTACAGATTTTTGCACTCTTCCTTTCCCAGGTACTTTTTATTTGTTGTTTTATGGCAATTGTCTCTGCATTGTATTGAAAGTAATATATTCAAAATGGCTGGTTGTAGTGTATTGTGGGGTTTTTTTGCTAACGGTGATTCTTGTGAATCGGTTGAAAAGTATGTTTAGCCCCCTTGCTGTGTGGTTATGTTCTTCACTCTGAATCAATTGATGTCTGTATTTGATAGCAGAAACATGTACCAGTATGCTTCGGGCAGTCCGTACACTCACTTGAGTGTTTTTTTTTTTTTTTTTAGCCAAGAAATGTCACTTTAATAAAAAAAAAGAAAGTATGGATTTGCTGGAGAAAGTGGGTCATTCGTTTGATTTATTTCACACCAAACGTCAATGTGAAGGTGTTGTTTAATTTTCCTGTGCATTCGCGAGAGCCTTCGTTTGTGCCTCACAGAGCTTGTGCAGTTATTCTCCGTGGATTCATAAAGCAACCCGCTCTCAGTGTGCAGCCGTAGGATGAACAGGGCGTGGAGCAGTTTTTCCACTGAAAATGTTGCTCAGAATCGGCGCACTGTGACCCGCCTCTCAGAGGTGGGTCCGATCATTAGCAACACTGTCATCATCGATCCGTGGCCAGGCGCAGGGGGGGAGAGCCGAGGCGTGGATACAAAAACACACAAAATGGCACACACTCAGCAAAATCAAAAGGGGGGGCTTCACTCCAAAAGCAAAAGAAAAAAGCTGGACTAATTTGACTGTTTTGCGATTTATGCAGCCGTAACCTGTATAGAAACGTTGTCTGTCTTAATCAGCGTTTCAGGTTTATGTATATATGAAAAACTTTGTGCGATGTTCTGTCGGTGGCTATATTAGAAATTACGATTATTTTCAACTGTGCACCTCCATCAGAAAGTAAGGCAGGTTCTCAGTGGAACATTGCATCCAGCATCCATCCCTGTACACAACTGCATTTTCAACGGAATGAAAACCTGTCACTTCTCTGTGTGTGGGGGCTTTGCAGTGCCTGTCAGCATGGTTCTGCGTGGAGATATTGAAAACAAAGAGGTGTCTGCTGTATTTGTTCAACTCTTCAATTCTTCGCCTTAGAACATTGGAAAGAATACATCACTTTCAGGACAAAATGTACAGCCTGAGTCATCTCTGAGCGGAGACGTGACATTTCAGTTCTGACATTCATGTTACTGGGGATGGTGGCAATTGTAGAGTGCCATGTGAGAGAAAGACAGTTAAACAACAGGGCATTGTAGCAGTTTTAGATGAAGCACAACTGTAGCTGTCAGCTGGAACTTCATGTGTGTGCGTGTGTCTTTGTGTGCCTCTTTTTCAGTCCAGCATTAGAAGGCCGAATCCTCTACACTGTACAACGGGGCAAAATATTATTGTTGATTAAGCCCACTGCGGCAGTTCGTTGAAACTGTGTGTAGTGTAGAAACTGCCCTCTGTTTAGCTGTCTTGAGGACCGGCCGCAGAGGGAGGTTTTCTGAGGTAGGTAGTGGGGGTGTGAATAGAAGCTGCTGGTCATCTGTCTTATATGACATCACGGTAGAACTCCCAGAGTACACAGTAGCCATTGTCTCAGATCGGTTACCATGGCAATCCCGAGGAACCAATCGATGGGCTGCTCGCATGACGTTCTAGCCATCCTTCACAGTCTCAGTGATGCGCACAATCAGGGGTTCTTGACTAGGGATGTAATGGTCACTGTCCCACGGTGGGTACAATCAAAGCCTCACTTCTTGATGTTCATGTGGTTATGTTCAGATCGTGATACATGGAGGTATGGATGGCATGGCATGGCCACAATGGTGTGCACTGCAGGCCTACAGCAGCCCCCTTTTCAACAGATGAAACCTAGCTACATCTGGATTACTGGGATGTCTTGGGCACCACACCTACTTATAGCAGGGCATAGAAGTTCTCAAAAAAAGTACAATGAAGTGCAACAACGCTGGTTCCAAGTATGAGACATACAGTATAAGTTACAAAGAGAGACTCAAGATCTTTTTAGTCTAGAAAGAGTAAAAGTCAGGAGAGCTGATTGAGGTTTTTAAAATTTTAAAAGGTATAAATAAAGTGGACTAAAGAAACAATTTTAAGATTAGTTCTCTCAACAGAACACAAAGGCGTAAATTGGTTCAAGGTAAATTTTATACTGATATTTTTGAATATTTGTTCTCTCTTTAAATGAATGAAATAAGTTGCCAGGATTTGTAGTGGAGGTAGAAACACTAGAGTGTTCAACACCAGGCAAAAATGACGAGCCTAGTTGGGCTGAATGTTCTTATATTCTGTCAAAGTACCAGTGGCTGGGCAATAATACACAATGTCACCTAAATCTGAAAGGAAGAATATGTACTTTAATTCACAGACATGTTATAAGAAAAAATATGTATGCTCACAGAAGTTTAACTACATCAGTAGCTACATTTAACTATAGTTTGCATTACTTCATGTCTATGAGTGTGAAGTTACCCATACTTTTTTTGTGGTGAATGTAGAGTTAGCGCGGCTGTGGATAGTTGCAATTATCACACATCTACCTTTAATGATTTGTGCGTGCAGTCTTCCTATTGCTAAAATCCAGCTACATTTCACGGAATGTCCTTCAAAATCTCCTCAGTTCCTTCTTTTCCTGTGGCACTGATTAAGTCAGTGTCCTGACAAAGGTCACTAACCCTGGCCAGCACTAGATTATGGGGTCATTATGGGTTCTTCCTTGGCCTGACCGAAAGTCCAATGGAAAATGCGGCAGAACTATTTACAGGCAGGTGAGCCTGCCTTTGGCATGACAGTGGTAAACAGTACTTGAGAGATTCTCTCTGTAATCAGGATATTTCAATCTCCGTGTGGCTGCTTGTTCAAGATATGTTCTGTTTGATCTGGAGATATTGCCTCCTTTCCCCCACAGGGCAAACATTTCTTCCGGAGACTGGTGAGCCACCATGAGCATATTTTTCAGTGATATTCCTTTGACTTTCAAGTGCTTTTATTTTCAGTTTACATAGTGCTGCACTAGGAGAATTGGCAGCAAACTTTTTTAGGCCGTCTGTGCGTCTGTACTTGTGATAAGGAGGGATGGATACGTTGTCACATAACAGAATTAGCTGTCAGACGCATGCAGACCAGGCGATAAAAGAATGTTAAATCCTATTCCGCTCATAAAAGGGTGTCCACCCACTTAAGGCTCCATTCTGCTCTCTCATTTTTCGAAGACGTCTTCTGCGTCGTCGGATATGTCTTAATGTAGCGATCAGCTATTTTCGTCTGTTTGCAGGAAGAAGCTTAGAGCGAGACAGGCTGCCAGGAGCTGCTCCTCCATATCGCTGCTAATCTCTAAATACACTGGCAAACACCAGCGGATGTGTGTTTATTACAGAAGGGCCCGTTTCATGTGGCAGTGTTCTTGAATTGTCCAATGTTCCGCTCTGCAGAATGGAGAGGCATTCATTGAAATCCCAGAAAGAACAGAGCACTTTTTGACAACAGAGGAGATGAGCAGGCTGTATTGGGCTTTCAATTATAAAAGCCCCTTTATCGCCATGTGAAATGAAAATGATTTTTTTTTTTGGTTTGTGTTATTGTGTGCCCAAGATGAGCTTAATGATGACCCCATCGTTCTTTTTTTTACAGCAATTAGCGCAGCACGACTCTGACAATCAGGACACCACAATCAAACTGAATCAACGCACATCTCCCCAGTGGCACAGCACAAAGACTTCCAGCCCCCTCCCCATCCTTTGGTTTTTCTTTTTATGTGTAATTATAATCAAAACACCTCCATTTTCTATTCACAAGAGGGATTTATAATGTCCCCAGAATTCACAATTATTATGTACAATCCTCACATTTGAGTTGTTTAATTAAAAAAAAAAACATAAGTTTTACAGCAGAGCAGTTTATGTGGACACAAGTAAATTCACAGCACCCACATGGTGTGGGTGGTCACTGGCCTCGCCCATTGCCCCTGGGTGTTAAAGACTGGATAAAACAGGTCTGCACTCCTGTATAATAAGACAAAAGGGAACCAGTGATTAACATAATTCACCTCCAGTTGTATAAATTTATGTGCTGTTTCTTACTTTTGCTAAATTAGAGGAGTCCTTGTTCACTTATTTATTGTTATTAAGCAGTACAGTTTGACACAAATTGAAATTCTTACAAAGGTTTTGTAGCAAACTGTTTGGAGACTCGTACAAACACCAGAATCCATTTGTATTTGAATAGAGAGAAGAGGCTCGAACTGCCCTGCTATGCTCGCTGGTGCCTGGAGGCAGAGAGCAGCAATGTTAAAGGGATCACTGCTCTTTTCACACAAATTCCCCAGTAAAAATACATAGCAGACAACAGGAAATACAACATGCTGATGCTTCATGAGTAGCAACTGAAATAGCGGCTGGAGTGTTTTCTGCTCCGGAGATGACTTAGGGCACTTCATTTGGATACCAAATTAACTATATGATAATTGAACAACTTGAAAATGAAGTTATGCATGAGGTTGGACTTTTAAGTTTAGTTATGTTTTTACAGAAAAAATGACACTTTAATTTAGGAAGACATAAGCTATATATCTTGCCTTTTTCAGGGATGTCTGTTCAGCTTTCTTAGCATGAACTGCAGACAGAGGTTTCCCTGGCCAGAGGTGAGCTGTAAAAAGAGGCAGCTGGTCATTCAGCCTGCATGACATCATCATGTCTGCATAACATCATCATGTAAAGCACTATGACATACAGCAATAATGGTAGTAGATAAACAGGATATTGAAACAAGGGTTTGAACTACTTGTTCTAGTGTCATTGAACTAATTACTCAGTATCCGTCTGTGTTATTAATTCAGGGGGCTTGATTTAATGTAAATCTTACAGGAACACAACAGGGGATACATTTCCGATAGTGTATATGACTAACAACAAACTCTAAGCAAATGCTGAGTGATGCCATGTTCAGATTAGCACTAACAGATTAATTGAGCCTAATTTAGCACTCAGATGAAATAAAACACACATGATGGGTTCCAGTTCAGGAAACACCTTTCTTGATTGAGACCCAACTTAACTGAGACCCAACTGCATTTACTATCCTGAATATCCACATTATAATTGTTTTCATATCCAAAATCTGAGGTTAAATAAAAAAGCTGTTTATGAATTGATTCAATTTTATAGTTGATTATATATTATGCTTGATTAAAAGAAGCGGGTGTAGCCACTCTTCCACCTCTACATGTTTAACCGTGCCATCATGAGACTTGGAGATGCACCAGCGTCCCTTGCACCAGTGTGGGTCGTGAGCAGATGGGGTTATTCCCGGCACTCGTGAGCCGTGAGGACATACGGGACACATTGTGCTCCCATTTCTCTCCCCCGGCCTGACAATCATGGCCGTTCAGCCTCTCGTCAGTGTGTGAACTTATTGCTTGCGTTTGTGAGAGGAATTCTCATTTAAAGCCATTAGACGGACAAGTTCCATTCTGCTCTGCCCCTGGGTCACTTGATCCATTTATAATCGGTGACAAGAACAAAGGTCGTTTTTAGCAATAAAAGGCAAATGCTCGTTAGGGGAAATGTTTTGTTTTTTTGCAAAATTACCAAAATGTTATGTAATTGGGTTGAGTTCACTTTCTGAGTGCAGACTGAACTGCACTGTTTATGACTGAATTTACCCACAACATTGATAGACATCTGTTTGCATTCAGTGGTATATAGCTTTTTACCGCATATTTTCTTAACTTAGAACTTAGATTAAAACAATGATAACTGTAATTGCGGCTGCACACCATTTCTCATCAAACAATTATGTAATTGGCACAAATGTGTCACATGGGGCATCCAAAAACCAATCAAAGGAGAGCATGAACATCCATGGAGTATAGGTCACCCAGCTCTACAGTGTCATTGTTAGAAACCCTGTATTTCTCAGACAGTGTGTTCTGTGATTTATTTGCTTGCATAGTGTACATTTACTGACATCTACTGAAGCCAATATCTTGCTCAAGCGTAGTGATCTTGCTCAGGACCTTCTCGTTCCCTAACACTACCCCACACTGCCATCCCACATTTAACAAAAAGCATCTGGCTTCTATCAAAGGTGTGTCTGGGATCTGGATGTTCTGAAAGCTCTACTTGCAGTGGAAGCCCTTGTTCAGATGCATAGCAGATGATGGCCAGGTGGACCACTGATGTACTGATGTAGCAACACTTACACAATGGTCACACTGACTTCCTTCAGCATTATCCTGGCTATATGTTTACTGCACCTGAAGACATATCAGATGGATATGTATCTACTGTTAATGGCTGAAAGCTATGCTGCTATGGCAACCCTCCCTCTACTGGAAAATGCATGGGAAAAAAGGTGTGTGTGTGTGTGTGTGTGTGTGTGGGGGGGGGGGGGGGTGATAGATTAATCAGGTGGTTATTTTATGTTTCTCTGAAGTAAATAACACATAGCTATTTCTTTAGCCAAATGTGCAAAATGTTTTCTGACTGAACTTATGTGCTGTAGTCAGTTTAAGCATTTTAGTCAATGATCGTGTCTGCCCCATTTTCATAAATACGCAGCAAGCTAGACAACTTTGCATCTCTGGCATCGAGATAGTTTGCCTTCATTTATCATTAATGAGCTAAAAGCCACAAATGTTGCCTGAAATAATGAGCCAGAAGATCCATCAGTAATGTGTACACAGATAAGTTGGAGAAAACATGCTCAGCCTGCACCAGTCACACAGCGACATACAATTAAAATGGGAGTTTTCCCCTCGCGCCAAGGGAGTGAGAGGCATGTTTTTGCCAAATACGTTCTGTAAACAATCTGATTTCTTTCCGACAAACACCTGCTCACATTCTAATCTGATTTTTTTGACAAACACCTGCTCACATTTTAACCCGATTTCTCTGACAAACGCCTGTTCACATTTTTACAGTAGAGCTTTCATGGCTATATGCTCCTCTTCTGCACCCAAATGTATATAATATGACAGTTATAAACAGCGTTGGTTGGCAAATTCAAAGTGATCAGTTTGCACAAGTCAACAGCATTAACAGAAAACAAATCCAAAGTGTGATTGGCTTGGCAAGGTATTTGGAAAGACGTTGTTTGCATGCCCAGTACGGCTTTAGCCGTGTGACTTTGTTCTGCATAACCACCATCCACCTCAAAGTATATGCACCACTGTTCTGGTGTTTGTCAGCATGTCATGGTCTGATGTAATGGAGAACATGACTGAAATTGTGTCATGGGGTGTGTGAAGTGCTCCAGGGATTATATTATAAAAGTGTGTGTGGGTCGTTGCTCACTGATGTTGAGAGAGTTCAGTCAGTTTTGTTTTGTTTCTGTGGGCCTTCTCTTCTATTAACAACATTTCAGGGACAACATTCAGAAACACGTCTGGGTTCATCTAAAAAAAGCAACATCGGCAATGACAGAACAAAAAATGCTTGCATGGTGAATTTGCTCTAAGGCTTTGAGCTCTCGTTTATTATTTTCCTTTTTTTTTCTACTAAACTCGCGCATTATTAGATTTAACTCACATTCCTTGTCACTCAGAAATTTGAAGACCGGGGAGTTATTTCGTTTTGAAAGACATTTGTTTGCGTTGCTTGAGGAATCTCTCATACATTTTAATGAGCGGGTTCGGATCGCGCCAAGTCAAAAAACATTCAAATGTGTCCAGTCCCACAGTCTGAACCATAAATAATTCAATGGCGCAAATGAAGAACTGTTCTGTTGTGTGGCGCGTGCTGTATGAATATTTCATTGATGAAGGGCCGGGCCAGTCTTGATGTGAGCCACATCGCTGAGGGTTAAAGAAGGTTCTCATATTGGCGGTGATACACGCGATGTATATGTATAAGGTACTGAAATTGGACATGACTCATTGAATTGAAACGTCGTCAGTGAATGGCCTCCGCTTGTTCTGTCGGTCTGGTGCGAACGTTAACATGGAAGGGGGTAAACCTGCTGTTAAAGGAATGAGATTGATGAAGCCGCTTTGTCGGTGACACGCACATGCATGCGTGCGGTTACGCTGCCATCAGGAAGGTGTTTCTGTTTCTACCCAGAGAAATGGTGGGAAAATCTTACAGCTGCCAACGGAGTGGTAATGTGGTATGCAGTTTAAATGTAAATGAATCACCACAGGCCAGTTCTTTTTTTTTTCTCTTTTCCATCTCTGATCTGTGACAAATGAGTGCGTGGGTGATCAGGAAGTATTGGTGCTGTAAGGGTTTGATTACCAGGAACATGATGCCTTTCCAGTAGAGCACCTGCCATGCAGCCCGCTGCAAGCCACCCAGCCCTCTTGCGTCTGACTTAGGCTGGAGAGCAGTGCAAGGCAGAGAGCCGGGCCACAGTGGACCAGCGTGTGACCGCTCGCACAATGGATCTGTCCACCATCCGCAGCAATGTTGTATAATCTGATACATCAGATTTGCTGAATGCCGTCCTGGGAGGAGAAGGGCTTTATTGTCTTGCCCCGGCCTTTTGTTTGGTTGTTATTCATTTCTAGGTCACCGCCTGTGATGAATGCTTGAATGCATAAATGAGTTTTGCACGCTGAGAATTCTCCTCTCTCTCTCTCTCTCTCTCTCTCTCACTTTGCCTCCATTAGAGGCACAAAACGCAGTCACTCTCTCCCCTCTCCACTGGAACGAAAAGCCCACAACTGCCTTCTTCAGATGTCTAATGATTATTATTATTCCTCTTCCACGGCCCCTTTTGGGCTTTGTTAAAATGCGTTGTTGATGGTGGCTTAACCTTTCATCATTGACGTTTTTTTTATGGCCGTAATTGACCAGGCCGCTACCCCCCCACCCCAGTGATTACCGTTGGGTTTTGCTGTCCTCGTTAACATCATTATCGTTGACCTTTACCATTGCTCAGGCTGGCATGAGCACAACATGGCACGGATACCTTTTCTTTGACTGCTGTTAATAAAACATTGCCAATAATGCTACTATTTACTGCCCTGCCACAGTAAATGGTTAAAAATGAGTGGGGCTGCCCGCTGCATTTTGAATAAGAAGGATAACTCCACATGTATGCTCCTGCGGGGCCTGTCAATTCATTGGCAGCAAGCAGAACATCGCCGTTGTTTGAGCTACTGCCTGGAGGTGCCCTCAAGAATTAGACAGCAAAGCTCTTTTTAACAAGACCCAGATTTCAGGTCTGTCTTTGTCACGAACATCTGTTCAGCAGAGTAAGGCGGCCCCTTGATCAGAAACGGATCAGAAATCATGCAAAAACTTCAGGTATGTTTAATACCATGTGGGTTTAAACTACTCATGACAAAATGAATGACTGCTAAATAAAAGTCACTGTTGATAGTGAATTTTAATTCAGTGACAAGCGTGTGTGTCTGTGTGTGTGTGCGTGTATCTGTGTCTTTGGGTGTGTGCATGTGCATTGGTATGTCTTCCTTCTGTGAACAATTTTGAAACCATGTGTTAAGGAGAGCTTTCACGTGCCCCCCAAAACAGCTGATTTTAACAATATTTGTTAGTAACGTGTTGTGTTTTAATCTGGGTGGTAAATGTTTTTGTGTTAAACGTATATTGGAGGATCCCCTGTTTTAATTACCAATTCACAATTTTTCCTCATTCCATCTGCTTCAGTTGAAACAGGATGATTGCTGTTGTCTGTGCATGTGAGAATGTGCAGTTGAAGGCCAGCCATTGGCTAATGAGCTATACCTGGCTAATGGGCACAGTCTTTAAAACTGGTGTGGGGGGGGTGTTTAAGTAGTTTTCAGAGGTTTGCTGGGCATTTGAAACAGCTTATTTGTTTCTTAAGTTGTTTGATTTAAAAAAAATAAATAAAATAACTTTAAATGCAAAATTGCAACATGAAAGAAATGTAGACTTTAGGATGAGTATATAAGATAAGATTTAAGCACATCTTGGTGAACTGGGTGTGGGGTTTTCTGCTTTTATTGTAAAAGTTATTGTGTAGCTTCAGTGCCCAGAGAACATTTGATGAACAATTATTTCTTGGAAGCTGAGGATGTTTGTGGAATTTGATTAGGAGACTAGGAAAAAAGTATGAAGACTGAGGATGTCTCAGTCCTAGAGAATAATGCAGGAAGTAATTACTGGAAAGGCCCTGCAAGCCTAGTGGAATCATTCACAAAAATCTCAACTTATGCTGTTTTCTGTAAATGTCCTTCATTATGGCTTTCCTTCAAAGTTTTTTAATGGCTTTCTCCCTGTGAGCGTACAGCACTATTTAGATGCTAAATGCGGCGAAACATTACTCCAGTACATCAGCAAATGAGAATTTCTTGTTCAAGTGGTCTTGAGAGGGTGCACAGAATCCAACCAGTAATTAAACATTTCACACCCCTTTGTTGGGGGCGAATGTTTTACTTTGACTATAACGAGGACACATTCTTTCATGCTGTACCCCTGAGATGACACTTCCAACGGTGGGAGCCGATGACAGTGCTCTCATTAGAGAGGACAATCTTCTCCCCCTGAATGACCTCAACCACATTCTCTTTCCCCTTTTTTGTCTTTGTTTTTAATGATCAGATTGAAACTCATGCTAGGTTTGGAACCAAGCCCCCCGAAGTTTCGGTCGCTGTTTGGGCTTTGTTTGGCCGCGGGGAACCGCCCCTGCTGGGAGCGAGTGGGGTTTTGCCCTCCTGCGACGTGGTCTCCCCCCACGGTCGGATGCGGTCCTTCCTCTCCGGGCTTCCCCCTCTGGTTCCATTGTGGCGTCTGGTAATGGGAAGCCTGTGATCACTTTGAGGAGGGGGAAAAACACCTGCCACTTGATTTTAATTGAGTGTCTCTAATGAGCCAGGGGCAGCCCAGCTCCACGGTAACGGGGAGAGAGGGAGGGAGCTCGGCAGGTGGCCTGAAGAATTGGCTGCTGCTCCTGACTCAACATGTAGGGCGATGAAGACGGAGGTGGAAGGTTGAGAATCTTTATTTCCATGATGGACACAAGGGTTATTTCTGTATCGCAGTTTCAAGGGTCAAATGTTAGCTGACACTTTTTATCGCAGTAAACACATTTGACTGACAAATAAGGTACGTCACTTGAAGGATAAAGAGATTAATATACGTTTTTTTTTTTTTCCTTACTTTTTGTCATTGGCTGGCTGACCGCTCATTTACTTTAAATATTCATGAATGTCAGCCAACAATAAATATGGCATCTCGAAATGCCACCTGTCTGCTAGACAGTACTGTTTTTAAAAAGTCACCAGATGCTTATCATGCAGTAAATTTGTGCCTTCATTAACATTTATCCATAAATCTGATAAGATGAAAATGTTCCGTCTTGAAGTTTTTGCGCCGTCCTAACCACTTTATTAGTGTTGTTAAATCTAAAAAGCTTTCACAGTGCTTCTCTTATTTCTGGACTAATTGCATCAAGCTCTGAAACAGTTGGAGACAGCAATTGCGCACCAGTAACTGTGGCAATCTTGTCCCAATCACCTTGGAGGTTTTAAAATTGCAGTTACCATAGCAATCGCACGGAACCATATAAGGCCAGACTTTTCATTTCCACCCCCCCCCCAAGCCTGCGCCCACAGTAAGAGCCATAATTCCTGTTCCTTCTCCACCCGCCCCAATGTCCTGTACACATTGATCTCTGATCCGCCCTCTGAAGCTCTTTTCATGTAAAAAATGCAGTTAATTTGCAGGTTTTTAAATCCTGGCATGACTCATTGGTCATTGTTGACATCAGAATAAAAATGCAGGTAATTGGCTGGTTTAGCATGGCACCTTTTACACTGAGCTTGGCAAGCAGTAACAAGCTTGGCAACAAATGGTTGTACGCCTCACTTCAAAAGGTAAATGCAGGGAGTTTACAGATATTCACTTGAAGTCAGATTGGGGTTTCATTCCAAATAGAAGAGTGGCAAGGTCAGTACATAATACAGTGTACAGTAAAGGAGAATATTCAACAGCAGGTTATGAATGCATATCATTGTCAATTATGGCATGGACCTAATTATGATGTGAGCACACATCTACAAACCAATATACCGATCCCTCAACATGCTTAGGGATAGTAGTGCAATGGCTCCTGCACACTATCTCCTCCAGTTTGTCATTGCTGAGCCAGTCAGAGACATAACTCCCCAGGTAGAGTAACACCCTATAAGGTGACCTTGTCTTTAAAATGGTTAACTTGTCACACAGGCGGGCCCCAGGTAAGTGCAATAAAAAGGCTTTTATTTTATTCTGGTCTTCAAACAGAGAAGTGCTCATGGACCATTTGGGTTTGCTACCTATGGTTACTGGGGTTGCTATGGAGAATTTTTTTTTTTTTTTTTGGGAGGGAGGAGGGTCCTGTGTCAGTAACCATGACAATGCTCTGATGTTCTTCTCTGTGATTGGCCAGGCAGTGTTATGGGAGTAGTGATTATCATGGCGGTTGTATGTTATATGAGGTGAATGTAATGTGAAAAGGTTGAGAAATTGTAGCTTTCCCTGGGAACAAATAACAGTGGGGTACGTTCACAGTTTGTCAGGTCACTTAAGGGATGTGACAGTGACTGTGGTCTATTAAAAGCATCTTCCTGAGGGACAGGAGAGGGTGCAGCACAGGGCTTTGTGTGTCACACCAGGTAAAGTGACCGCCTACCTATGAGCTGAGGGAAAAATACATGAACTTTCACCCAGCCCCGATCTGGTGGCCCCGATCTGTGAATCACTCTGACGGAAGCTAATGATGTTTCATAAATGTTACATGATCCATTTGTGAAATGGAATCATCATCCGTTAAACCACTGTCAATTTAATCACTTTCCTTTTAGACCACTCCCGCCAAAGAACACACCTTCAGAATGGCCCTTTTTTCATTTTCAGTTCAAACCTCCATCTTGTAAAAGGCTTGTGCAGAGCCATTGGCTATTTCTTTGTGGACACGCTAGACTCTGGGGACCAGGTTCCTGTGAATCTCTTTGCAACCAGAACCATTACCTCAGAGTTGTAGAAACACTATGTATATTCAAAATGTCAGTGTTCCAGATGAAACATACAGTATGTGAACTATGGTTACTGTTAAATTTTGCAGCACAAGGATATTAGAAGATTTCTTGTGAAACCATTAAGGGAACTCCTTTGAGTTATTGCTTTGTTAAATTATGCAGAGCAGTAGGGGATATGATCATATCCATATGACAGATTGTGAATTTCTTCAAGATATGTCAGCCCATACCACCACAAGGATGATATGCATATTTTTTTAAAAATATTCATTCACCAGTAAGCTCTATTATACCTGATTTTTACCATGCATTTGAACATGCTTTGTTACCCAGCTCAATAAAAGTAGCTTACTCACAAAGTAATGATTTTTCAGTTGAACATATGACTGGGTGCAGGCTTTGATCTCAAATGGAGCACTGTTTTTTCCTCAGGTTTGGCATATTAGTATATACTTATCTGTGTTTGGATAAAATGTTAAATGTAAGCTTTACAAGTCACATTGGATAAGGGTGTTTGCTGAACAAATACTGATAATCATGCCATTGTAAGTGGTACAGCATTGTGCCCCCTGGGATTGGATCATTCTCGTCACGTGACTTCACTAAAGAGAAGTCCTCTCAGAGGAACTGGAACAGACATAAGGGCTTGTTTTTCAGGATCTATGCTGCACAAATTAATGCATCTATATGCTATACAGTATGGATCTACTTTTCTTAAAGAGCACAGTGAAAATAATGATGATATTAAAGATGATATAAGAATCGCCATTTTATTCCAGAACGGGGCAAAAAGCTAAACCTTACATGCCTATCCTCTTCTCCTTCCCTCTGCCCAGATCACTGCCAGTGTAGTGGTACAGGCAACAAGGTTTGTGGGATACCAAGAAAATCTACATTGTGCTGCGGTTATTTTTGTCATTAAGTATTGTAAAAAGTGTTGAGACAAACATTTGCTCAGTTTAGAAATATCTGCGTCCACATTACTATTTTTGAAAGCGGTGTAACATAATTTTATATTGTGTGTATCAGAGCTAAACCAAGCTGCCATATTTTTTTGACAATTTAAATTAAAGTGATCAGTTCTTGTTTTGAAATGTAAAGGGTAGACTTTAAGAGCAGACAATCTCTAATTTTAGAAATCTGTAAGCTGCATATTTTTTTGATTTTGACAGCTTTTTTTCCCCACAAACAAAATTCGCTTTTGTTTTAAATATAGCAATTCAGACTGGCACATAATTCTGACTTTTGCTCTGCAGCTGACAGGAACATGTCTGCCTATTACTTACGAGATTCCTCCTCTCCACTTATTTATCTCACTTCTGTAAGCACTTCAATATAAAACTTTGAACTTTAAAAAGGCTTTAGAACTTTAATCACAGACCGGTGCATTTCTCGGCATGAGGCCCTCCATTTTGAAGGCTGCATCTTCCAAACGTGTTCCGACCAAAGAAAACCTCTGACAGTTTATGATGGATGCATCTGTCATATTGTGTGTCCACAACAGAATCACACAGTGTGTGGTAACTTGGGGCTGGTCTCAGGGTCAGGCTGCTGGACTGCTGGATAGATTCCTACCCCAGTTGGGTGGAAGTTGCCAAGTGATAGGACAGGAATCGCACCGAGCAGGGCAATTGCGCAAAGGGGAGGGGCTGTGTGACATCAGCAGCAGGCCAGCGCAGGGACACGTCTTTAATGACAGCAGAACGCCACTGGCATTTTTTTCAAAACCCTGAGAAAATCACCTGAAGGCATGTGAATGTGATGACACAACAGCACAGACACTTGTGACTTGTGAAAGTATAAGCAGTTCACAAGAGATTGATAAAATGATTGGTGTGTGTGTGTGTGTGTGTGTGTGTGTGTTGGGGGGGGGGGGGGGGGGTGTTTGCACTGCTTTGTCCTCCTACTTGGACTTGAACCAGCGGAGAGCGGAGTGCAAAGAAAACTCCTCTCCTTTCCATGGCAGGACCCTGAATGCCTGATCAAGGGTAACGCAGAAGCACAATGCAGGGCAGAGCCATAAACAAACTCCGCATTGTTTTTGTCTGTGTAAGCGTTTGTGCTGGACAAACAAAACCAGAGACAGAGGCCATGTCACTCTCCGAGGGAGGCCATAAATTCACCCAGCTTTAGCTCTCCCAGAAATGTGAGAGAGTGCAAACACAAACACAATTATCCAATGACAGTGTTGATTTAATATTTGCATGTGTTTCTACACGTACAGAGTATATGTTAATATAGTTATCAGATAAATCACATTCACGACTTAAATTGGGACAGCGCCAACCTATCAAAATAAGTCCATCTTACTATATTACTGTCCTATTATAGCTTTCTCTCATATGAAATTAAAGAAAATCAAACCTGGTTCAAGTGCAGTAATGGTAAAACTTTCATGGTCCTATAGACAGAGTTGGACAAAACTATCATTTGTGTTCAGTGACATTTAAAAGTGTGTAATCCCTGATATGCACTCACCCTCATTACCAGTCACACACTACAGAGCACAGCAAGTTTGCGTATTCAGCTACAAAAAGGGTTTTCATGTCTTTGAAAGGTTCTGTCAGAGTGAGGTTTTCACATCTCAAAGTGAAATTAGGCTGCTTAAATATTTGCTGTTTAATGTTTAATGAATATGTATACATATTCTGATGAATAATATAAAAGCAACAGCAATGTATGCTGCCCTCTAGACATCAAGTGAGAAAAAAAGTTTCTTTTTTTTACAATAATTTGAAGAATCAAGACGTTTATTCTTGGAGGAACTTTGCTGAGTTTTCAGCGAGACGGAGGGCAATCTGCGTCAGCGTGAGGTTGACGAGTCAGAGAAGAACAATCGTGGCCCTGTGAGGTTTTTACAGTGTGTGGGAGACGGCCAAACGGGCAGCAACGGCCTGTAACTCACAGCTCACAAAGAGCGGCACCGGAGGGAGAAACGGACCCACCGCGAACCGTGGTTCTGGAAGGCTCTGTCTGACGTTAGCGCTGTCTGTTCCAACAATACTAAAAAAAGCTGCTGGACCATGTCAGTGCTGCTGTCCTCAAAATTTCAAAGGCCTATTCAACTTTTGTTTAACAAAAATTTCTAGGGGAAAAATACACACAAAGGTGGCTTTCTTTTAAGGTAATTTAAAAATGTATTACACAGATGTGTTGGGTAGCAGTGTGGTGTAGTGGTAATGACCAGGGCTTGTAGTCCAAAGATTGCTGATTCATTTCCCAGGTGGGGCACTGCTGCTGTACCCTTGGGCAAGGCACTTAACCTCAATTGCCTCAGTAAATGTCTTGCTGTATAAATGAAGAACATGTTAAAATCGTAAGCTATGTCAGTTGCTCTTGGTAACAAAGTTCAGTAAGCAAAGGTAATATAATGTATTATAGCACTGGAAGGGTATGATTCTGATGTTGATGGTTTGACGTTGGTTTTAATAAAGACACAATGAAAACAGTCCACACTGGGAAGACATCGCTCATGCCAGATGTCTGTTCAGCAATGCACTAGAATCCTTTCAATGAGCACTTAAGGCATTGGAATTATTCCAATAATGGGTTTCTGTTAACTGTTGGCATGTGTTTCATATGCAAAGGCCACTTGAAGGTTCTAAATGTCATCGGCTGTCCTCTCAGCCTCATCAGTTTCTTTGTAACATGAATAAAATATTTCCTTTCTCTGTTTGGCCGTGTGTGTGTGATATTTTTATGTTGAATGTATTTAGGGAGGCTGTTGGCACATTCATTGTCAGCTGAATGATGTTTGAGGGTCAAAGCATCTCATTGTGATCAGACAGAGGCCTCCCTGTGGCAGCTTGGTCCTTCAGATGGAGTGACGGGCGGGACACCACCCATCCCGCAGGAATAAGGGTGGGGACATGACCAACTTTCTAGAAAGCATCACAGTGCATGTATGTGTGTCCCACAAGTGTTAAGCAAGCCCAGCCCCACTTAGTTTCGACCAGGCTGCATTTGTAAGGGCTACTTTGTGGAATGGCCACCAGCATTGCTCATTCAGATATATTGAACTGAAGGAGTCCAATTCATTTATTTTGTACACCAGTTATCAGTTACCACACCAATATTATAGTACCATATAAATTACTAATTGATAACTTTCACCCTTTTGTTCATTTTTTGTAAATTGTATAATTTGCTCTGAACTTTGAAATAAGATAGCAAACGTTGACAAGTGCTCTTACCTGCATAATTTGATTAGAATAGGTGTGGGGGGGGGGGGGGGGGTTATGGTGTAAAATGTTACTGGTAAAGAAAGTAAAGCCTTTTGAAGTCATTGAAAAGTGATGAAAGACATCAACATCAATAAAATCAGAATCATTACTTTAAGCTTGGACTTCAAAGAAAATCAGATGTTTTAATTCAACACTCCAATGTATGTGCAAACTTTGGGTATATCCATGCAGGTAGATTGGTAGATTAATGCACCCTTTTGGAAAAATGAATAGATACTTGTCTACTCATGTTTTAAACTCTCATATGTTTTTTCCCTGAGATTTCTATTATTTCCTGAACAGTCCAACTTTTGTCTTAATTTGTTCAGGACTTTTTTATTGCCTTCCTCATTTTATACAGCCATTTTTGGAATCACCAACTTCACATTAGGCTTGTCTCACTTTAATAACCTCTGCATTTGCACAGAATTGGACTGAGGCAAATGCAATCTTCTGATACACTTGCTCATAGCCAATGGCTATTTCTCACAACAGTCCCCACAGTGCACTACTGTGATGCAAGCGGCAATTGGTGGAATTCACCCTTAATCCAGTAGAATGAAAAATATGTGTTCCACCACTGTGGGCTTCCTGTCATTGTCAGCTGATCAAACCAAGGGCATAGGGCTCAGCCAGCACTCAAAGGCAAGTGCCTCGCTAACTGAACCACTTGGAGTTCAGCATTTTTTCATATTATCTTTATTGTTGTCGGCAAAATTTTGATCTGTGCAATTTCTGTTGCTACCGTCACTATTTTCCCATTGGGGAACGATCCCTTTATAACATAACAACCCAGTCCCTTCAAACAGGACCAATCCTAACATTCTTTCACTGATATTCAATACCTCAGTGTCTTCTTACCCGGAGCGTTCAGGAACATGCCACTGCATCCCGACGCACAATATGCTCAGTGTACCATCACAAAATGGAGCCCAACCAGCCGGCAGCGAATCCCAACCCCCCCCCGACCCCTATGTGCAAATTGGAGGTACGAGGGGGACACTGTGAGCTCAACCGCCGTTCCACAATCCACAGTCCGCATTCGCAGCGGCTGATGAGATTATGAGGATGAGGAGGGGATCTGGCCTCCGCTCAGCTGAGGAAGGCGCGCATTACTTCGGCTCCCGCGGCTCGCCAGCGCGTTGGATAATTAATGAAGTGATCATGCGTGTCCCCCGGGTAACGAGACATCCTCTGTCAGGGCCACCGCCAGCCCTTGCTCATGCCTCCGGCCTCTAATTATTCTAATGTTCAGTCACCTCTTCCCTCCGCTGAATGGTAACCAGAGAGAGAAAGAGAAAGGAAATGCTGTTACCATGACGTCATGCCAAAATGCATAAATCCCATATGTCCAGTCATCTGCGTCTGTGGGGCTTAATGTTTCATGTAGAACGCCGAGTACATGTTAATCATGATTAAATGATGAATCTCCCAATTATAATATCAGTGCTTAGGACGATGGGTATAAATCATCGTATGTTACTGAGTTAAACTAGCCACCAGTGTGGGTGTCGGTCAGGACCTTTCAGCTGTTGCACGCATTGCCATTTACCCTGGTCCCTTTTCTGTATTTGACCACCACTTCTCTTTCCCCTCACACTTGACACAGGGCCAGGGGTGTTACCTCACTCCCTGAGGGCTGCTCCTACTCTCCACCAAAATAGAAAGCCTCCAAAGACACGCCGGCTCCTGCTTCTCCCCTACCTGTGGGTGGAGCGCTGTCTGCGCTGTCAGCCTGGCCCCCTGGGACACCATAATGGTGCTGTTGTTCTCAGCTCGCTTAATTAGAGAGGCAGCTTGGACAGTGATAAGCAGACAAATGTTAAATCTGCTTGGCTTGAGGCCACAATGGCAGATCAGTGATTAATCATTAGCTCACGGTAATCCCTGCAATGGGAGCCCTTATCCAGAATGACTTATGTAGCTTATATTTCTTGTATATAATCCGTTAGCACTGGATGTACTTTCCGAAGAAGTTTAAATCCTGCATTCCCACCCAGGACTTGAACCTGGTTCAGATTTGTGACCCGGTTGGTTACCGATATAGTTCATTGACTGGCGTGTCACATATGCTGTCCTTCTCAGAACCTCGCTGTGTAGATGTACTCCGAGTCTGCAGTCCTCCTGCTGCAGACTTGATAATTATTCATCTTCGAAGATGAAAAGAATTTTATCTTTTTTAAGTGAAGTTCCATTGTTCGCAGGAGTTCTCAATAAGAGAATCTCAATAAGACGAGGCATAATGGGGCAGCGTCAGCGGAACATGCTGTGAAATGAACTTTAAAAGTGAGTCATTAATGAAAAATAAGACTAGGAATAAATGTAAAGTGAGCTAAGGTTCAAAGCTCTTAAAGGGGGAGTCTAAGATTTAATGTGGTTACATGGTGAGGATTTGGACAAGGCTGCCAGTGTGTGTGCGTATGTTTGTGTGTGTGTGTACGTGTGTGTTTACCTACCCGCCAGGAGGTGTAGGTGTTTATAGGGTTCCATTTCCATCTTGAAACTTCTGACATTTTGATGCCAGGAGCAACAAAGTTTACAGTATCTAAGGCAGTTCTCAACTACCTTTAATCTTCATCCTAAACTATGAAATAAATGAATAGAAATGACACAGTAAATCACTCTCTCACATCTGTTAGCAATCAAGTTGAAGTAAGTCATATTTGGTAGCTGTCCAATGTTTTTTAAAAGATCAGAGTAGGTTGTAAGCTCATGGATTTATGATGTTTTATGCAGTGGTAATATGGACACGAATTCTCTGAGTGCACCCAGGCGCACCAGTAACTTGCACGGAAATTTCCAGTGTTGCTGAACACAAGGTCTAAAATGGATTTCCTGGAAACACAGAGCGATGCTCTATTCATATTTCTGCCATTGCCATAGTAACCAGTACATCTTTTCTGAATTTCAATCGACGGAACCTTGAGAACTGCACTGAAAGCTGCGTCTGTCCTCATGTCCCAAAATATCCTCAATACACTCAGCATCTCCATCAGTTATTGCGCTGTGCCATTTTCTTCTTCTGTTTCATTTTAGATTTATTGTGTCCCTACTACACCTGCAATTATTATTTTATTATTATAATTATTTATATTTGTTATTACCACATAACAAGATGTTAATGGCTACATGAAGTTTGATTGCATAAATAAATACAGTAAAGTTTGAAGTTAGTTACATGTTTGGCAGGTCCTTTGGGTTAGGGTTGAGATTTTGGATTATGTTTGAAGTAAGGATAGATTATGAGAAGGGGAATGGTCTTGGTCATGGGTAGTGTGTTGGGGATTACATGGCTGGACGATGTATAATTTCATAAAATGAGATCTTGTATTAGCACTGCCACTAGTTGGTATTCAGGGAGCAACCTATTACTTGGAAAATTATCAACATGTTCACACACTTTTTTTAATAATACAATACTGTGGCCATTGATTATAAGGAGCTCTTGCTTTTGGGAGGGAATCTGTGTTGCAAGGAAGAACTGAATAAATCAATATGATTTAATAAATCATACTAGTTTTAATTAGTAGATTAAATGACAAATTCTCTTTAGATTTGTATGAATGTCTTCTTCCCTGTCCTTTTAAAAATATGGATCTGCAAGTTAGAATATTGTGGATTACTTTTCCTTTCAGGGACTGACTTCTGTTTTGAGTGTAAGACTAGAATGTGTACTTGTGGAGGTGGGGGCCTTTTTTGCACCAGTGGGCCGGGGGCACTAAGGAAAGGGAAGACCAGCTACCCTCTGGGGAGAGGTGCTGAGAAGGTCTTAAAACTCCAGAGGTAAAGGTTATCCTTTCTGTGAGCCCTCAGGGAGCTGGATCCATCAGAGTGGGCCTCTACAGAGAGGCCTGAGGCCCATAGCTCCACAGCCCACTGAACAGGAGAGGTTTTTAGTGTCTTACACTGGAGACAAGGGGACCAGCCAGCCGCAGGACCCTGATGGTACTCTTATACACACTCTGATTCTCCTAAGAACACACAATGGAGGGGTCCTCATTTCACTCAAAACAAGCTCCTGTGAAATCAAATGAATTTGGAGAGAGTACCAGCAATCTTACAAGTGAAATTTATAGGATTGTTTGTGTTTTCATTAATATTCCTCCATTACTCCCTCACCCAGCCCACCATTCACTCCTTACCCACAATTCCATCTCCCCTCACTCAGTCTGAGAATACACTAGAAACAGAAATGAAGCAAAAAAAGAAAGACAAAGGGAGTTCATCTGAAAAATGCCATCATTTAAATTATATATGAGAGAAATTTCACAAATGATAAAGATGAGGCGTAAATGACTAGCCTTTCCTTCCTGTGGTGCTGGTGTGGTTACCTTCATTAATCAGAGACTTTTAACATCATTACATGTTGTCCAATCAGAACAGGAGGGTACATTTCTGTGCTGAAACAAAGGCATCCGGACTGACACACACCAGGTTTTCAGAAAGAGGTCTCCATTTCCCACAGTTCTCTCTGTGGTGTAGTCTTCTGCAGTGTTGGCTGTCCCTGTTTGGGAATGTGAGGATGTTCTGTTTTTTTTTTTTTTTTGACTAGCACTATGAGTAATTCTGCCGGAGGAAGAAGTGAGGAGGTAAACAAAAAAGGCTGCTCAGTAAATTCACTTTTATGGGAGAGACTGCTACCCCACAGAGCCCTGTAGCTGCTCTAAAGCAGGTCAGTGCCTGGACCTGCCCTGCGTGTGAGTGATTCATCAGCATGTGAGTCTGAATTAGGCCCCAGGCCTGTCCCTGCAGGGAAAAAACAGGACACCAGGATATACGGTACCAGTCAAAAGTTTGGACACACCTGATTAAAATAACGGGAGACATGCATTCAAAGAGGTTTTGATATAAAGACTTATGCTTAAATGCTTGAAATTTGTTTCTTAGACAAATATAAATCGTGAAGTTGATGCCCACGTATGAATTTCTTTCCAAAAAAATGTTCGTTTTAAAAAAATATTTTCGGCTATTTTGAAGAATCTAAAATATGATAGTTGATTTGTTTATAAAACATTTTTGGCCACTGCATAATTCCATTTGTGTTGTTTCATAGTTTTGATGTGTTTTACTATTATTCTAAAATGTGGAAAATAGTAAAGATAAAGAAAGAAAAGTGTGTCAAAACTTTGACTAGTGCTGTAACTACACCTTCATATAGAGGGAAACCAGGTTTCCAAAATATAACTACACCTTCACATGTGGGTACTGGGATATACCTGGCTACACCTTGGGAAATGAGGTGACACAGCAGAAAGAACGCCCACAGACAGTGGGGAAAAACAAGGTGATTGGATATAACTACAACACTACATAGTGGAGAAGGATATAATTACACTCACACAAAGGAACAAAACAGGGTTCTAGAATATCACTACAGCTCCATATGGGGACAATAAATGTCAGGAAATCACAGGAACCTCTCCCCCACCTCCTACCCCATATACATGTTCAGCTCTTCAGGACAATCCCTGAAGAGACACTTGGTAACCAGAGACTAATATAGGGTGGGGCAAGCACACAAGGGTGCCCACCACTGTGCCAACACCCTGATGTCATCAGTCAGTGTGACACATGCCGACAATCCGTGATGTCAGCATCACCCAGGGAACTAGCAGAGGCGGATGTGCACACAAGCACAGGGATGTCGTAGGCTGGGACCGTGTGTCAAGCTGCAGAATCAACAGCAGCTTTTTTTTTTTTTTTTTTGTTATTCAACTCGGTCATGCACTGTGCACACCCTTTTACCATGGCCCCCTAGCCTTGTCAGTTTTTAAGGTCACTGAAATTACTTTCCGTGCTGGTGAACCATCCTACTTTTTGGAAAAAAGTAGCAAACGCAACTGCACTTCCCTGACTGGTGGCATAACACTGGAGGAAAACAAAGGGACCCTGGTGGTTTTAGCTCTCCTTTGTTTGGCATTTTAATGCCACTATAATGGCCATCCAATGTGGCTTTCACTGTATCTGCAGCTCACTGTTTTCCCAGAGCTGCACAGAAAAACCACAGTGACCTTCGGAAAATTAGATTACACATCTCTGCGCGATGCAGTGATTAATATGAAATTACCTCAGCGGGCAGCATATGGCCTGGTTACAGCAGCTAAACACATTCACATGTGTGTTTCTTCATTTGATTAGTCCAATTTCATTTTGGGTGGGGGAGGTGTGTGTAATGTATGTGTGTGTAAGGGGGGGATTGAGGGTATTCTTGACAATGACCTGAAGATCACTTGCCTGTAAAGAGCCTCCTCTCCTCAGCTCTCCAACATGTCAGTTTATTATTTATATTTTATAATACTCTTTATTTTATTTATTTTAGTGTCATTCAGGCAGTGTAACTACTGCTTCTGTGAATCTGCCTATTTTCCTCCACTTAGTAAAGGTAAACGAGTCTTTTCTGAATTTGAAATTTAAAGCATATTTGACCCAAGGTTTTCCCTATCACAGCACATTAGTGTTTGGGGGAAATTCAGTAAACAGCTCAGAGATTCAAAGGACTTTTGAGCAATTGCCCCTGCCCTAGCTCAGACTGTGATTCACCGCCCTATCTACTGGGATAGTACAGTCCCACAAATACATGCTCCCATCAATTATTTACACAAAGCACTTGTGCTGTAGCTTTCACTGTGTTGTTGTGAAAAGGTTATTGCAGTCCGGCCAGCATCCTCTGTGTTTTTGAGTTAAATTCGATTATGCTGTTCAGCCTGGGCCTGCAGAGACAGAGAGCCGCACTAAATTCACTGCGAGCTGACAGTGCCAATCTGATTGATCACAGAACAGTCAGATGAGCACACCGCTGAAAGTGAGATGGGGGGAAAAAAAACGATGATAAAAAAAAAAAAAAAATGATATCGTTATCAGAAGAAAATGAGACATGAGGAAGTGGGTCAGTGGCTAATTAGGCCACACAGTTGAACTCATCTCTGTTCAGCTCACGTCCAAGCCCAACGGAAGCAGCGGATTATGCTCACAGTGAAGGGGAACAGTGCCGCTGACAACAGCAGACCGCCAGATTAGCACAACAGATTAATTAATTAGCCGCAATTAACGAGTAATAAGTGGACAAATCCCTGAGACCACTGAATGCAATAGTTTGTACTGGCGGTGTGATTAGATAGCTGAGGATTTAGAAAAGGGAATAAATGGAGATACAGGGAGACAAGAGGATGAGTCCAGGGGGTCACAGGGGACACAAGCAGGGGCAGGAGAGTGATGTTGACAGGCAGATCCTGCGTTTCAGACAGGTGGGAGGGCTTTTTGCGAGAACAGAGCCGGGCCGTTGATTCAGCTGATGGCATGTTGTGGACAAGGCAGCCTGTCTCTCCACACCTGTCAGAGCTCGTTTTGGTTCTCTGGTCTCTGTTCGATCTTCCGTGAGGCTTCCCAGAATACATTGCGCCTGTCCAGACAGTGATGCCTCGCATTCCTTTCTCTCTCTCTCTCTCTATCTCATCTATGAGTCAATCTTTTTCTGCTTCTCCCTGTGGTGCACTCCTCTCCCCCATTTTCATATCCCCCTGAGGTCGTGGTCATCCCCCAGAGGTTTCTCAGGTCATGGCATTTTTGAGTCTAACTTTTTCCCTCCAGCTCAATTATCAGCTTGTTTTGCAGTTGCTTTAATATTTACATTTACATTTATTCATTTGGCTGACACTTTTATCCAAAGCAACTTACAAGTGAGGCAGAGTACAGCATATAAGCCAGTAAGTCATATAAAGAGTCAACACTATTAGAAGTGCTGCAAGAACACGTAATGCATGACTGCAGGAACAGCTAGCCTGGCAAGGTGCAAGATAGCTAGTAGTTCTACATTAAATATGGTTTGAGAGAAGTAAGTGAATAAGGTAGATGAGGGAGAAAACATTTTAATAGCTTAATTTTGTGAAGTTTACAAACAGCCCTTAGAGAGTGGCTAGATTTATCACAAGCAAAAAAAAATGCATCTGTTTCTGCTGTTTTCTGTTACCCTTGTGTTGGTGCTAACAGATTAAGAAGTTTTGCAACAACAATACTGGATTCTCCAAACAGGAAATTGTAGCCCCTAAGTGTTGGGCACACACTAGACTACTAGCAGTGTTTCTGTGTCCACTCAGCTTTGTTTCAATAATACATCTAATGAGTGCCGTAAATAGCAGCAGCACTGGTATGATACAGTGTCTTTCTCATATATAAATAAACCAGCACTGGAGAGCAGAGGAAATCAGACGTGGAGAATAATTAAATTTCCTGTCAGTGATAGCTGAAGCAGGACTTTTTGAAGAGTTCTGAGGTGCAGTGAATCTGAGGAAGTTTAAATAATGCAGAAAAAAGCTGCACAGTGTGGGCAAACAAACAGTGGATCATCAGGACGGTCACTCTCACACGTGCCCACGCGCACACGTGCACACACACCCATGCGCACATGCGCACACACACACACACACACTCTCACACGTGCACATGCACAGCATTACGTGCTGTAGCATCTACTCTTGCTTTTAGGATTTGCCCAGTCTTATTGACAGATGGAGGGAGAAAACGGGGAACAGAAGCGTTTCAGTTTTGGCAGTCTGGTTCCTTCTGCTTTCAGGGTAGGTGGGGGGAAGGGGGGGGGGGGGGGGGGGGGATGTGGTCAACACTGATACTGGACCTGCACTGAGTCATGGTTGCTGGGAACATGGTTGCTGTCATTTTGGCAAAATGCAGGCCTGACAACAGTGCATTCAGCTGCACCCTGCAGGCGCCGAAGGGAACTGCACTCTGGAATATGTAAATACAGACTCCGTCTCAGTGTGGTATGAGACGGGTAACGGTGGATTCTGTTTGACAAGGTACGGACCACACCCAAACACTGTCCCCCTTAAGAACCTTTATTAAAAGAAGAACAAAACTGGGAACACACCATGAGAGTATCCGAATGAAGAATCTTCCGGAATATACATTTCCTTGTCATAGTGTGTTAAGGTGTGTTTGAAGGGGAGTCTTGTGAGGAACTCTGCAGTAATTCAGGAAGACATTTCCCCGATTATGGACAGAAAGAGACGGTGTGGAGCAGAGATGCAGGAATGGAAGCCCCAAGCAGACAGGCTGCAGGCTCTGTTTAATGCAGGTGCTGATTGCTAGAAGGGAAGAGCAGAGGTGTGCTACAGTATTTCTTCTCTAACTGAAGTGATCTAACTCATTAAATTAGAATTCATTAAATTGGAACAATGCTCCAGATTTGAACAACCTTATCCATCTAAGTTCAATAAGCATTGGTGAGTGTATGTTGTTCAGCTATAGGTGAAGAGATCAAACTGGGAAAAATACTGCAGATTATTATTATTTATTATTTTTTTATTGTTGTTGGATAATGTGAATATTTATGAATATATTCAAACACCTCAGGGTGTGATACAGCTATACAGTGTAATCGGTGAGACATTCCCTGTCAGGTGTGTTTTATATTTTCTCTGGAGTTATGCTTAAACTGTCCCTTAGGGTAAATTTCCTTTTCTGCACCAGAAACCACAGACCCCTGATATCTAGCTAGGTCATGTAAGCATGTGGTTAAATCTGGATTATGCAAATCCAGAAGGGGTCTGTGTATGAGTGTCCTGGCCTGGTGACCTCCATCATACAAGTAAACACACATTACCCAGCAACCCCCTCTCCTCAAAGCAGCCAGCACCCTTCTAGCATTGACTGTGTGTGACCTGCATAGCAATGTTGTCATTAAAGCTGGAACATTCAATTTGGATGTGACTACAAAGAATGAGGCTTAGCGCAATAACAGGGATCTGTAGGTATATTTGCATACACATTTGTGAAATCAGATAACATGGGAAGTCAGAGTCTCCTTTGGCCCCTGTTTTTCCTGATTTACAGGATACAATGTACAGTGTAAATCAGTAGTAAAGTCAGTTAGGCAGTACCTGACAATAACAAAAATGTTTTGTCAGAATAAATAAAATGTACTCTTTGCTTTAATCTGTTACTCAGTGTTAATGGACTGCATTTGAACAAAAGTTAAGCAGGTAATTAACTTGGAGGTATCCACGTTTTATATTCGTTCTGACTAAATGTCTAAATCATTTCGATCATAAAGCTTAATTGTGGATTGTGCATTGTGGAGATGTTGGAACAGTTATGTGGATTAGTGCCATGTCAGAACGCCGATACTCCGCTCTTGCCTTTGTAACAGAAAGCTGATCAGCGTCTCTGGAAGAGGCTCGAGGAAGGGAGCGGAGGAAAGGATGGAAGGTTCTTCAGACTCCTCCCTCAGTATATGTTACGGCTCATAGCATATCCCCGGCCCTACAGCTCTCGCAAGGCTGGAGGGGTGCAGTTCTATGGAGGCTTTTCTTCCAGCTCTGCTGGGTTAACTTTGGAATTGAAGAAGAAATGTGGTATTCCAACTGGCACCAGATGTGTCTGTCTGTTTCTCTCTCTGGTTCTGAAGGTAGAGCAGCGATGTTTTACCACAAGAGGCAAGAGTCAAAGGGGAAAGGGATTAAAATCTCTGATCAAACTTTTTTCATTCTAAGGAGATTTTGAGGGTACTCGCTCACTCAAATTTGTATGCTGATACATAAACACACACACACACACACACACACACAGATACCCACGCAGACACTGACACACATGCACAAATACATGCGCACACACATACATGTGCACACACACACACACACACACACACACACACACACAGAGGGTGCTTCACGGTGCCGACTCCCTCCAGTCAGAAGAGCGGAGTAAAAGAATGATGTCTCCTCATTAGAGTTGTCCTCCTGGGCAGGGACTCTCACTGAGAGATCTCTCTAACGAGGGATTTCTTCAAGGTTTTTTTACTCCACAAAATGTTTTATTCATGCGACTCAGATATTAAGAGTGGAGTCAAGTGGGATTTTTAACCCTGGAAGACCTGACTGAATTCAATCGAACTCCCCACCACTAATCTAGTTCTTCAGGGACTAAACTATTGATTTATCACTGGAATTATTTAGCATTTTAATTATTTAAAAATTTTTCATCAGACATCGAATATGTCTACTGCAGTGGCTTTTTGGACAGCTTCCTTGCTCTGCAGCGGTGGATGAGAATAAACAGCAGAAGGGAAATTTTCACATCATTTTGTGTTTTCGCTGGCCACTCATTGACTTCATCTAAATTTGTTTCATCGCTTTGACGGACGTGTTGCGGCTGGATGCTCTGATGCAATTTGTATATCAGTTCTAATTCCTGACATTATCCTGACATTCTACTGACATTTAGTGAGAGGTCTCAGCATGAAAAAAAAGAAAATCTACAGTATTGCATTCATTATGAATAAACAAAGCAGAAAAAAGGAGAGCTGAATACTAACAACGGGACAGAGGGGTTACAGAAGAACAACATCTCACATTCTGATGGGTTATGACCTTCAAATCAGCTTGCGTCAGTTCCTGTTTCACGTGAAACCCTGTCAATGTCACATACAGGTTATATTAAAATCATTTCCTGTGCACGCTTTTCACAGCACTGCCTGAGTAAAACTATCATCCCCCCTGCATCCATTAACACTAGGCGCTGTGCACGCTTCAGCTGCCGCCTCCTTTACACTTGGTCGAAATGTCAGAATATTGATAGTTTTTGCGCTGCTCTGTGATGCAGTCTTAAAAATCATACACTGTAGCACACACATATAAGGTCTGGCAGACTCTCACTGCCATAACTTGCTTTTTATCATCCACTCTTCAGTGTAAGATCTGATGTATCCCACAGTAGCATTATCTGTTTTTTCAGACTGCAGGATTAACATTTGATTCTATCCACTTCAGCTTATTTTTACCTTGTGTTGTTACAGAATACAAAATGTGACAACATATTGTACATGACCAGCTCCTGTGAGTGTGTGTATGTGCGTGTGTGTATGCATCTGAGTGAGTGCTAACCAATACTTCCATGCTAGCATATGACAATGTCCAGTGAGTTCCTTATTTGTTAAGTCTTCTGGTGAACTTCAGTCTTTTCAAAATAAATAGCGATGACTAAGAGGAAACACCGCTGAACTTCAAAAAACTCAATCATTGGTCATCCTTCTTTTAAGATAAGGGCACAGATGCAGTGTTCTGACCGATGGTTGAGAGGTGCCAGTCAGAGGAAGACATAATACATTCCAATTTCATGCAGTGATGCTGACCTTCATGCCATAATCACATGTTGTGCCTGCCACCTACCCTTCTGTAAACAAAACCTACTTTGCTTTATGCTTTACAGTTGAGTTGTCCCAGGAGCTCATTAAAAAAGGATTACTGGCATTTTTTATTCATCTCTAAAGAACAGAGTATCCAAATATATCTCTTTTTTAATATGCCTGAATATAAAATAGAGCATAAGGTAGGTGTTTTTATGTAAAATAAGTAAGCAGACTCGAAGGCAGTAAAGTACAGTAACTCTTGATTGCTCAGCAGGTTCATAAAAGGCAGAAGTTCCCTTGAAGTCCCCTGTCACAGCTGGAGAGAAGTCATTCCTTCACTCAGGGACACCTCCTGGATCTCAAGATCCCCAACGTGTTGGGGTGTCACCATAATGCAACAATTTTCTAAACTATTAGAACTAATAAATATTATATTGATGTCTGGATATGTCATTTTTCAACGAAAAGCTTGCTGATATTTCACCAGCTATTTCAGGTTTTTTTTTTTTAAATTAAAACTAACGATGACGGTTGGAACTTTTTTATCATGGGACTTATTGTGTATGACTCCAGCACAATCAATGCCTCAGCGGAGTAATGACCCTACAACATGAAGACTCCAATGTTCCCCTTCTTTTTCCACTTCTAACACATTAAGGGAATTTGTTTTTACTAAATTTAGTATAAAGTGTACTGAAACATTTATACTAATTCCCCCTCCCCTTACACAGGTGCAGATTATTATTATTACGGGCAGTAGTACTAGTACTAGTGTTTTCCATGACTCTTTTCAGGCTGATTAAATATGCAGGGAAACCAAGGCTAAGGAGAATTCAATGTTAGCGCTTTGCTCCTGTGCCCAGTCGGAGGTGAATGGAATTCCTAATGAGACCAGAACTGTAAACAACACCTGAATCCCCACATGGGAATTTTAGCCTTCATCAAGAAGCTGGCCCAGCCCCAGCCCCCCCCTTCCCCCCCCCCCCCCCCCGCAACCCCCCACCCCCACCCTCAAAGGACACAGCACACATGCAAGGCCATTCAAGCCAATAAGCACTGCACATTAGAGGACAAGCAGTCTGAGATTACACCTGAAAGCTTTCTTTTAATGTCTATGACTGCTTGGTGTCTTTCTGTCTTTTTTATTGTCTCAATATCTTGGATCAGAAATATCACTGAAGTACTTTTTTACATATTCAGTACTGAGTATTTCAGCGTATTAGATTATCAGGGAATACACCGGCTAAACATAATCATATGCACTGTTACAAAAAAGGGCCTTAAAGACGGATGTAGATGATATTTATAAAACTCTCCCTGCAATACTATGATGAATTAAACCACTGTTTTACAATGAATAGCTGATCATGTTTAAAACAGCCCACAGTAGCTATACTTACAGTTGGGCAGGTAGGAGACGTTCAACTGTGTGATAACAGTTTATGCCTTTTTTCCAATAGATTTTAATACTGCATATATTACCTTGGAAAATATGAGTGAGGGTTGCATCTAACGGATTTGAGTCAAATATGCTTTATATGAGGAGAAAAAAGTGAACTTTCCACAAAATAAATGATGCTCTAATGCCACCTACTGTCAAAACTACACATGCACACATACACCCCACATGAAAAAGGATGGAAAACACATATGCCTGAATTAAGTAGAATTCATTGGTCAGCACTTAATCGGGCATGAAAACAACATTAAACAACATCTGAATTAAACTGAATCAAACTGAATTACTGGGTTTGCACAATGGGGTATTTCTGAATTCTTGACAAAGTACAATAAAGTGTATATGAAATGTGGTTCAAAAATGTGTCTTTATTCCCTTTTAAGCAACACTAAGATCCATGACTGTTTAACTGAACACAACTGATTTTTTAATTTTGATTTTTTAAATATGTGCAATAGGATGTAATAAGTTCTTGAATTTGTACAATATCTTGTCCAGTAAAGGTTTTGTGTGACATGCATTTGATAAATTTGTTCATGTTGTATCATTGTATTAACCTCAATAGTGTCATTATATTTTATCCTTTACTGTACAGAATCTAGATCATGGGAAAAGAAAAAATGACTAATGATTTGTCCTTCAAGAACAATGGCATGTTAAGATGTCATCAGCTTTGACTTTATATTATATCCTATAATTGAATGGCTTCTTTTTTGACTTTTGAGGTAATTTTGTTAACCTTTTCTGCTGTTTTGACCTACTGCAGAAAAATACAGTTATGTAGACATATCATGTTAATTATATAGAAATTGGCCGGGAGTAGCGCAGAGAGATACTAAAAAAAAAAAAAAAAACAGAAGATTTAGATGGTACCCCTAGTATATACATTTACATATAAACGTGCACATACATGCATTCATATGCACGTATATAATCGCAAAAACACAAGGACACTTTTTTTGAAACACAGCGGTCTAAAACACTCACTCACCATAATCTGAAACAAACACATTTTAAGGCCCTCAGATGCACTTGTTTTATGGCTGCATCCATTTATTCATTTAAATCATTTGTCCTTGAAATGCAGTGCCACCGCAGGAAACACCGCCACCGTGGGAGTGAGTGCTGTCACAGGCTCGTGTTCTTAAACTAACATTGCCCATTTCCATCCACAAGCCTCATATCACCACAGGTTTGTATTGCCATAAAGCATTTAGTGCTGAGCCGATGCAACAGGAGTACCACCAGGCTTTTTTATACTCTGTGCTCAAGTCACAATCCATTTACAGCTGCTGTCTGTTATTGGCGTTAGGAGGGAGAGGGGTCAAAGTACAGAAAGCTCAGGTGTAGCCTGAATAGGTGGGCTTTGAGTCCGTGGAGAGTGATCAAGATGTTGGAATTAGCTCACCTTTTCTTTTAATCATAAGGTTAAAACATTTATACTTGGATATTTAATGGTACCTGATAAACAATATCATGAGGGCCCACGGAAAAAAAAATCACCATCATTTCATTGTTCATTCACCATCAGAACTAGTCAATTTTTGTCAGTGAGAACTACCCAGCCAAATAAATACCTCCGTGAAGCTGACACAGCTTCAGTCTCTGACCGTCTGTCTGTCTTGTCAGAGGAGCAGACCTGCACTGTGCAGATATCAGCTGGCTTCCTCTGCCCTCAGCCACCCGCCGCGAGGAGCCAGACGAACTGCGGCTTCTTTGCATTGCAAACTCATCAACCACGTGAGCCTCCTCTGTTCCCTGTGCAAACCAACTCTGAACCCACAGGAAGGAAATGTTGATGCAGACACAACGGTACCAACAAGTGTTACTTCTTAATTTTTTTTTGGTCTCAAGCCAAAAACTGTAAACAGAGCAGGAACGACTCAACAGCACAACCCTGTGGTGAAGCAGAACGCAAACAATGTTGTGAACTACACTGGAGCACCTGCTGCAAGATGCTGCAATCTCGTCTGCACCATGAAGAGACAATTTGTGGCTTAAATCAAAGTAATCTGGCCATTGCATAACAGTGCCATTATTTCTCTGAGTTGCGGGCAGTTATTTTCAATCTCTAGCTATTGATGTGGACTTGACATTTACATGAGCGGGGGAGCCAAATTCTTAGCTTGTGTTGCTCCTTTTGTCTTTCTTTACAGAGTGAAATGTCACATGACCCTGTTGGACACAAATGAACAAAACTGCTGTATAGATATGAGTAACAGAGAAATATTTTTTGCCTTAGGCATCAAGTCCTTTGTGGTGTAACAGGGCAGTGGTTAAGCATTAAAATGACTTGGTATTAGTGAGTCCCAGAGTGTAATTACTGCTATGTTGCCTGCTGTCAGTGAGCGGCGTGGGAACACTGCTGGGTTACCTTGGTAACAGAGAGCTTGCGCATGCAGCCCTAGGCCAGGTTATGTAGGTTTACAGTGGTTATATACATTTGAATTGCAGATACAATTAAATATTTAAATGTTCAGTCATTGTAACATGCAAATGATGACACACAGTCTGCATAACAGCCCATTGTGCATATGCATGACATCAGTTGTATGTTTGTGTGTGTGTGTGTGTGTGTTTTTTTATCAAAGTGAATGTGGAAATTTTTGGGTTACACTGCAGCTATAGATAAATCTGCTGGTTTGGTGTGATATTGCACAAGATTCTGAGCATGAGATAACAGTCAGTGCATCTGTCTCAACAGGCACACAAGCTCCAGCCAAGCGTGTGCCTCATGACTGTTCAGCTGATGCATACACACTTTATTTCTGTTAATGAGGCTGCCGTTACTGAAGTCATCAACAACTCCAAGGCTTCCGCCTATCGGCTTGATCCCATTCCCACTACATTAATGCCTGCCTTCCCACTCTTTCCACTCTGCTGGTAGAAATTGTCAGCTTCTCCCTGGCCTGTGGTACTGTACCTACAGCAGTGAAGGTGGCTACAGTTCAGTGCACAACTCTCCTGCTAACAGACAAAGTCCTCAAATGACCTTTCCCTAAAGTACATTGCTAACCTTCTCTATGACTTTACCCCTGTCTGCTAATCTCACTTCTCATCCCCTGATCCCCCGGGCTGTTCCCTCCTCTTTCTTCCACACTGTTGGTGATTGAGACTTCATGATTCAAGCCCCAGGGCCATAGAATGCACATCCTCCCTGCATCAAAATGCAGCCACCCTCCAGTTTTAAGGAACAGCTCAAAACCTGTCCATCCATTTAAGCTGGCCTTCACATAACACTCCTATTTCTAGGCTCTTTGAGTATAACACAGGGCAGCAGTACACTAGACTGCCTTGTCCTTTTTGCTGTGTTATATTACAGTGTGGCTTGGTGTGATGTGATGTGGTATGAGATATGATTTGTTTCTGTTATGTTTGCTGAATCAGTTTTTTTTTTTGTATATTTTACTTTATTTTATTTGATTTTGCTTCATGAAAGGTGACAATGATTAATTAATGTAATGTAATTAATGTGTCCTGAAATGCACCAAATAATAGAGGGTATTATTTCTTTTGTACACATTATAGTGAAAATCACTCGTCACAGCGAATTTTTCAGGCAGAAAAAGGCCGGCCACACATACTGCTAATACAAGGTATTTCTCTGTTTCTCTCCTCTCTGAGTAAGCTTCCTTCTTGGTACCGCTCCCGTTGTGCTTTCTCTTTGTTTCGCTCTCTCTTAAAGCTACAGAGCAATGCAAAATAAATTGTAGCCCATAAGATTTGATTTATGGTTGTTCCTTATAAGAAACAGGAGCTGCATAAAATATCTATGAAAAAAAATTGCTAAAGCAGCACACAACACAAAGTCAAAGAGCCAGACGTTTGACCACAATTATATTGTGTAAAAAAAAAAAAAAAAAACTAGACTAACTGCTGCGCGTGATGTCTGCCCCGCAGTTTTATTCTACATTTAGAATTGATAGCCCATTGAGTTTACACACATCAGGAAAGTAGGCTACTGACAATATTAACCACATGCAATTTACGGAGCTTCTAATACAAAAATAATTACTTATTGTTGGTGCAGCAGCTATTGGAAAGATTCATGATCGGACTCTAGGTCAGGTGTTTGCTCACATGACTTTACAGATGGTAGCAATATGGTTATCCTCAATTACAGCAGCGGCACGTCACTAAGGAGTTTCGAGTTAAGGAACGTCATGTTGAGGACGTCCTTTTTAACTGCACGTTAGCTCCCCCCTCACTTCAGATGCGGATTAGACGCGATGTCAAGTGCAGGACTTTAAATATTCGCAGCCAGTTAGTCTACCCGGCGCTGTCATTCAGGAGGAAATTACAACATGCAAACCAAACAAAGCGTAGTCGACGTCTGAATTACGTCTGAGTGTGACCATGACCAGCCGGCGGAGAGACAGTCCGCCGGTTCGCTCAGTGGACTGCGCAAGCCCGGCACCATTGAGGAAGAGTCGGCAGCGGGATCTGTCCAGCAGCACCGAAAACGCAAGCGAATCAATGCAAAAGCTGCCACCATGGATGCGACTCTATTTCTACGGGATGCACGGAGTCACGTTGGACATTATCCTGTCATCGGTGCATACATTCCTGCAAGGCAATGATCTGAAATTGCTGGGATTCTCCTCCCCCTATCTTTGCATCGTGCATTCGATGACTCATTTCGCGCTAGAGAAAATATATTCGCAGAAGAGGATCTTCCAAGGACGCCCCGTCGTTTTTCATTGCATATTCTATCCTTCTGTCTACATCGGGCTGCAAATCTTGATCGGAAATACCATAGCCTTGTCCAGTCCTGTACAGAGCACGTCGGTAGCGCAGGTTGCTATTCACTATATAATCGCCCTGTACTACTCGCAAGTATTTCTCAAGAGATTCTTGCGCCTTCAGTACCGCTGTCCACGGAAACGCGCCCAGGCGGAACTGATTCAGGCGCAGGGGTCTGCACGCGGACTGCCGGGCATCGTGCGTTTTGCGTTCTTTGGAATGCACGGTTTTTTGGATGAAGTCGTTTTCACTTCGATGTTCAACCTCATCGAAAAATCCGACCGGACACTGAAGGGCCACACGTCTCTCTGGTCCTTCTTCATGTACGGCAGCTGCAGCTATGTGGTGGAAAAGCTGTACGTGCACCTGCATTTCAAGCGAGGATGGAGTACGTGGAAAAGGCTTCCGATTTACATCTGTTTCATCTACACCTGGGAGTTCTCGTGGGGGCTGGCGCTGCGGCACTACGGCGCGTGTTCATGGGACTACTCTCACTATCCTTTGAATTTCATGGGTCTCATCACTCTGCTCTATCTGCCCGGTTGGATCTGTCTGAGTCTGTATCAGGATGTACTCTCCAATGTATTGATGCATGTCGTGTGTGCCAAAGACACGATGTCAAAGGGTTGTGGGATCAATGGGCGTCACAGCTTTAAAGAAAAACATGTATCATAATATTGGCACATTAAATTAGGGTAATGATATGAACGTTCATCACAAATACCAACGGCGTACATTTAATCCGAACATCAAAGCCGTACACGTAGTTTTAAAATAAGTATTTCTTCAGAGAAATTATTGTAGCTGTCAAAACAGCTTTAATGTGACGTAAGGGTCTATCTTTTTTCTAAGGTGACGATGTCCAAACGTTTTCTGGTTCTTAGTTCGTCAGGACAACTGCCATTTTAATACAGTGTTCGCTTTGAATAAGATGAAGTTTTGCAATTGACGCATCCTGAAGGGCAGGCTGTACATATGTACACAACACCACAGGTTGATATTTGGCAGTCAGTAAACGTATGATGGTATTTGACATGAAATAGATTCCTGGGATTCCCCCTGCTTAGCAAGCCTGTTTTCAGCTGCTGAACCTTGCATGACAGGGTATCCAAATAAGGTATCCACAACAGGCACTCAGAGGTACATCCTGCAGTTATGATGGTACAGCTAACAGAGTCAAAACAGTGCTTATGTTGGCGAAGTGAAGTGAAATGTTATGACGTGAATATGGTAGAAGATAAACACCTGCAAAGCTGTGATGAAGGTTAGGATCTGTCAATGAAGATGCTTTAGCACATCATTGGTTGTCAGAATGCAGGAATTGAATTGATATTGCTGTGTTTCTTTAAACTGTACATTTTAATACACTGTTCGTCATCCAGAGTGCCTTCTATGAGAGCCTGATAACCGGGGAAGAAAGGAGGACACGGAAGCACCACAGACTGAATTCTGTGGAATAGGCTTATTATTTGCTTTACTAGAAAATTAGATAAGGGATTAGGCTGTAATACTGTCCCCTTGTCACATTTATAAATCATCTAATCATTAATTGCAGTGGGGTAACCATTTTTATTATAGCGTAGGTTAACAATGGCATTAAAGCATATGTTTGGAATTAACATGCATGCCCAGTCATAGATGGAGTTCTATCTAGGTGGAGGTTTTAGATTACCAGGATGGGTTGCAAAATTTACTCTGAGGTTAGCTCAACATTGTCTTTTGAAGAGAAAGTCTGAATTAGAAAAGTGGAACTTTTTATTAAAACGCACTTCAGTTAAATAACCTGTTTTCAAACATTTCAAGAATTACTGCCTGATAAATCAACTTTGAATCCTCTTTCGTACCGAATTGTGATGCCGGACCAAAAAGAAAGCTGAGTTACTGAAAACCGTGCACTGTGATGTATTCAGCAGCTTGTGACTGGCTGCTGTGCCCACTGAAAAAAAAGACTAGAAAAAGCACTAGTGTTTTTAACATTTCTAATATTGGATCTCTTTTGTTGCAGGTATTTCACACTGTTTTTGTAAATATGGGGCCCATTTTAACATTTTCTATTGCCACTGCTGGTGGCTGTCGAAGGTGACTGAAACAGGGATAGTACTTGCTTCCGAGGAATATCAGTCTATTTATACAGAGAGTATTTTTCTGTGGTCTTGCTAAATAGAAAGGCAGTGAAGTAATCTGAAAGATGCATGAAGACTTTTGTGGTCTGATCTATTTGTTTTTGCATAGGTTTAATTTTTTTGTATAATTCTTTTTAATAAATGAAATAATAAATAAATGCATGAAACACATGATAGAGAAAATTAATAATGAGAATAATTGCACTCATAAGCCCCAAATTCCACAAGAAGATTACGGTAGATTCGTTTTAAAGAAAGGCATTATGTTTTTTGTGGCTTAGAGGAGAATGAATGGTCCAGCTGATACTTGAATACCCTCCAGAGAATGAATTCCCAGTTTTAGCTTTTATCCAATCATAGTGATGGATTTCAGCAGTTTCATTGGCCCTGCAGTGTCTGTGATTATTCCTGGTGCATAGAGAGGAAAGGAGAGAGAAAGACATGCAGAACAAATGCAGAGGTGGGAGTAATAGCTATGAAATTGTGGGTTTAAGTCCCAGGTGAGGCCCTATTGTAATTTTTAACAAGGTGCTTCATCAGCTACTCAGACCTAGCGATATAACGGTTCCAGAGTATGTGAAATCACTGTGCAATTCTGTGCCATGGTAACATGTGTCTGCTGAGCAAATGAATACCGTGAGGCCAAGAGGCAAAGGGATTTTTTGTGGATCCAACATGTTTATGAGTCTCTGCAGCTTAAAGTGCATGTATCTAAATGTATATGTATCAGACCCTGAGGTTTTTAACCAAGGCAGCTAAAGGTGCAACTCCTACAATGTCCTTTTGAAAATATTTGTGGAGGCAGACAATTTTGAAGCTGATTTTTCTAAACAGAAGTAAAGTCAACTCCTTAAAATCAAGAGTCCTAAATTTAGTGTAACATGAGAACTCATAACTTGTATTGCTTGTGTGTTTTATGATTCATTTCGTTGTCTTTGGAGTCAAATGTAGACATAGGTACACCAAAGGAAACAAATACTGTTTAAACATGTAAGTTGGGAACTTGAAAGTGGGGTATGAATAGATATATAAATAATATGTGTCTTGATTGTATGAAATCCATTAACATCCATAGAATGACAAGCAATACCCTTTGTCACTAAGAGATTATTATTTGATAACTATAATGTCAGCTGTCCTAAAGATTTACACATTTTTGTACCAAAGTCATTCTGATACATGGTACGTTTTCAGAATTGAGGCCGAAAGCTTATTACATCTTTTTCTTTACATTGCTTTACTTCTCTGTGTGTGTATTCACTAGCATCATTCTGATTAGCTTAATGAAGAAAATGCATCATTTTACATAAGATGTTTACAATATGTAACTACAAAAGCTATAAGTTGCAAAAAAAAAAAAAAATGCCCTCTTCAAAGATGAGATCGTAATGGGTGAATAAACTGTTAAAAGACTATCTTGTGGCTGCATGAGTCATCTTTTATAAGACCTACAGCGCCAGACGGAGAGCACGGCTATCAGTGGAACCCCTTAAGTGCTTCCTGTACAATATGTGCTGATGGAATGTTGCCACGGAGACCGTGTAATGTGATGATCTCTACCAGAGACAACAAGGGAGACTCCACTCAACTTGAGGGAGTTGTCCTGGGCCTTTATCAGTTATAATACAGCGCTAGGCAAATATTTGTGTGCTGCAGAAAGCCTGCAGAGAAGATTTAGAGGCTGGCTCTGCCAGTTTAATTAGCACATAGCCTGTCACTTTTGCTCTGTCACACAGTATCTACAGTTAGCTCACTGGGTGTTTCCTTAATGGGCAGGTATCATGACAGCTACACTGCTATCGGTCTTTACAGACACTGCACTAGGGGTAGTTTATTTCTGGTATAAACTGAGAGTCCTCAGGGCTGTCAGAGAAGCTATGCAGTTTCTTGGCTGGGGTTTAAATGAGGATTTAATGTTGTTTGTATTTCTCTGTGTTACACAGAAATGTGCATTTTCACCATCCTGACTCCTGAGACTTTTGGTATGTTTGGTTTCTTGAATTCTTGCTTGCATTCCCTCCGTACACTATTTTGAATTGCTCTTCTTGCACATACTTTACAGTGTGCATTGCCATGGAAGACTCATGTAGTTTTGCAAACTAATTTGCAAGCTCAGGGTTACGAAATGGTAAGTTGGTAATGAAATGATTGTATTTCATTGTATTTCATTATCATATAAACATAATTATTATATATAGGGCAATCTTAATGCTTCAGCATACCAAGACATTTTGGACAATGCTATGCTTCCAACTTTGTGGCAACAGTTTGGGGAAGGCCCTTTTCTATTCCAGCATGACTGTGCCCCAGTGCACAAAGCAAGGTCTATAAAGACATGGTTTGATGAGTTAGGTGTGGAAGAACTTGACTGGCCCGCACAGAGCCCTGACCTCAACCCCACTGAGCACCTTTGGGATGAACTAGAACGGAGATTGCAAGCCAGGCCTTCTCGTCATCAGTGCCTGACCTCATAAATGCTCTACAAAAGGCACAAATGGGCACAAATTCCCACAGAAACACTCCAAAATCTTGTGGAAAGCCTTCCAAGAAGAGTGGAAGCTGTTATAGCTGCAAAAGGGGGACCAACTCCATATTAAAGTATATGTATTTGAATACAATGTCATTACAATGTAATGGTCAGGCGTCCGAATACTTTTGTTCATATGGTGTATATATATAATATATTTTTTTCTAACATTTCAGTCCTGGTTCCTCCTTGCCCCCTCCAATGTGGGAACTTAACTCCTTCTGTGTGGCACTACTTTGAATTTGAGGAGTCTCTTCATGAGAAATAATGCTATTTGCAGGCAATAATCTTCCTTAATACCTTAAAGGGCTTTAGGTCCTGCAAATTCACTGAATAAAAGTATTTCTCCCATCCCCCTCAGTGCCCCTGTAGGCAAAAAACTGGATCAAACGGAATGCCTCCAAGTTATTTTATTGTAAGAAAATATGTCAAATATGTACAATAACTGTAGAAACACTAGATTGGTATCACTTTACTTTCAGGGGTCCAGCATGTCACATCTCAGAGACAGCATTCCAGCATTTTACATATCACAGATAGGGTTCAAGTACATTACAGCTCACAGACAGCATTCCAGCATTTTACATATCACAGTTAGGGTTCAAGTACATTACAGCTCACAGACAGGGTTCCATCTTATTATGTACGACTGTTCTAGATGGGGTCATAGTGCCACCTGAAAACAATAAAAAGATAGCAATGTGGGTTCTCTCATTGCAAGACACACAAATGAGAAGAGAGACTTGCTGAGTGGCTCATTCAAGTAAGGTGCTCTTTGTGAATGCAGGCTGAGACCCACAGCCCTAGCCCAGCTGGCCATGACTGGCAGTCAAATCTATTAGTTTTTGCTATACTATATGTGTAATGTTTTAACAGGATAATATGATAACACCCGTATTTGTTACCCCAAATAATGACAATAGTCCCCACTCCAACCCTGCATCCTCTTCTCTGCCACAGACTGCAAACTTTGATTCAAACCTAACACAATGCATAAGAAGTCTAGTTTTCTTTTGCAAAAGTCCCTGAGTATATCAATAAACAGTGGGTGCAGCTGTTTATTTAAAAAGAGGGACCTGTGACTGCTTATGCTTGTAGTAACTCCAAATGATACCTTCAGTCCCACAAACCATCCTCTGCTTAAGGTCACCAAGTTGAGGATGTGAAAATATCTATAAAAATACCTATGAAAATATAGGGTAAATCTATTGAAAGCATCTTCTTGTTCATACTTGTTCATACAACATCTTCTTGTTCTTCTTGTACAAAGCACACACAGTTTGTGTGACCCTTATGAGATTATAGGATCCTTAAAGCTGTAACTTCAGGATCAGATTCAACAGAAGACAAGACTCTTCCAATGTGATAAGTATTGAAATTATATTCAAATGGAAAAACACACAAAACAGTAAAATCAGATTCAAGTTGGAGCATGCTCAGTTGGAACATCTGCCCTATTCTTTTTCTCCACTTCTCTCACTCTGTCTCTCTCGTTTTGTCTCAAATTCATAAATGGGCCAAGGTTTCAAACTCTGTGAATCTGCTAGCGTGGCTGGCAAGAGCAGGGTTTAACATTTGACCATGTGAGGAGCCACAGCAGATGAATCATGACAGGATGAAATGTAGCTAGAGGTCCTTGAATAAGATACTCATTAAGAAAAGAAAAGGACATGTTCAGTGTACAGAGGGTGATAGCTTCAAACTGACATCTGGCACAACCGGATTGCCAACCGAGACTCTAGCTCACACTTTTATGGAACATTGCCACATCACTGAGCTGTTTAGGCCAAAACATGATTTTTCAAAAAGCCCCAATGAAGCTTTAAAGACCTATTTGTTTGGTCAGGGTGAATTGGGTTATGCATAGAAAAAAACTGAGGATAAGGGGACAGTAAACCCCATTTTTGTTTTGAAGGGTTGGTACGAACATTAAGTTTGGGTACACTTACTACATTTGGATAGATGCTTTGGTGTCTTTAAACATTTTGTGTAGAATAAATGTAAATAAAGCTGAACAATCAAAACTATCGCTTTATTTAGAAAAAAAAATGAATGTGCCTCTTTTTCCCCTCATATAGTGGCACGCAGATCCTATAACACTCAAGCCTACGCTTGCCTTAACAGGAAATACAAGAATATTACGGACGTCAGAAAGGGAGCTCGCACCGGGTAGAGGTTAACTCCTTTACCGTGGACGAAGTTTGATACTCTGTTCAAAGTGATGGGGGAGTAGCAGGGACCGTCGCTGTAGCACAGGCAGTCGAACCTCTCCTCGAACCAGTCAATGTCATCCTGGGTTAGGTCCCCCCTCACGGTCAGTTCGCCGAGTCTGGACCGCTTGATTAGATACCTGTACGGATCGAGGTGGAGGTACTCTCCACTGTCCCAGTTCTTCCTCACACATCGCCCTTTGCCTTGACATAGTGCAGAGCTGCACAGACGCGCCGCCGTAGTTACGTTCACGATGTAGGGGTTCATCGTTTTCTCCAAGTAGCGTCTAGCAGCGAAGCATGAATTCTTCAAAAAAAAAAACAAAAAAACAATGGAGATCAGCAACAGCAACAAGTAGGCACAACAATGACTTAATGAGTTTTTACCGAATACGACTTCAAAATGAACCTAAGCAACACGTGGGGAAAAGTCTGTTTTTTTCCTTCTTGAAAACACGCTCACCGCTAGGTATTTGTTAAAACAAAAACAATAATGTGGAAATTTAGTGTAGGCCTACCTCGCTCTCCGAGACGTTCATATCCCCCCAGGCAACAACGCCGGCGGCCCCCAAAGCAGCAGCTTCTCCGATAGTACTAACCAAGTCCAACTGGAATATTATCGGATTCACACCATTAGAAAGCACACGATCACAGGATACTACAGATCAAACGTTACATCTGTTGTCATGGAAACACTCGGACGTCTGCAAGGTATATGCTGAAGCAGCACTAATTTTTGCTGTTGTTTACATTGTTGCGTGATGACAGTTCATTCACACAGAAATGATTGAGAAGGAACATTATTGTCCCGTTTTTTAAGATGTAAAGACATTCACAAGACTATCTGATAGGAAGGAGACAGAGGGAAGAAGCCTAAGAAGCAATGCATTCGTGCTATAGGTAGGTGAAGACATACAAATTAAACGGAGGGAGTACTGATGTAAACATGATGATGCTCTAAACTCCTACACTCCTCTAAATTATAAGCAATTTAATTAATTGTCTTATTGGTACTTATACCTCACGAACCCTAGGTGTATTTCACTGCAGCAATCTGCCTGTTATTATTATTTTAATAAAATGTGTAAATATTGAAAAGTAATATGTTCCATGTTATTTTTGTATTTAATTTGCTCTCCATTCAATTCTGTCTATGCTGAGAGTAATATAAACATAGACTGACCTTAGACAAGTAGACCTCATCACTGTCTTTGTACACAGGACGAATGTAGGCATAGATGGGAATGGAGTAGTTTTTGTTAGGCAGCATAGAGACTCTCATGGCCTCCTGGATGCGATGGCGGACATACAGAGCAGCCTCAGGGGTGTCCTTCAGTACCAGCTCAAGATATATAGAGGGGTACAGAGCTGTCGACTCTTGCCAAAGCCAGAGTAATTCGTCATTTCTCTCCTTTTCAATTTCAGGGCACTGGCCCATATAGTCTGTTAAATCCTGGTTGTATTCATAGTTGTAGCAGTCTGGGTACAGGTAGTAGCCCCACAATCGCTGTGGACGCAGTGTTTTTCCCAGCTTCAGAGATTTCAAAAAATAGCGCTTGGCTGCTGCCTCAAACACTCGTTTGGCGATGACTTCTGCCTCTTCCTTGGTCAGTAAGACATGCTTCTGCATGACAGTTTCGATTGACACCTGTCTGTAGATATCTTTGCTGCCCCAGTTACGGACCCACTGCGGCCTCCATTCTTCAAAATCCAGCACAGCTAGGCCGGGCTGGTCGACGGGGATGTAGAAGATAATGTCATCTTCTGCTAATTCGCGATGCTCTTTGATATCAACTAGCTGAGGGAGTCCCTCGCTGTATGTCTCTCCAGTTTCTTCATCCACATAGGGGAAGATGCCGAATCTGTCCGTGTAGAAAATGGAGATGCTCTGGTTGATCGCCGTCTTCAAAGTGCTGCTGACGAACTGAAAGTATGTCAGGTCCAGACCCATACCAAACCTGCTCTCGCAGAGTTCGGTGGGAGCGTTCCACATGAAAACAAAGGGAAAATCTGGCTTCAGGGGTGGTGCTGTTTTTGGTAGTGAGGCGCACTGGTTAAGCAGCACCATGAATACGACACACTCCCTCAGACGAAGTCCATAAAAGGCAAACATTTTCACATGCAGGTCACGGTGAGCCTTGTACCTCGAAGAGAGCAAAATAGAAAATGATTATCAAACCAAGCGTGATATCAAAACAAGTGTGCCTTTCTGGTCTAAAAAGTTAAAGCTAAACATAAAACAGTCTTAATGAACTGAGTAAAAACTGTAATAATGAATTGGCAGAACTGAACCATATTTACTTAATTGAACCAAATGATCAACAAACTATGTGCAGTTTTCATCACCATAAAAAAACAGTTATTTTTTCAAAAGCTGCATTCTTTTGTTTTTGCATGTCTCCTGTGGAAATTATTTAAATGTTGACTGTTCTTTTTTAAAAATGCACTGTGACATCATTTTCTAGAACACTTCTGCCATACCATTCAAAATCTTCGGAAAATCCCATTAAAATAAGCTATATAACTACAGCACCATTGAAAGTTACCTACTTAAACAAATTTTGTTAAAGTCAGCAGACATGATCTGCATGAGCAATAACCAAACATCAAATGACACTGTATTTCATATTTCAAATATTTCAGACTGTGATTAAATTTATCTGCCATGCATGGTTGTAATCAATTCACTTAAAACACATTTTTCAAAGACATTACATTATTCAACAATTTAACATAATACTACCATCCCACATGATGATTTTCACAATGGATTTTCAAATGAATTGGATTATAGCCCAGCAAAGTACAAAGATAGGCACACCATTTATACAAATATTGTCTTAGAATAATTGAGCCGGTTTTATTTGCCTTACCTCTGTCCTGGTGGTTTGCAACTGTCTCTGGTTGGGGAAAGTAAGAGTGCTGCCTATACCTCCCGCCTCTTTCACAACATTACAAAATATGCATTCCTGAGATAGAATTCCACTTGTCACTAATTGTGTCTACACAGGAGATGCATTGTTTCTTAAGTGAGAAACAGGACACCTCCAAAGATGTGCGATGGGTCCAGCCTCCAAAGATCTGAGATGAGTACAGCTTCCATTCTTATTTTAAGAAGTCAGTTATAGTGTGTAATCTGTTTCCACCTGATTTGTCATACTCAGTATTGTTGTGTCACATTGTGAAAAATTTGGAAATGGGATTTCCGGTGTGCTAGCTAGAGGACCTGAACATAAGTGGAAATTAATATGTAATGTTGTTCTAATCACGAAGTCTGTATTAACGTCATTTTATATTTATATTTCATTGATAGAACCTATTGCAAATGTTTCAGCCGTGAGTTTGGGTAAAAATCTGTGACCAATGTATGAAAGAACTGTATTTCTTCACAAGAGACAGGTATTGCAGGCACATGATTTCACGTGAGGGTTTCGTCACCAAGGTGTGACCGAAAGGCTCCCCTGTTTCCGTCCTCTGAACTAGAAACAAGTATGCGTAAGAGTAACATGCTCCCCTTGGAACTTCCCTGCTGGAACCTCAACACTTTTTCAGTTCCTGGCATGAGGTAAAATGGCTTTCATCACAATTTTCAATGTCTGAACCGAGACCACAGGCCAGGGAGAGCAAGAGGAAGAAAAACTGAGATAAAATACAGGAAGAACAACTTTAAACAGGAAACTCAAGATAGAATAAAGCTATTAAAAGTTGTTAAATGAAAAAAGAGCAGCACTTACTGTGGGTTTGCCATAAACTGCCTTAATCTGGAAAATCTCTCTCCTAACCGAGTCTTCTCTCCCTAACCGAGAGCTTGACTAATCTCTCTGTACGCGATTGTCAGGACATTGGAAGAAATCTCATCTCCGATCTCCCATGAGTGTTTAAATAACTCACCCTAAAATAACTACCCATTGGCTTGTAGTTTAGGCTTCATGCCCGGCACATGTGGAAACTTGTCAAGGTTGAAGTTATTAAGAGCCCGAATGAACTCAAAGCATGCTGCTGCCCGTGTCTCCCCCCAGGCCATCCTTGTAACTGGGTAATTCACTGATCTACAGAAATGTTAAGAATTGGAAGTTCCATAGCCCCAAGGAACTGGGGGGGCAATAAGTGTGAGAGGACAGTGTCTGGACATCACTCAGGGACATTTTGATTTAGTGCATCATACCAAAGGCCAGGAAATGTTTTCTCTATGCTACTCTCTTTCACTACTGAGAGTCAAAATAAGGTGGAAATGTACCAGACAAAACTGTGGTGTGTGTGTGTGTGTGTGTGTGTGTGTGTGTGTGTGAGACTGTGTGTGTATGTGCAGGTGTACTGAAATATTGCTGTTCAGTGATTACATGCACCACTGCAGCCCACCCTGCAAGCCTGTAGGTCTGCTCCTTTTCAGGGTAGAACAGAACATATATGCACTCTGTGTAAGGTTATACTCTTTGTGGGACAGAAGCAGGAATTTAGTGGTTTTTTGCACTTTGCACTGTAAGGGTAAATAAGTAATACCACTGTGATTAATAATCCACAAATTAATTTTATTGTGATATGTTGTCATATTTGGTCGCTCTCAAGTGGGTCCCTATTCACATGTCAAGCGACAGAATGTGTAAGTGTTTGAAGGCAATCATTATGAAATTATATAAATTATAGGTTAAAAACAGTCAGCACAAAGATTTCACCAACTGGTAAACTGAATCATCCAGCTCCCAGTTGGGAGCTTATTTGTAGCAAATTCTAAAACTTGCCTTAAAACTTTAATTCTTCATTTATAGTCATATTCAGAGCAGCCAAATATGCTTTCAAGTCAATTTGGCTGGAACTGAAAAGTCTGTCAGTTTTTTTGAATGAGGCGCTAGGTTACACGCGGATGACCATTAGAGTTCTGCGAAGCTGGGGGGTCAGTTTGGGTGAGCAGTCCAGCCCGGCAAAGCACTGGCAGGTGAACTTTTCGGCGAAAACCCTTAGGTCTGCGAGGGTGGGCCTCCCGACCGCCACGTATCTCCCATCGGAGCTCTGGATTTTAAAGCTGCTGGGGTTCAGGTGCAGGTAGGCGTCGGTGTTGTAGTCCTGCCGGACGCAGCGGCCGTTGCCCTGGCAGAGTGTGTCGCTGCACAGCTTGGCTGCTGCTGTCACGTTGGCGATGTAGGGGTTGAGGGTGGAGGTGAGGTAACCAGACAGAGCTTCACAGGAGGCCTAGAGGGGAAGACAGGGGGCTTGTATTGATTACGTGTTGAGTGCAGAGAACCCACATTGTGAATGACATTTCTAGTTTTGTACTTATTTTTTTTTTTGCAATGCAGCTGTATGCAGCATGTAGTGGCTGTTTTAAAGAGCAACAAAACCAGAAGAGGCAGAGTTTTCCTTTTTCTGAGTCATTTCTCCATGTTGCCTTGTGTTTGGCATCCTCTGTGAGCTTGATGAGACGGTGCAGAAATGTGGTTGGCATATCCTGACGGTGCTGTATCCTGCAGGGAGATTGGGTCACGACTTGCAGCAATCCAATCATTAAGACACCGGAGGCTGGCAGGTGGCAGGGACGGGCCTGCAGCGAGCACAGCGGTGTGCTTGGCACGTTATCAGGTTTCAGGGTGCGGGTGAGAATACCTTGTCATCGAAGTCAGCGCTGGCCCCCCACAGGACTGAACCGGAGGCCCCCACAGCAGCAGACTCCCCGATGGTGCTGACCAGGTCCCCCTGGAGACGACAGAGTGTGTGGGGAGGAATGTAAGGAAAAACTACAGCGTGGCTTTGCATACAGAAACCTGACACCTCACCACATTAGCTTAAACGTTCCAGACAATGGCGCTGTAATTTCAGATCTTGAAAGTTACCACCTGGTTACCTCTTGCACCTAAAACACTCACGTCATTTACACAGCTATTGTTCTACACGCAAAAAAGGCTTTTTGTTTAAGGAGGAGTAAGAACACTGAGTGTGTTGCTACGTAAACATGCCTGCCTAACAAAATGATGGAATGGGCACACATGAGCCAAAAGTGATTTGTACCTTCAACCAGAAAAACAGCCCCAGGGGGACAGATGGTCTCACCTCGCTGAGGAAGCGCCTGTTTTGGTCGGTAAAGACGGGGCGGGTGTAGACGTAGATGGGCACAGTGAAGGGCCTCTTGGGCAGGGCTGCAACCCTCATGGCCTCCTGGACGCGGTTGCGGACAAAGAGGGCCGCGTTGTGACTCCCGCCCAGAGAGGAGGGCAAGTAGACGGAGGGGTAGAGGGCGGTGCTGGCCTCCCAGAGCCACAGCAGCTCATCATTCTGACTCTTCACCTCCTCTGGGCACTTCCCTGTGTAGCCAGGGTCTGCCCACCCGTAGTTATAGCAGTTTGGAAACAGGTAGATGCCCCACAGATATTGCGGCCTCTGGCTGACCCCCAGATCCAGAGTCTCCACCATGTAGTCCCTGGCGGCGGCCTGGAACTGCATCTTGGCTTTGGCAATGATCTGAGCTGTGGGTAGAAGCGGGAAGCATTGGCGGGCATAGGCCACAGACAGGGAGCAGTAGATCCTCTTGGAGCCCCAGTTCCTGTCCCATAGGGGGCGCCAGTCTTCCCAGTCGATGACGGCCAAACCGGGGGTTGATTCCGACGGGATGTAATAGGCGATGTCTGTTTGGGCTTTGGCCAGACTGGCACTCAGGTTTCCCCTCTGCGGTATGCCTCCGTAGAACTGCTGCTTGGTGGTTGGGTTCACATAGGGATACAGTCCCAGCCGGTCAGAGTAGAACAGTTCGAGAAACTGCCCAGGCACCTTGGCCGGTGTGGTCACGGCCAGGAAAGGAGAGGTGTCTAAGGGGATGTCATACCTGCGACATGTGGGAGTGGGCATATTCCACACCACAACGAAGGGCTGACCGTCAGACAGAGGGATGGCGGTAGGGGGGAGGGGCAGGGCGGAGCTGAGGGTTGCCAAAATGGAGAGGGTGAGGAGAGGCAGCAGCTGAGGACAGCCTTTCCTCATCTGGATGAGCTGCTCCATCACTGCTCCTGTCCCAGGAAGACACACATACACACACACACACACACACACACACACACACACACGCATACACAAACACATACACAATTAGGTGAAGAAGACATATATTACGCACGCTTATAAGCAGACAGACACATTTCCAGGTAAAAAATGCAAGGTTCAAGGTTCAAGGTGCATTACACACATACATGCACACACACTAAAACACACAACTTACCAGGTGAAGAAGACATGTATTACACACACATACACACACACACACACACACAAACGTGCAAGCTGGTGAAGAATACAGACATTTCACAAACATGCATGCACGCTCACACACAACATACCAGCTGAAGACGTATTACACACACAGACACACATGCACAGTGGTCCAGGTAATGAACATATATCCTACTTATAAAATATACTTATTTGAAAGAAAAATAATTTAAATAAAATTTACCAGTATTTAAAATCACCTATCAGAGCTTGATAACCTCTCTATTCTAATTATGTTATAGATGTTTATGTTAAAAAATGCACATCCTGTGCATAATTACAGATGGCTTTTTGTCTGACATTTTTTATATGCTAGATGAGGTCATCTGCGGTTACAAAGTTGTCCCAGTTCCCAAAATGTCAATATAACTCGTACTTCTGTAAAATAGCTCTTTGTATATTACCTTCCCCGAAGCATTAAATTATGCATGATTAATACAGCTGATTCTTATCTGTTTCAGGGCATCACCTCTGGCAGCTGACGTGACCTCACTAAAGATGGCAAGGTCTTTCGGGAGGTGTTGCCATAGAGATGACCACCACTTCCCCTCACATTTTTGCTCAGCTGCCGGAACTCAGCTGGAGCTGAAATCCGCGCATGCAACAATAAGCAAATGGTACAGTACCTGCACATCGCTTCAAATCAGTGGTTTGCACAAGAGCTGTCGAGATGACTGCTGCTGTCTGGGTCTGAGCTTAGCGTGGTCCGGAGGAAGGGTTCTTTAGCACCGGTAAAAGAGGAGGAATCCCAAAAAAACAAGTCCCTGTTTCCCAGGCAGGACGCGCTGTGCGTCTGTGTACGAGACTTCCCCCCAGACTCTATTTGTCTTTGGAGAAGGTCTTGTTATAGGCCAGACACACCAAGTTTGTCTTGGAACGGGACAGGAGAAGACACCTTGGTGTTATGTTGTGGAACGTGTGTACTGGTTTAACCTCAGTAAATGTAGCAAGCCCTCGTGCAGACCGGGGCCAAGACGTTATTGGAGCACCAGCTCAGCAACAGCTTTGGGCGTACGGTGGGTTTTCGCCCCCCGTTGCTATAAGTGTGCCGCAAAACATGATGGCAAAGAGGAAGAAAAAAATCAGGAAAAACAATATTTGAGAGACGGAGGAACAACTCCTTGAGTTTGTCTCCTCTCTCAGACAGGTGGTTCCATAATATTTACGGCCGATTATTATTATTGTTCATTTTTACCTAGCAGACGCCCTGATACATGCTGACTCACTGCTTGCACACAAGTGCAACAAATCCTAGTAAGAGCAGTGCAGGGAAAAGCTAATGGGAACCAATGATTAAAGTTGTTTGAGTTTCTGAAAATGGTGTCATTGCTCAACATAACCGGAAAAAAAGCAGCGGAGGAAAGCGAACCTCATTATGCCTAAAATGACCACCGCACATTTACGCCTGCATTGGAAGAGGATAACCTGACAAAAATACAACCAAGCAGCCACTGAGCTAGCTTTAGTCATTGTGACTCACACAGATAGCTGTTGATTGTGAATCTCAAGCTGCCATTTGCAATTTTTTCCACGTTCTTATTCTTGAAATAAGTAAGCACAACAGATGGTAAACTTAACAGTGGCCCTTACCTGTTGTATGAAGATTGCTACAGGATTGGTGTGTCAGTTTGGGCTTGAACCGCTTTATAAATACGGTGGTCAGTATACGTGTTATGGAATGCCGTATCAACATTTTATCAAGAGCCTTCGTCTGTTTGTTATACTTAACTTTGTAAATAACACCTCAGCATTTTTACATTTGTTCAGTTTGCGATAATAACACTGGAACTGATTAGAGAGAGAGACAAGCTGCTTGCAAGCATAAGATATAAAAATAAAGGTCTATTAAAGATATCTAAACATTAAAGTTATAGCATGTTTCCTTATAGTAAACATATGCATAATGGTGTTCCCTTAACTATCAGTTGTGTGAGATGATTTATTTTTTCAGCCATTCAGGGTCTGACACAGAGTTGGGGTACATTCACTCTCATGTACCACATAATTCCATAACTCCAGAATATACAGTAGAGGGTTTTTGTTTGTAAACCAGAGTGCACTGCTCCTGGGGCCTGCAGTCCAGCACGAGGGATGAGGACTTCAAGAGAGAGACTGCGGTTGAATTAATCTATTCAAATCACTGATATCATAGAAAATAATCCCTGGATTAGTGCCATGACTGAAATCAGGGAAAACACTCATTGGAAAGTTCTCCTTTATTACATTTTCTTGTTCACATGGATGTGATTCAGTCTTTGAGTATGGCACTGGGAAATAAGACAACACACTGCAGTCTCACACCCTTATGCAGTGCATCATATTCAAAATAATACCTTGTTTGGATTTGCTGTGTACATAGCATAGCATCCAGCAGGGATTACAAACATAGTCTGTCCCTATAGCTCTGTTTTTTGCAGTTCTCTGCAAACCTGGCATGTTGGTGAGTTGTTCTTTTTTCAGTCCCTCAGGTTAAAAAAAATATATGCCAACCTCATGCAGCCCCAATGTTTTTGACCAGTCAGTACGGAAATCTCTGATCTTTCTGCAAACACCAAACAATATCCAAAATCTAAGAAGAGGGAATGTAAAAACTGATATGTAGAGGTTGACTAAAAACAGCTGAATGCTGACTGTATGTGCCAACGGTTGCTGTGGTAAAGGTGGATTTACAGTCTGCTGGAGTTCTGAGACTTTTAATTGAATAAACATCATGAGTGATTTTAAATTCAAAATGTACAGAGGGGATATGCTTTTAATGGATCACACAATGGATCTGCTTTTAGTTCAATATTACATTACATTACATTACATAATATGCATTTAGCAGATGCTCTTCTCCAGAGCAACTTCCATCACAATAGAATATGAGAAGGGAGTTTGTAAAGTTAAGTTCAGGAAGCCAAAAAGCACAGCATTACTTAATACAGTGTTGCTTGGGTATAATGAGTCACTTCCTGCGTTCAGACCAGAGAACTTGTGGATCTTGTTTTAAATCCACAGATAGAAGGAGTTTAGGGTTGTGAGTGCTGATTTATTACCACTGACAGGTAAGTAGGTCTTTAAAAAACCTGCAAATTTGAGTGAATTTGGAACTGTGGGTGTTGGCTCTGTGAAGACATTTGGTCCTTGGTAATGGTTTCTGAGAGCAAGTGCTTTGATTGGTTCAAACCAGTTGTTTCCTGGTACAAGGAGGCAAATAAGATGTAATCCACAGCAGGTTTAATTCACAGCCTCTCAGCTATTTATGTTGTCATTGTACAGACCACCATAAGCCTAGCATAAGGAATAACAAGTATACTGTAACAATCACAGTGGGATTGTTACAGAATTCTCTGCACAGAACTTACATTTTTTATACATTTCAAGTCATGCAGTCATACCTTTAATCAGTCTGTTTAAAAGTATAACAGTAAAAAAATCAGAATATATGTACACTGCTATCACTATATAAAGGCAACAGTTCAGCTCTTCCAAAAAGACAAATCGTCTTCTCCTCCCAGTCAGCGTGCTTGCTTTATGTTTGTGAAGCCAATTAAACCCACCAGTCAGTAAGCACCTGGCTACCTTACTGGATGTGTTACTATAAGGCACCCACCCCATTGTTTGGGTTTGTTACAGCCTTAAGGGTCTTCATTTACATCCTTCAATGATTACTGTTTAAAGACAACACAGTTGATTGTGAATGTTTATATGGTTGAAAGCACCTGCTGTGCAACACTGAATGCTGGAAGAAAGGCCTTAAGAGCTGATGAGTGATGCAGACCTTGGCACTGCAGAGGAAAATGCATGCAGAGGGGTTGGAGGCTGCAGGGAGAAAGAATGACACTGTACACAACGCAGTTTTGAACTGTTACCATTTTATTGTGAGACCAAGAAGAGGGTACAAAGGAGTGAGCATGTTGTAGCCATATGGGACATAATGTCATGGGAGGGTAAGCTAAGCTAAGGGAACAATTTGTTGTGCACTGCGTCATTTCTTTTTCCCTATGCGCAGGCTAGAGGTGAGAATGAATTCTGTTCTGGGAAAAATAAAGGACAGAGAGACAATTAACTCCAGTTATATCATTTATTATCTTACAGCGCCAGTCATTACAATCAGTTCAATATTTAGTTTAGACTTATGTAAGTGCACTTTGCGGTTTCGAACACTTGCTTTGGTCACAAAGGTATCTTGTTTAAACATATCTCAGGATTGAGCTGCCCTTCAAAATGTTGACTTTTCTGAGTAGATGATCAGGGCCATTTTTTGTGCCCTGTGTTAAAGTCTCTATCCTGAGGTGCTGCTTAAATGGACTCGCATGTGAGATGACTTGCCTAAGAGTGAGTTTATGTGGAAGGGAGAAAGAAAGAGATACAGAAGACAAGATGCAGACAATGAATCAAGACAGCTGTTTCTTACTGCTGTTCCTCATTATGCTGCCTTGTATACATTCAAAGGAAGTTCAGAGACAATCAAAGATGCCTTACTCATAGGTTTGTGAATTCCAGTGCAGGTCCAAATAACCTACAGAATGTTGCTATACTAATTGATGTCATGTGGATTTAGTGGTTGTAAACACCAATTCATATGCATCCATGACTCTCTACTCATATTTTCTTGTAAAAAAAACATGATGTAAGCATCATAATTGGGATTTTGGCTAATTTGGCAAGTCATGAGTTGTTTGGGGAGACTTTTCCTTTGGTTTTCCCAGGTCCTATGACAATCTATGGCAACAGCAGGAACAAACTACTAACAAAATCCATTAACCATCACTGAGCAGATACACTATGTATTCAAGGATATCAAAAGAAAACGCTTCAAAATATTTCCAAGTGCATACAATGGCTTAATAATATGATTAATATAGAATGGTTATTGACATTAACCTTTTCGCTGCAACGGTTCTACATTCAAGCAACACAGTGCCCTCGTGTGTGGGTTTACATTCTTGTTCAAGAAAACAAGGTCTGTCCAATAATACCCTGTTTTCACACAGCGCATAGTCACTCAAAGATAATTCATTTGCAAGGGTTAAAACAAGTTATAATGCTTACATTGTTTTCTGATGCTGTTTAGTTCTCCTTCCTGTCCTCCTCATTTCCTCATTCCAGGAGTCCTAACCAAAATGCTGGCATGGGTGGTTTTCATATCTACAATTTCTGCAGTTTCCTTTCCTCTTAATGAACCAAACAAAATATTCTTTTTAACAGGTAGTTTTATAAGAAATGTCAGTAAAGAAACACTAGGACGGTTTGGGAGTACGTGGAACAACCCATTACTCTTTGCAGAAAAGCTTACCGGAATGCATTAGTTGATTTTCATCCATTTAGATTGTTTTACCCACTGGTCCCATGTGTCCACCCACCTCAATTTCCTGCACTGCAGAGTAGCTCACCTCAAACGCATTAGCCATTCTGTGGCAAAAACAGCAGCTACTCCTCACAAGTGTATTGCTCTTGTTGTCATTTATGCATTGTAGGTGATGTTTAGTGAGTGGTTGCACACTTCTGAACAAAAAAATTGAAAGACATACATTTGCAGCATCACTCCATTATGGCTGGCTCATATTTGTATCATATAAAAATAAACTCTTTGCAATATATCAAAAAAAAACTGAATCAATAATAGTAAGCTTATTGCAACACAAGCTTATTGAGAGCCTATAACCGTTCTTTGGTGAATATGAGCACGCCCATACTCTCTGTGTTTTCAGAGACAGTCGTCAGACGACGAAGTTCAAGATAAGGAGCACCAGAACGACGGCAGTGGCGCTCCCGGTTCTGACGGCGGAGCTCCCGGCGTCCCCCGGGGCGCCGAGGGCGTCGCAGCGCTCGCCGCCGTAGCCCTGGTAGCAGTGGCAGCGGAAGCGCTCGGCGAGCAGCTGCAGCTCCCGCCGTGAGTGCCAGCCCGTGACGGAGAACTGGCCGTCCCCGGAGGGCTCCACCCGGTAGCTGTCGCCGCTCAGGTGCAGGTAGTGCGGCGCCCGCGGGTCCCGCCGCACGCAGCGGCCGTTGCTCCGGCACAGGAAGTCGCTGCACACCTCGGCGGCGCGCGTCACGTTGGTGATGTACTGGCCGAGGCGGTGCGCCAGGAACGACTTCACCCGCGAGCAGTTGTGCTGAGGGAGGGAAAAAAACGGTAATAAATTATCTTATATAAGTTCCAACAAGTCAAAGTTCAAAAAATGTTTATAATGGGAAATATCCAAAGACGTAATAACTGCTTTGCTCCTATCTAAACGTTGCAATGACCGTGTAAATACATGTAAACTTTGGGTAAAATACAGTGCTGCGTGGACTCACTCTGGAGGAGGTGAGGTTCAGATCTCCCCAGATCACAAATCCCGCAGCACCTAATGCAGCGCTCTCCCCAATAGTGTGGATCAGATCCTTCTGTAATACAACGGGAATAACAATGCCTTCAATCGAGGGAATGAGTTAGCCTGCACAGTACAATATTCATTTACCAAATATGACCACAAGATGGCGATCTTTCGGGAAGATTTGGTTCAAGAATGAGCAGTGATGACAAAATCCTTTGGTACTATGTACAAGAGATAAAATGTGTCCACCGACTGAAAATAAGAGCACTTTAGCATTAGTAAGAAGTAGTTGGAGTTGGTATTATAACTGAATGAACTGTGGAAGGAAATGGAACTTTCTCCATTCAAACTTGTTTTTTTTTTTCCTTTCAGTAGGCCTACTCATAGCTACCTACTAAACTGTAAGGTAAGTCACAGCATTTATTTATTTTGTCACCATTTTGATGAAGTCATCCTTTAATACCCAGTCTCCCCTAATAGAGACCAGAGTCTTCTGGTCCATTAGTCTAAACTCCCTCATTACAAGTAGAGTACATGTGCATACTATGATATGTGCCTTTTGTGCACAGTTAAAAACACACACACACGTACACACACACACACACACACACACACACACACACACACACACACACATAAGCAGTGAGTGGAACATTTGATCTGTTACCGTGGTGAGGAAGGCCATAGCGTCATCCCTGTAGCTCAGCCGCGTGTAGACAAAGATGGGAAGCTGGTAGTCGAGGGAGGTGAGCGAGGCGATCCGCAGGGACTCCATCACCCTGTACTGGGAGAAGTGCAGGTTGCTGACGCTGTCCGCGTGGGACTTCTTGATGGCGACGGAGGGGAAGAGCGCCGTGCTGCTGTTCCACAGCCAGAGCAGCTCGTCGTTACGCAGGCTCTCCAGCAGGGGGCAGGAGCCTGTGTAGTTGTGCTGGTGCAGGTTGTAGTTGTGGCAGTCCGGGTAGAGGTAGTATCCCCAGAGGCCGTTGGGGCGGGTGCGGGTCCCCAGCTGCAGCGTCCTCTGCATGAACGCCATGGCGCTCTTCTCGAACCGGCCGCGGGCCAGCTCCTCGATCTGCTCCTCCGTGACATTGATGTACGCCCGGGAGATCAGCTCCCGCGACTTCCGCCTGTAGATGTCCTTCTTGTGCCAGTTGCGGTTCCACTGCGGGCGCCAGTACTCCCAGTCGATGACGGCCAGGCCCTGGAAGTCCTCGGAGGGGATGTAGTGGCAGATGTCCCGGTGGGCCTTGCGCAGGTGGGAATCCAGGCTGCAGTTCTGCGGCAGGCCGCCGTTGATGGGCGTGCCCTGCTCCGTGTAGTGCGGGTAGTGTCCCAGCCGGTTGGCGTAGAAGATGGTGACGTTCTGGCCCGTCATGACCGCGCGGGGGCTGCCGTTGATGTGGAAGAGGTTGAGGTTGGCGCTGACGTTGTACTTGCTGGTGCACATGTCGAGCGGCGCGTTCCAGGCGGCGATGAAGGGCTTTCGGCCAATCAGAGGCAGCTTGGCGGGTTTCTGGGCGGGGCTGGCATGGACGACGAGGAGCAGCCAGGAGCAGGTGAGGGCGCAGGTGACGCGTGTGATGTGGTGAGGCTGGGCATTCGCTGGCGCACTGGGCATCCTGCTGCTCGTCTCACTGGAGGTAGATGTCACTCAGCCTGGGGGAGGGATGACAAAGAGGTTAGTGGGGAATGAAGTCCAGGGATGGAGGAGTACATTCAAACTGCCTCTGTAATTTAATTTTATCATTTTAAAGACTAGTGGTAAAGTGGTGGAGTGACTGGCTTGTTCACAGTGCTCTTCTGTTCTTATGGACAACAGTGTAGTGTGGTGGTAAAGAGCAAGGCTAGTAACCGAAAGGTCGCTAGTTCAATTCCTTGCTGGGGAACCGCTGTTGTACCTTTGGGCAAGGTACTTAACTTCCTTCAGTTAATATCCAGCTGTATAAATGGATAGCATGTAAAAATGGTAACTTATGTAAGTTGCTCTGGATAAGAGCGTCTGCTAAATGACAGTAGTGTAATGTTCACCTTCCATCAGCACTTCAGCATCTAATCTGCTGAAGTCAAGCTGGGGATCACCTTGAGAAGATAGTGCCTTGTTCTTTTGCATGTGGATCTGTTTCTTTATTGTTTTTCAGTAGTGTACCACTTGAGGATACGGAGCAAACATTAAGGAATTCTTCCTAACATAGATTTCACTGTGTGTGCTTATTCTGTGTTGGCATAAGTGTTGTGATGCCTTGGCTTTCCCCCAGTCTGAAAGCTATGCAAGAATTTCCTGTGAAGTAGTCTGTTGAGGTATAAATAGGCTTTCAAACTGCTTCGGGACATCATGAGGTCAGAGGCCATAATGTGGACTTCAGTTCACACCCAGAGACCCGACCAGACCCTGGAGTAGAGTTACCAATGGCATTCTGTCCACATCACAGTGAACACAGACCAGCGTCTTGCCCACATAGCCCTAATGACACAGCGGCTGAGCCAGCAAAGAGACTCGCATGCCAACGTCGAAGCCCTCAGAGATGTGTTTACCCAGTGTGTGTACAACAATATCTCATACCCAGCAATAAAGGAGTTTCATCGTCTCGGGGTAAAGGAAGAGACTGCCATGAAGCAGATCATGGCTTTGTAATAGCACTGATAGAATGAAGCGGAGAGTTCTAAGGTGTGAGTTAGCTGTGTGTTTCACACTGGAGAGAGAGAGAGCAGGAATGTCTGTGAGTGAACTGGAAACCTCAGCAGGACCCAGTCACATTTTCCCAAAGGCCTTTGAGTTGCAGAGTTGCTTTTGATGGAGGGTGGGACGGGATGCTTCCAGACACAAGCGTTTTATGTATGGGGAAACTTAAACGGCGGAACTAATCAGCCGTAACTATAGTGATAATAACGTATGTGGACATCATTAATGCCAGCCGTCAGCAAATCTGAAAGAGAAAATGCATCGCACGGAATTCCAGGGATAATGTAGGAGCAAGCAATTACATGGTGGTTATATTATTTAGTGGAAAAAATCTGAGGGTACTCATTTCTGAAGTCTGCTGTTTACTGTGTGGCCAGGAAGGGCTGAAATAAGCGACTTCCTGCGCAATCAGTCTCCAGTTCTCCGACGGTGCTCACAAATAACATAGTGGCCTGCTGTACGCTCTCATACGCTGGGTATGTGTTTGTATTGTTATACAGTAGTAGAAAAAATATGTTCTTTTCGTTATTTCTGCATTAAAACAGCCATTTTGTAGTACAGAGCTACTTAACAAGGCTGTGATCCAACCCAAAAGGTTACTCCACCTCCCTTCCTACCTCTCGCATTCTTGGAAACACAGAAGGGGGGCTGAATAGTTTCAGTCAGGACAATGCTTAATTGAATGGACCATTATGGGATGAAATTCAGTAGGCCCTCCGGTCCCCCAGGGCCAGAGTTAAGTAGCCCTGCTTGGGAGGATGATGTGCTATTGTTATTGGTAAGTACCAGTGTCATGTGAAACTTCGACGGGGGGTGCAGTCGACCCCCCCCACACACACACACAAAAGACACTGTCATGTCCACATGGATCTATGTCAGAAATCCCCCCACACAAAGCCTTGCGTGTCTACGCAGGGGGTGTACAGAGAAAGGTGAAATCCTGAATTTCCTCACAGCTTTGTCTTTGGCTACATTCTCATAAACAGAGGCTCAGTGTAATAACTGCAATTTCGTCAGGGCATTTTGTGCACGGGAAAAAAATAAATAAACTGCGGCTAAAAGAAGTTTGTTAGAGACAGTAAGACAGATGGCACAGTGTTTATGTAATCCTGTCTGTTTAGAGCAGCATTAAAGACTGGGAAAATCTGTGAAAATTAAAGACAAATTAGTGTCATTTTCCTGTATTTCCTTTTTTTTCTTTTTTTGTGTCATAAAATCTTGACCACCTGGGGCTATTCAAACAAATTTTAAAAACAAATGCAAAGCAACATTCTGTCTTGGCTACTCGCATCATTTCAACTTGAGATGTAAAAACTGTGACAAAGATTGTGACAAAATATAACACCATCGTAAACTGTATTTGCATCTTAGGTAAAAAAAATTTGCGCACGTTCAACATCCGCTGGTCGGGGAAAAATTCAGATTTTTGGTAGTATGTGATCTCGCCACAAGGTGTCACTGTTTCATACATTTTGTAGGGTGAATGGCTGTCAACGTGCTGCTGTTTGTGGGAAAGTAAACTAAATATTTATATTTACTGTATTAGTCTAACTTTATAGCAACAAGTTGATAAAAGCAAGTATGGATTTTTTTTAATTGGCACTGTGGTACATACTTGTACATGGTTTCTTCTACGTAAAAGTTCAGGGGAGAATTTGTCATAAATTCATTGACATGCAGCAGCTCTTTACAATTACCAATGATTACCTGGGTTCCGGTCAGTTTGTTGTTTAGAGGACAATTTGTGAGTTTCTATGACCACATGTCACAAAATCTACATTCTTGTTCTGCGGCTTTCAAGGGGATTGGTCTTTCTCCTTTTCTGCTCACCTTCTACACTGTAAATGGCCTGCTCAATCATGGATCCTGACACCTACACAGGTATTCAGAGTGTTCCTATATTGTAGTGTGCATTATTGAAGGGGACAACAGCATTCTGTTGTGCTTGTAGCGTGGTTTGCGAATAATTTCTCACAGCTGTTAGAGCTGTTTGATGTTAACAAATGAAAAGAATTAGCTGTGTTGACTGGGGTGTGCATATACCCTACATAACAAATTAGACTTGAGAGCCAACACAGAGGTTCTGGGTAGGAAAGGAAAAATCTGGTTATTTTTCCTAAGGAAGCTGAGGTCATTCGGGGTATACAGCGAGTGGCTGCCTATACTGTGTGTGCTGTGGTGGGGATTTAAACAAAAGCGACACTAATGCAATTAATAAATTAATTAAGATGGTTGGCTCCAGCACTGAAAGGACACTTGATCCTCTTGACGGCCATAAACAACAGGTGGCCCGTCTGACCACGGATGCTATAGCAGCAGCAGAAGCTTCCTTGCACCTCCCTCAACACTCTACCGGCTTAAAAGGTTATTTCTTCATGCGGCAGCTTGGCGGTTTTGAATGAAAATCTAAAACATTTAATATTAAAAACACAGAGTTAACTATCTCGTAATGTTGAGATTTTGCAGGTTTTTCAAATATTGACATTGTGAGATAATTATCCTGTGATCACAAGATGAAGAATCTTAGATTTTACAATGGCATTACAGGCCCTTATAGGACCCATTTCCATCTTGAAGTAAAGCTGCGTTGGGGGACAGTTATCACTGAGCGCTCCATGTCAGTGCTAACGCATTTATTCCTAGAAAGTGAGACCATACTTACATCCATTCAGAAGGAACACTGACATTCATTTCTGTGAGAGTGACCTGTAAATGAACAGGTTTCTCTGAAGTGCAGAGACAGCAACGGTACTGGGGTGAAACATTCAAAGGCTGCCTCATTCAATAACTGCTATGGCGCTTTATCCTTATTTGTACAGTAATCTCCATAATGGTTAGCTTATGAGATTATTACCGAGTACTCACATAGATCTCTTGCTTGGCTAAAGAAAGTGAAGTGTTTAGATCCCGCTCCAAGCCAGAGAAGTAACTAGAAGGCTGAGGTCTTTATCTCCAGTGGCCAGAGTTAGGATCAGATCTCTCTTCCCAGTGGAGGCCCTGTGATCAGACCTCTATCTCCTGATCAAAGTTGCCTGATCTTTGATCTCCTGATCAAAACAAACCACAGTGCGGACTGTCTAATGGCTCAGGCGATTTCCCTCTTATGGAACTTTGCAGTACACGGTGTGATCTGAGACTACAGTGTGAATGATTGCTCATTTATTCTGCGGTCCTGATCCCACAGTAACGCATTATGTCTTTGCTTCATCCCTCTGACTTTCTCCAGAGATGCACTGGACCCATCAGGTAGAAGTCAGCTGTCAGCTGATAGCACAGACCTGGCAGCACTGCTCTCTGTGGGGGGGGTTTGCCTCTTGAATGTCAGTCTCTAGGAAAATACTTCAACCAGAAGCCCTTCATTACCCTTGCCTCTAGGATATTGCATCCGGCTCCATCCGTGTGTCTGTCTGCATGTATGTCTGCCTGTCTGCTTCAAAGGGACGCAGTAACAAGGTTTTACCACTTGAGTCGAGGTTGTATCAAAGGAGCGAGGGGCTGTGATGTCTGATCCTACATTTTATCTAGTTTTTAATGACCTCGCTCTACTTGGAAACATTTGTTCGCTTTTTAACATTTTGAGCGGTTGTCCAAACCACAGCAATAAATGCTGTTACAGCGCTTTGCCGAGTTTGTAGAAATTTGTCCTAAACAAAACAAACGTTTTGCAGATGTTTTCGTTCAGCTTTTGTTTCCACAGCTAATTACATATCGCACGCAAAGTCCACTACTGCACTGTCTGTCAAAAGGCTTCACATGATATGTTGGTGATGCCAGGAAGCAGCTCTTTGGTATTTGTGATAGCGCCACGGACCAGACTTCTAAAACGGTTTGGTCAGGGCAGAGCAGAGGTTAGTAGTAGCAACTTGTGAGTTAAGGAGCACAATCTCAAAGAGGACACGCCCCCTTACGCTGCTACACTACAGAACGTTGACAGAGGCAGTGTCTGATTACAGCTTGTGAAGCGGTGTTTTAAAAATACCTGTGTTATGCAACCCTTGTCTGGCTCACTGTCACCTAATACGTTTGAGTTAGTACCGTTTCTGAATGAGTTGTGCGTAGAGTCAGATGCTGAAAAATGGAGGTGTGCCCCCAGGCGCCGTCCTGTAGAGGTCTGGCCCTGAGGAAGAGTGAGGAAGACTCACCCATGGGTCCCACACCGCTCGGCTACTCCTGAAGACACATTCCTGAGGATGGAGGGAGCGCAGCCAACTCTCCAGCATGTTTCCTCCCACGGCGGCTCTGTCTGCAACGCAAACCACCCCGTACCCTTTTATACTGTGGAGAGTGAGAGAGAGAGAGAGGGAGAGAGAGAGCGAGAGTGAGAGAGAGAAAGAGAGAGAGAGGGGGGGGGGCAGCATTTCCTGAGGGGGAGGAGAAGCCACCAGTAGGACTTCCACCACAACACAGCGATTAGCGCAGGAGTGGGGAGGAGGGAGATTCCAGCCCAAATCCCGTTGACTGTGTGTGTCGTCGTCAGCGCCTGATCCTTTCCGGGAGTCTCTGCGCAGGGACGTCTTAGTTTCTTCCACATCAATCAGCATTATCTGGGGCCTCGGTGTGTCTGCCTGTGCACGTGCGAGAGCGAGTGCGCCGCGGTGCACAGGAGCGTGGATTGTCATGTGCCGTGCCGCTGCAGCGCGGCCGGGATGCCGTTTGCACAGGCTCAGAAAGCAAAGAACGCAAGCATGTTTCGGGGCTCGTTTTAGCAAGAAAGATCTGGGTTGCTTCCTCTACAACATGCTGCCCGCTGCTCATCTCCTTCCGCCCCGCATGTGGGTTAGGTCAGAGGTCAGTTATTCATGGCTTGGTCTGATATTGCACATCATCTTAACTAGCCTCTGCTGACATACCTTTGCTTACCCATATCCGTTTGCCACAAGATATCAATCATTTAAACGTTTCAGAACACAGAAATTTTCTGAGGCCACACAAGAGACTTTTTGCCATAGTACAATTGTAGAATGTGTGTATTATACAAATGTACATATTAATTGTAAAACCTAGGTATATTTTCATAATGTTTAAAAATCTGTCTTTGTACACTTAGAAATCGTGAGTGAAATAGTCCGATTAACTACATGTGTTTGTTCTGTATCTAAACAATCAGATCCTATAGTAAATTAGTGGTCTAATAGGGCGTTTCTTTGAGTTTGTAGCTTTAAGTAATTCTGCGAACAGTTGCCGTGCAACACTGAAGAGCTCCAGATTGCAAGTGCTGGTGAATGACAGAAACATAAGCAGCTTAGTCAGGTTTAAGTTAAAAAAGGCGTATTTGCTTCTGGAAGAACCCTTAACCCCCTCACGCTGTAACAAGCGATAGTGGGTGCAGATATTGCTTACGTTACAAACATTTTCGCCTTATTTTTTATTCATGTACGCGATAGGTTTAAATGTCAGATGAAATTCATCAGTAGCTGTGAGGTATTAGGGTCAATGAGGGAGTGCAGACGTGTTTGGCAGGCAGCGGGAGTCAGTGTCAGAGCAGACACGAAGGTGTAATCACAAGTCTGGTGCTTTGTGCCGAGGAGTAAACACAGAACAGTTTCTTTGTCCTTTGTGAATGAATCCCAGACTCTGACAGACTGTAATAACACGGGGCAAAGTCGGATCCCCGGGCCCCTCTCGGCATCCGAACAACGACTGCAGCCCCTCAAGCTCCTGAGTAATCAGATTCTTTCGTGTTTGTCTGTGTCAGGTCTGATTATACCCTTACTTGGATCTCTGAAGTAAGTGTTGAATATTGCAAACTATTATCCTGTTTGTCTTGGAGGGTGTGGGGGTGTTCAGGCTCTCTTCTCCACTGCTCATTGCTGACTCTGCCAGGTCTCACCTAACCCACAGCTTCCTTCCTTTACCATTCCTCCTCCATCTACATCTACACCGTCTGAAGATTGAAGAATGCACTGCTCCTCCACCCCAGCTCCTCACTAATGCACAGCTCCTCCACCCCAGCTCCTCCCTAATGCACTGTTCCTCCACCCCAGCTCCTCATTAATGCACTGCTCCTCCACCCCAGCTCCTCACTAATGCACTGCTCCTCCACCCCAGCTCTACATTAATTCACTCCTCCTTCGCTCCAGCTCTGCACTAATTCAGTGCTCCTTCACTCAAACACCCCACAGTTCATATTAGTGCCCTGCTTTTCCACTCAACATAAAAGCTACAGTATATACTAATGCATTACTTTTGCGCTCAGACTCCCTGCCATATAGACGCTCGGTAATGCACAGCAGATGTCAAAGTGGTCGTGTTGGCGGGTTGGCAGAGCAGGCTACGGGAGGTGGGAGAGTGTCGGGCGCTGGCAGGAGAGAGCGCGAGGGGTGGAAAGTCCACACGCAGCATGTGAGCATGAGCCTGGCTGCACCTCGTCCATCACCATAAACCGGCTTTGTGTGAACAGTTACTGTAAGTAGTCATTATGGACATGCTTGTCACCATCAGTCATCGTACATGTACAGTACACATGGCTGGAGAACGTCGTGGAACTAAGACATGCCGATGAGAGGGGGTGGAGATGGCGATCATGCCTGCACTCTTTCCTCTACGCTGGTCCGTGACTCTGAAACATACAAGAGCCTCCACGGACAGAGGCAGACACCCCCTCGAGACAGCTTTGTCTGAAACAGGGTTCCCATGACAAAGCGATGAGACAGTCTACCGCAAGACCTACCCAACCAGACCCCGAACCCTGAGTAAAAATGCAGCGCTAGCTGCAGAGAAGTCCTAAAGCAAAGGCTTTGTACGACAGAGTGAAGCCTGTGGCAAACTGCTCTGTTATTTGAGGCGCTGAAAAGATCTGCGGGTTCAGAAGAGGCCTGGGCCGAATCCCTCATCTCCTATTGGATACAGATGTTGAGATGCAGTAGAATTGGTGCCTGGTTGGACAGACCACCCCCCCCCCACTTCCTCCCAGTAGGAGACAGCAGCGTGCAGTCAGTGTGGAGACAGGGTTGTTCCGAGCTGAGGGTGGGGGGGCCCAAGGAGCCGTTGCTTTCAAAACCACATTCCCACAGCCTGGAGAGTCTGGCTGGTTTTGCTGGCTTGCTCCAGCCCCTCACCCCGAGGGGATCAGACCTCCAGCGATTGCTCTGACCCCTGTGGTTCTGGACCAGTCCTCGGTTCCGGGGTAGGCAGCGTTCCCATCCCTCGCCGCGAGCAGTGATTGGTCTTTCGAGTAAACCCTCACCCCGCCGCATACCGTAGGTGGGAGATCTCGCTGACGGACCACCTTCGCCCCTCTCCTTAAAATAAGAGACCATCACCTTCGCTTTGTCTGGCTACAGCCTCCTGTAGGACATGACATCACCGTCGACCTCCTCCAGACGGGAGCTCATCAGAAGGCTCTCGCGCATCCTGCATCCTATAATTACTCCGCAGACGCAGGAAGTGTGGGCGCTGAGGAGCAGGGTGTCATCCTCTCTGCTGGGAAGCTGATGTCAGGGGACTGTGAGTGATGAGGTGACAGCTTTACATTATTTATTTTGCTTGGCCCTTTTCCAGGCCAGCTTGCGTTTTTATATATCGTCCTTTGTTGCAGCTCAACACTTGCCAACACAGCTTAGGTTAAGTACCTTGCATAAGAATACAAAACCAGTGCCTTGTCTGGGATTTGAACTCATAATCTTCTAGTTACTGGTTACTGTTATGCCCACATTAATGCCTTTGGAGCTTGACAAATGCAACTTTTGTTCTCATCCTGGGTTGACTGTACCCCCACGGTCATGTGGCATAAGCTTTGTGGGTCTCAGACCAAGGGGATCTTGGCGGGGTCTCATTTCCAGGCCTGTGCAGACCACAGTGACGGTTCCTGCAGGAAGCAGTGTCTCACTGGGAAGCAGTGAAACAGACCTTTAGGCTGCCAGTCATGTTAGTCAAAATTGTCACTGAAATGCACGATGAAAGTTGAACAGCACCACATTACAGCTTATGCCAAATTGGCAGTCGCAGGGTTCAGGCTGTAATGATACTTCTCCAGGGACTAGAAGGCCTATTATTATTTTTATGCCTGCAGTAGTCACACACGATGTGTTACAGTAGTACCACCATGAGAGACAGACCTATGACCTACATTGACAATAAGACTCATAATTTTGCTTGACGACTACATACCTGTACACATTCATCCCTCTTATTGGCAGAACAAATTTGTCTTGGCCTTCAGTAAAAGGTAAAAGGTGCCATTGATCTCAAATAGGTTTACTAACTGAGAGGTCCAAGCCTGACCCCCTTTCCTGTAGCATGGTGAACTGCCCACAGAACCTTGGGAGGCAGAGTCAACCAGGGGAAAATATCTCTCATCTTCAGCAGATCTGTGGCTTGGGAAAGGGGCTATTAGTGAGGTTGGAATGAACACCGCTCCAGCAAGAGCTATGCAGTCATTTAGCATCAGCACTGGAGGACGCAGGGAGCTCTGGTCAAGCAAACCACCATGCTAACCTCTTGCTGGGGAACCCATCCAAATTTGGTTTCTGTGTTTTCAATGTGGATCTCAGTCATTTAGCGAGACTGTCTGTGTGTGTGTGTCTGTGTGTGCGCCAAGACAGTGCACAATTCCACCCAGATCCGCTGAAATGAATCTATAATACTTTACATAATCTCTGTGTTTATGTTGGAGTTCGTGCGATTCAGAACAACGGTGTAGCCGGTTCCCAGCAACCCGGTTACAGTACCGGGAACAAGGCAAGTTTGCGAAACATTTTGTACGGGTCCCAAGCTTTCCCTTACAAAAGTATAGAGGGATGGTGTCAGTCCAAAAAACCAAGCCTTGTTATTTCTCTAATGTGGGAAAAGAAGGATCACTGGGGAAAAAAAAAGACACAATGGCACCAGAGCATGGCTGTGTTTGAGTGCTGTGTCTCTCAGAGTACTTTTGCTGTCTGGTTATGTCAGCCCTGTTTGCTGTTGCTTATGGTTTGTTGTGTAGGGTGAGATTTTCACAGAGACAGTGGTGACCACAGTGGAAGAATAGAAGAATACTAGACTTTACTTAATTGGGGAGGGAGGAGGTGGGGAGGGGGGTTGTACTGCAAGAGTCAGCTAGTCATATCCTTGGGGTCATTAAAGGTGTTTTATTTGAATCAAACAAGGGAAGTTTATGCTGAGATTGTGTCGATATGATCTCAAATCCTTTACATTTACATTTCGATATACAGTACATTTAGTCATTTGGCAGATGCTTTTATCCAAAGCAACTTACAAGTGAGGCACAGTACAACACAAGCAAAAAGCCATAGTCAACAATATTAGAAGTAATCAACAATGTTATTACATCTATACAATAATATTATTACATATATCATTACATATATCACATATATATCACATAAATCCAACTTCATGATTTTGATATGAATTACAATGTACAATTCTTTTTGAAGATGAAAACAAGTTACCTTTAACCATCACTTTCTAGGACAAGTCATTGTATGTAAGTTGTAAGTGAACAGCTCAAAAGGTCAAGCATGTTTGACTTACGCTAGGGGTGTTTACTATGCTGAGTCAAAGGATGTGGACTGTTGATAGCTTATTTTTACATAATTGTTCTTTGTAATAAATGAATATTGTTAGAGATTATATACAGATGATTCGACTGATATTGAATGATGGTGAAATATATTGCTACTGTATATTCTTTACACATAAATTCCTGTGTCATAATGGTCTTCGAGGATCCCAATTTTAGCACAGTTTCCCCTGGAAAGAAGGAGCTGAGTGAGGATGGCGATGACGATGTGTTAGTTTTCATTCCTAAACGTTTTTTTGCTGAAGCGGAAAGGAAATTACAGAGCTGGCGTCTGCCGAAGTCAACTATAGACCGAGAAGGTGACAATTAGGAACGGGGAGTGTGTGACGTGCCGCGGGAAGAGCTCCGTGCCGTGTGTGTGTGTGTGTGTGTGTGTGTGAGCGAGCCCTGCCTACTGCGAGCCGCGTAAACCCTCTGCAGCTGTTGCCCAAATCAAACGGGCTGTTTTCATTTTACGGAATTACAGTCATTTCGCTTTTTCTCCCCCCTGTAATATTATTTAATGGGAAAAGTCTTATGATGGGGCCTAGATATGCATCATTTATACAGAGCGGAGCGCTAGAACGGAGCTGAGGTCTGCTTACACGAAAACATCATCAAGGTCTCTGTGACATCTTAATGTGATGACATTGCAGCGAAATTACAGGAACACTGTGATCGCGACAGATGGCTGAGGACACGGCTTGATGTACAGTACCTCTGCAGGAAAACACAGTTTCTCCAAAACTCTTTGTTCAACTCTTGACTCTTGTTTTGTCCACAATTCAAAGCAGAAGTTTTTTTCCCCCTCCCTGTTGGGCTATTTTTTACTTTAAATGCGCATGTAAAATTAGAGTGTAATCATTAGTAAATGTTGGTCTCGCTGTTTTCTTTGGCGCTAGCCTGTCAAAATCTCCAGAATCAAAGGCAATGAAATGAATAGCAGCATTCAGAATTACAAACACTCCAATGATCATAGCCTCATAGACCTGGAGGCTTGACTGTCTTGGACATAATTCAACACCAATGTAGTTTGAGTAGATGTCAGTGACTATGTTTACTGACACACAGTATGCCGGGTAATAGTCATTACCCTAGTTACACTTATATTCCAAATAAGCTATTTCCATGCACCATGAAATATGACCAACACTAATATTTCTGTATACTGTATATGGTAGCCCTGCAAAGAGAGATGTGAATTTTTCCACAAATTTTCTTATTTTGGAGAGTCGCTCAGAAGAGCTGCTCAACATTATGGTGTGTTATTTTCTTAGGTCTTTTACCAAAACGATTATTGTGAAGAGTTGCCTCATCATTGTACCAACAATGTGAGCTAGATAGCAAGTGCATTATGACCCACAATCTCTTGCACTAGCCTATTTGGGTTATGGTTGTTAGAACAGGTTCTTTACATGACTCAATGTCATAGTCGGAATACTTGAAAATTTGGATTAACATGGGAATATTAATATGCATGTAAATATGGTACTTGTGTCTTCCTTCACCAGATCAAGCTGCAAAAATGATCCACCGCTACAAGCATACAGAGGATGCACAAATCCAATTTTATGGTGATTCTGCACAGATTCGCTGATCTTTATGGCATGTGTATCAGCTGATATAGTGGGAATAGGAAATGGGGTAATTAGAAGAGTTAAACTGCATAGAATGATGTACATACATCATGGGAACAGGGATAAGAAACACTGCAATAGAAAGATGTGCAACCATTACTGCGTGTGTGCTTGCACGTGTGTGTGTGTGTGCGTGCACGTGTGTGTGTGTGTGTGTGTGATTTGAGGCCTCTTTTTTGTTTTGTTTTCTTTGTCCAACAACACAAAGAGTATCAAGATCTGCAACACCAACAAATGATGTTCCTTCTGGCTTTTAATTAAAGAATGTATGTGCAGTTGTGTTTACCCCATACTCAGCACCTTAACCACTCAGCAAAATCTTAACCACTTGGAAAAATAATTAGAAATGTGGACACATTCAAATCATAAAGACACATCAGATCATCTCTTTTCCTGAAGTGAAGAGGACATTAACAGCACCCTCTTTGTGGTGTGATTAGTAATGATAGGTGTTTATTGTCTGAAAACGATGTGTATATGAGGAGCTGGGAATGTTTACCACAAGCCCCCCCTCCCCCCTCCCCACAACTCCCCAACCCCCCAGTTCAAATGAAGGCGCCACTGGATAATATTGTGCTCCAGAGAGAAACCACAGAAATGCAGGAAAAACAGCCCCGGTTCAAATTTAAAGACAAAAAAAAATGAGCGACCCACAGCAGGAAAGTCAGCATGTGGAAAACAAAGGGCAACACAAGCAGACCAGCCGCCCCAGTGCCCTGCCTGTCCCCGCAGCCCTGTCTGTCCCCGCGGCACTGCTGTCGTTCCTAATTCCCTGTCTATCCCCAACATACCGCTGTCCCTCATATCCCCTGTCTATCCCCAACATACCGCTGTCCCTCATATCCCCTGTCTATCCCCAACATACCGCTCTCCCTCATATCCCCTGTCTATCCCCAACATACCGCTGTCCCTCATATCCCCTGTCTATCCCCAACATACTGCTGTCCTTCATATCCCCTGTCTGTCCCCACAACTGTACTGTCCTTCCTGGTGCCCTCTATATCCCCACAGCACTGCTGTCTGGCCTATTTCCCTGTATATCCCCACAGCACTGCTGTCCTTCCCAGCGCCCTGGAGGAAGCCAAAGGCACCCACTTATTTACCATATACGTGCAAATACCTGTGCCAGGCCTATGATGCAGGTTTTTCATTAAATCAGATTTGTAATTGTTGCAATGCTTTTTTGAAATGCGTACAGAAAAACACAATGGCACGCCTATGCTAATTTTATGGGTTTTTTTGTAGAGTCCTTAAGGACCTGTGTGTTGTCTGCTGGTTGTTTGATGCTGCAGGGAGAGCCGGAGAAATGGAAGTGAGAAATGACAACACCCCAATGTGCCGTCTGACACAAACATGACCCTGTCTCCCTTTTCAGAATAAACATGCAATTACGCCGCTTTCCGAGACTGCAACAGTCGCTGTTCTATTGAGGTTAATGCCCTGGTTCATTGTTAAATTTAAATGAGGTTATTTGGTGTCGCTGTTGTTTTGAAAATCAAAGTCCAGGGGAAACCATGTTTGAGGTCAGGGAGGTGACATCATATTGCCCTCGCCGAGGCCTCTGTCCACGCAGCGGCCGGCACATCGCAGCTTTTCCACAATGACGCGTCCCCAGAAACTGCACACGGAGACATGGCAAACTCATTCCTCCGCGCTCTAATGAAGAACGCATACGGGCGATCATCTTGTATTTTTAACCATGGGCAATAACAAATGAGCCTTTGAAAATCGGTGCAAAGAAAACTCTCGGCCGGCACATTTCTTCATCTGAAATAACACGCCCGGGTGTTTCTCCTTTTTCGCAGAGCGAGTGATGCGAGTCGAGTTTCCTGGATGGAGAAGGAGAGCAGCGAGAAGCTCTCCCTTCATGTTTTGCTGCGCGGCGGTACCTGTGAAACAGTGGATGAAGGGAGACTATGCCAAAGTTCCCCTCTGCCTCCCCAAACCTACCATTATGTGGTGACTTTGTGAGGGAGCCCAAATTGGTAGCTTGCCGAAAGGAAAAATTAAGGGGACGGGGGGTTGGAGGGAGGCTCATAGGATTCGTTTCCACTACATCGGTCTTGAGTTGCCATACACAGGGGAAAATTGATCTCTCCTGTCCTCCCCTTTCTCTCTCTCTGGTGCATATGTGTTTGGAAGGGGTGGTTTTGCCTTGTCTGATTGTTTATACTCTAAAGCACAGAAATGATCCCTTCCTTCAGAAAACAAATCTGACGATAGTGTTTGGAATCCCTCCTGTGCTGGCCTTGATGCATAACCGCATCATAAATTGTTTTCTTTTCAAGCTGCATGTTGCTTTCAATCAACCTGATCCAGGAGTCAACAAGTGTGATTATCAGAGTTTGTTTGTTTAATTCACATTCAAAGCTGTTTTATAACTCTTGTAATTAGGTGAACAGCCTGAGCTATCCCTTTTAATCTCCATAATTGCCCACCTGCAGAATTAGATTGTTTTTAGTTTGAATCATTGAGCAGGAAAGGGTTTTGGAATCATTTAAAAACAACAACACTGAATCAATCAAACCAACCTAAATTTGTATTTCCCAAAACTAAACTGCAATGTTAATTATGCTCTTAGAGTTAAATGTTTGTCACTTGATCCAGCATTACAGCACATACTGCATTCTGTAGCTGCTCTTAAATGTAATTCAAGACAGAAATGATCAGTTTCATGAACCTGCCTCATGATCTGTTTGATTTCTGTGGGTCTGACTTCAGTTTGAACTTAATCTAAAACTCACAGGCGGATTTGTGACATTAAAAAACGATTATGTGTAAAATCGCAAATTGCGTGGTGCTGATGATAACTGCACCTGTTTCAGGTGAAACAAGAACAAAATTTCATCGATGTTCATGCTGCCTGAGACCTGTTTGGAGGCCATTCCAGATGTGTATACACACACACACGCAGACACACACACACACACACACACACACACACAAACACGTAATAAACGCAGCGTTTTCCCTAGTAATTAGCAATCCTGACAATTTACCCTTTGATGTGTTCTAATTGGGGTGTGAATAAAGTGAGGTCACATGGTTTTCATACCCTCCATGTCCCCGGTGCCCCCTTCCTCCCTGTGTTTCTCCAGCAGGATCGCTGCTTGTGTTGGACGTACCCCACCAAACCTCAGGCACTCTTTAATCCACGTATCCTTTACCCTGTGCTGATACGGGATCTGCCCACCTTGCAGAAACTCTCAGCCGGCCGTGGAGCGTGCATCCGGCAGCCCCAGGCCCTTCCCAAACACGCAGTCACGGCCGCTGCGTTTTCTGCTGTTCTAATCAGCGCCGAGCATCAGCATCAGCAAATGAAACCTGGCTAAATAAATGCCTTAATACGCCATGGCTTATCAGTTTGCAAAGGAAAATAAAAATGAAATATGCTTTGGAAAAGAGGTTTAGGTCTGACGCCCGATTCCTGCTTTATGTTTGAGACCAAATATGTGCACACAGCCGTTTCAGGTTTATTTTCCTGTCTTCGGGGGTGGAAAAAAGGCCCAGTCTAAACTAAGCAGAGGTGTGTCAAACATATCAGATATTCAGACAACCTTTGATATGACTTTTTTTTTGCTTTTATAAAGAATGACAAATGTGCTGATGGTGAGGTTGGGATGTTTAGAATATAAGACCTTTCCCAGTTAAGGCTTAACTTAACTGCAGCTATAAAACAAGTCTGGGCCCTATTTTGTTTAGAATTAACCATTGTTTTCTGACAGCACTATGTACTCTGGGAACATTCTTCTGTGACGGTTCACATACACTACGTAGAAGAATGCCCTTTAAGTATATGTTTCAGTATAGCGTTTTACCATAAAGTACGCTATCTTCACCCATTGATTTGGAACACTCTGCAAAATGGCCGACACCATAATTATCACGCTACCCAGGGCAGAGGCATCAATTTGGGGCACCACCAATGACAGCGGAGTGATGAGCATGCTGGCCACCCAGCCCCTCTCCCCTTCATATCTGCAGGGTCTGCAGGCCGCCACCCCCTGCCTCCCCTCTCTCATTCATTACCCTTTCTTCCTTTCATAATCACTGTAAAAACACACTCCTCCCCGCCTGCAATTACCCACAATGCCGTGGCACCCATTCTCATTACTGTGGTCTTAATATATCCAGTGTCTCCCTGGACGGAGCTGCTCCATATGTCACATTTTGTTTTCTCCTGCAGCTGACCACTGCTAATGCACTCCGTCGTAATACCCTTCAACAAATCATACTGAGTTATTGCCGGTAATTACAGAGTGCATGAATGCATCACTGCCAACCAATGTGAGATGGGGAGTGCATTTAGATCAGCATGGTCCCATGGTGCGCTTGTTGTAAAATGTGTGTGAACAGTGTTTTTCAGAGATAGATGGACAGTCCCATGTGGGAGAGATTTGTTCAAACATCCCAGTGACACAGTCTTTCCAGCAGTGATGGTGATGTAGCATCATGACTAAATGGTGAGTGCATGCAGTCTAACCAACCAGTTTAACCAATCTGAGCAAAAATATGTTTTTTCTAAAAATTGGAAAGAAATGGCTTAACTGTTTTCCCAAATTTGAGTGCAAAACGTCATGCCATTTAGCAGCTGAATGAACCCCAGCCCCTACTCATGACCTCTTTGTAAGGCCCTTAGATCAGTTAAAGAGGAAAAATGAATATATTTAAAAATATATTTATTCATATGCCAATAGTAGTCCTAAGCTGACTAAACAAGACATTTAATTAATCTATATCCTACATTTCCAAAAATATACAGTATTAAGCATTAGAGTGCTGTTGTTTTTTCTGTTCTCACTAATTCTACAGTGCAACAAGTGCCAAAAGGACATCATAAACCATCACTACTCCAGACACTGACTCTTCAGTCAAACTGGCCCTTTAGCTGAGTGTGGTGAGCTGGCATTTACACTCTAATCTCTCCACTGTGGGCTGCCATGACGGCTGTGGTGCGGCATTCGTGCGTACATTATGACGGGAGATGCGGTTTGCCCTTTGACCTGTGGGCAGTCTAAGTACGACCGCCCTACAGTATGAGGCATTTGATGATGAGGCAGAGGGCGAGGAAGGTGATGACGGACAGGCAGGAGAAGTGGAGGGACAGGAGGACCAGGATGTCCGTGAGCAGGCCGTCCTGGGGGCGCGGGGGGTAGGGCGGAGATTCGGGCATTTCGCAGAAGATGCCCGTCCAGCCCTGGTAGCACTGGCAGGTGAACTTGTGCTTCATGTCCAGGATGTCGTCATTGTTGAGGTGCCCGCTGACGTGGAAGCGGGGCCCCTGGGAGCCCGGGTTGCTGTGGATCCGGAAGAAACGGGGGTTGAGGTGCAGGTAGGCCCCGGACTCCAGGCTCTTCCGCACACACTTCCCGTTCTTCTTGCACAACGCCTTGCTGCACAGCTTGGCCGCTGACGTCACGTTGATGACGTAGTGCCCCAAGGGCCCGTCAATGTACTTCTTCACCACCAGGCAGTTCCTCTGGAACCAAGACATAGAGACCACAAGATTCACGCTCCCCTAAACCTCTCTCCTTCACTGTACAGTGATCCTGGATATAGACGGAAATAGAGAGATTCACAATCCCCTGAACAATTTCTCTTAATACTGAGATTCAGTGTGAACACAATCATTTCCTGTATAGAGACACTCTTATTTTATGGTGTGAATATAACCCCTAACTTTGATTTGCACTCTCCGTCGCTGAGACACTGAGATCTACTCTTTCCTTCACTATACAGAGACACTGTGATTTGCGCACCCTTCTCAGAGAGAGATTTATCCCTCAACCTGACAGCAACACACGTCAATTTCCTTTACGTGAAAACAACAAATTAAGATAGTGTTACTTTTTTCCATTACTCACAGCTCATTCCAAGCGTGGTGGAATCCGAACTTACAAAAACAAACGCATAACCATAGCACTCTCTCCTCCAATACACAAACATTTTGTAAATGTTATCCCTCTGCCTGTATATAACCTTACTTCTTCAACCATGATAAACTGCTCTATCACATACATCAAGCTAATTACAGCTCTTCGGAACTGGGTAATTCTATGAGCTTTAACCACTACCATCCTGATGACGCTCTGCAATCACCAAGTTTGCTGACACAATAAATATATACTGTTGTGCCTCTTATAAACAGGAAGTAAATGGACCCACAAAATTGGCCATGTTTTGTTTTCAGTGGAGCACAGAACTGCTGGCAGTAGTAAATTAATCTAGCCCCCTCCTCCTTCTCTGAGGTGTCAGAGGTCGTGTCAACACCGCAAAAGACTGGCACTCTGAAGAAGAAACGGTGAGGAATATTTTAATAATGTCACAGTTCAGAACCTCACAGAGTTACAGACTTTTCTCATAGGTGTATTGGCAATGTTCTCTGTAGTATTTCCTCTCATTGTTGAGCATTCATGCATTGTTAGATACGTGCAGGCAAAGGTGATTTCTCTACCTGAGAGCGGGCATATTCTGATGATCCCCACAGCACTACCCCCGCGGCCCCCAAAGCTGCACTCTCACCGATAGTGTGGACCAGGTCGCTCTGGAAGACACAGCAGAGGTATGTGAATGTCATTCATCGATTCATTTATTCATTTATTATATACAACACCTCTCATCCTTTCTGAGGATCTTAATATGCTCTGTAATGAGTGGAGGTCACTCACTGCAACCACCACCAATATGTGGCCCCTGCTAAGCAGCCATATTTTGCCAGAACACATTAGCTGGAGGGGCAGCCACTTATTTAGCCAATTCACCTAGTCACTTTTTATGAAAACCGGGGCATGGATCACAGCTCAGAAGAACACTAAAGGTTCCTTTATTTTTAATATACAGTTCATCGTGAGGAAACAAGTGGACAGTTTTCCAATTTTTCCTGCTGTCACTTCAGGCAAAATTAAATCTTGGAAAAATTAAATCTTGGAAAAATTAAGCTAAGAAAACAAGCGAAACAAAAACACTTAAGCTAAGTAAGCTCGGCTAAGAAACTAAGACGCGCCATTCCTGTCATAGTTTAACTACAACTGGCAATCAGAACACTTCATAGGCCACCACTGGGAGATTTACAACTTGTGGTTTAACAATGAGGCTGAGAGAGAAGAAGTCAGGGGAGAGACGCTATATCCATACGATGGTAGCCATATGGTAATTAAATTTTCAGCTCATTGTGGGACTGTTGTGCTCAGTAACAGCTGGGCAGCAGTGTAGCATAGTGTTTAAGGAGCAGGATTCGTAAGTGAAAGGTTGCTGGTTTGATTCCCTTATAGGGCACTGCTGCTGTACCTTTGGGCAAGGTACTTATCCCACAATGGCTTCAGTAAATATCCAGCTGTATAAATGGATTACATTGTAAAAAAAAAACTGTAATCGATGTAAGTCACTCTGGATAAGAGATTCTGCTAAATGGCAATAATGTAATGTAAAGTAACACAATTACTGCTGATTTTTTCTTCCTTATCACTGTACTGTCCTGCTCCCTCACCGGCTTACCTCTGAGAGCACGTGAAAGGTGTAGGCGTAAAAGGGTCTAGAGTACACAAACACAGGCAGCGTGAAATCACCGCGCGCGATGGACGCAATCCTCATGGCCTCCTTGACGCGGTAGTGGACGAACTTGAGGGTGTTGGGCGTGGACTTGAGCTCGTAGTCCAGGTAGATGGAGGGGTAAAGCGCGGTGCTCTCCTTCCACAGCCACATCAGGTGGTCATTGCGCACGTGCTCCACGTTGGGGCACTCGCCCGTGTACTTGTGCGGGTGCTGCTTGTAGCCGTAGTTGTAGCAGTCGGGGAACAAGTAGAAGCCCCAGAGGCCGTCCGGGCGGCGGCCCTCCGCCAGCAGCAGGGTGGAGTTCATGAAGGCCTGGCCTGCCCTCTCGAACTGCTCCTTGGCCTCTTTCTCCACCTTGCTGTCAGGCCACTGCGGGTGGTCCGTCCTTATCAGCTCTTTGGACTTGTTGCGGTAGATGTCCTTGGATCCCCAGTTCCGCACCCACTGCGGCCGCCAGTTCTCCCAGTCGATCACCCCCAGGCCCCGGAAGTCCTTGAAGGGGATGAGCTTGTCGATGTCGGAGCGGGCCTTGTTCAGGTGCTTGGTCAGGCTCTGGTTCTGGGGCAGGCCGCCGTTGACGGGAGACAGGTCCGGGCCGTAGTAGGGGTAGTAGCCCAGGTGAGTGTGGTAGAAGATGGTGACGTTGGGCCCGCTCAGCGTCTCGTTGAGGTTGGCCACGATGTCGAAGACGCTGAGGTCCAGGTCCACGTCGAAGCGCAGGCGGCAGGACTCGGTGGGGGCGTTCCACACCACGATGAAGGGCTTGTGCGGCAGCAGAGGCGCTCGGGCCATCTTCAGCTGCTGCCCGCAGGCCCCCCAAAACCCCGCGCACACAGCCACTGCCAGCCAGCCAATCAGCAGGGGGCAAACGGCATTCATTGCCCCGGAGTCCGCATGGATCAATTAGTCCTCCTTCCAGACTAAGACAAAACAACAACAACAATAACAGAAATAACATCTTCTCTAAAAGATAAACACATCATCAGGTTCAGCTAGCACGGATAATCAAAAGCGCTTGTGAACGGACGCGAGAGAGGGGGGTCAGCGAGGTTTGCTGTTCCAGATTCCTCGGGACAATACTGCTCTATTCCCAAAGAAAGGTGCCATTTGACTGGACTCCGTCAGAACTGTCAAGATTGTTGTTTGGATTGCTAGTTTGCACATTCAAGCATAGAGTGTCAGAACAAAGACTCATTGAGGGGTAAATTGTGAATGTGAGTGTGATTGTGGCACAAAGATATTATGTATGGTATGTGGACTCTACTAAACTGGATCTGGGTTCCTATGTTTTGACAGTGAGCTGCCCCCTTTATCAAAATCACACCCTCCCCCTGCTGCTTTCCTGTTATGTAACATGTTTGGACATCACAGTTTAATCAAAATCGCTTCCTACAGTATGTTATTAATGGGCAGAGATTTACCTCTTTCCAAAAAGCCAGAGAGAGAGGGAGAAACCATGACCCCACATTCAGGATACACAACCACTGATGTGACCACAGCGAGAGACATGGAAAATTATGAGTAATCTCACTCACCACTAACTGCAGCAAAAGAGGGGGAGAAACAACTTTAGTTTAGAATGCACTCTTTAGTCTTACAATGAAATAATTTAATTTTAGTATGAATGTTGGAGACTCTTAAGTGCAAATACTTTCTGTCTATGTACTGTGCTGTATGCTATTCATTCTCTTTTACATATTCTCATGTATTATTGTTTTGAAGATGTCATGACTGTAGCCCCAGGGAGATCTGCACCATGCATTGGACAGGGGTTAGCATAATGACACCCTGCTGATTACAGGTACAATGTAAACTACACAGCAAGGACAATTCTTGTATTAATTAACAGCTGAGAAATTTTTCATAAACATATAGATGTTGGGTTTGCTCTGGCAGTGAAAAGTTAAAGGAGAGATGTGGTGAAGTTGCCCACACTGGGAGCAGTGCCATCCAAAACCATAACATCTTCTGAGCCCGCGAGTACAGTGCTCTTCCCCACCACAAAAAAGACCCCCCAAAAAACAATGACTCAGTCAAATGGACAAAAACCCTCTCTGTTTGATGCTCTGTCTCCAGAAATAGACACAATTCAGAAGTTACATGGGAGCCACTGTCTGGGCTCTGCTGATTGAACCCAGATGGCAGTACTGTAGATGTAGTACAATCCATCAGGCACTTTCTGTAAGTTGCTAAGACAACAGCGAGCAGATGAAACGCTCTCGCCCTGCCTGAGACAGAACAAAACGATGCCCATGGGAATGCGGGCCACGCCGTCCCCAATAAAATACGGTCAATGCAATTGCAAAACAATAACTTGTTTATATTGTTGCCATAATGCTCAGAACAGGCCTGAAGGCTTTTCACCGAGTTTTGTTCTTAATATGCTTTGTTAAGCATTTTATATTAAAGCAGATTCAGAACTCCTCAAATGTTGATATGTGAAATCTAGTTGTGAACTATCTCCAAATAATTATTTCTTCCCATAAAAGGATTTGGAAAAACTCAAATGAAAAAAATGATCCTTTCTTGACACTTTGGTTTGTGGTAAAGAAGTATGTATGGCATATCTGAGACATGTGTGTGCAATTTAAATGAATTTTTCGGTTGAGGCCAGTTACCCCTTTTTTACTCTAAATACTAATGGAGAGTGGGTTCATATGTGTTTAATTCAGGCTGCTGGAAAAACAGCTCAACGGGAAAATGAAGGGAAACAGCCTATCACATAGATTCAACAAACTCTTGTTGTCATGTAAAGGACAGACAATTATGATACTACCTCCGTCTGTATGGCAAAAAAACTGATATTTTATGATGTGTTTGTTCATTTTGTGTGCCTGTGTATTCATTAACAGTACTGTAACATGCAGGAAGCATGAACACACTGAGCTGAATCAGGGGGCCTGTCTCTGCTTCCATTTTGGATACACATTATGTGAAGTCATTAAGGAAGACTGGAGCGTTTCATCCCTCTGATCTGTGATGCGTGAGGACGGTGTGTGTGCGTACACGTATTTTCTAGCCAATTGCACGGATATGCATGTGTGCATGTGTATTTTCGCGTGCATACGATGAGAGTTATGAAACGAGTCGCGCTAGAATGTTCGAGGCACGGCGTGCCTGGAGCTGTGGGTGTGATGATTGGCTCCTGTCTCCCGTCCAGAACTCATTAGCTGTGGGGCAGCTCTGCGCTCCAGTAACCCACCCCACCCATTCGCTGTCCTGCCTCAGCGCCTCGCTCATTTTCACATTCTCAGCGAGCGCGCTGCCCCTTATGCCTGCAGCCGTTTCCGCCCTCAGCTCCGGGAACCGTATCCCACATGCGGAGGAGGTTTATTAACATCCACAGCCAGCTAATTTCTTGTAACGCCACTCTGGCTGTACGTCACCTCTGAGTCTCAGCCACTTCATAACAGTGAACCCGTGGTGATAAGTCATCCAAAAAGAGGCTGGCAATGGCAAAGCTGTTTTCTTTAGTATACAAGAGGTGCACAGCCAATGTTGATCACTGACCTTTCATCCCCATGCCTATCTCTGTTAATGTTCAAAATACAAAGATGGAAGATATTAAATCTGCTAGAAAATCACACCTACCCCTCTCTGTGGGCAGATATGGGTCCCAGTCTTCTCCTTCAGACCCAGGGAGAATACCAGTGTCCCTCTCCTCTGGTACGTGTGAGTCCGACACTCCCAACTGTGTTGGTTAAGCGAGTCCAGTACTCCCTTCTCTGTTGATTAACGAGAGTGTGTTGATTAAGTGCGAGTCTGTTTCTCTCCCCTCCGTTTATGAGAATGGGTCTGTAACTCCCATCTCTGTGGATCATTGATTCTAGCTCCCTCCTCTCTGTTAATTTGGGCAAGCCTGTCTCTCCCTGCTCTGTGGGTGTTCCGCCGAGCCCACTGCACCCCTCCAGTGATGTCCCCCTCCCCCACTGGCGGAACCAGTGATGCCCTGCTCTGTGAGTCCATGTCAAAGCAGCAGTGCCCCTTTGTAGATTTGGCTCCTCCTCACTGACCTGGCTACTGTTGGCAGCACAAAGGCCTGGGCTCGAGAATGCCCATTAGCGCTGGAAAGCGCAGCTTCCCATGCCACTGACCAAGACATTTATTATGATTATCACTGTATTGCTATTATTAATAATTACTCATTTGTAGCAAACACCTTTAACCAAGATGGCATACATAGCTTTCATTTTTACATATACATATAATCCATTAGTACTGCTAATTACTTACTGAAGCCGTTTAGGTTAAATAATTCACTGAAGAGTACCAGAATAGCGCCCTTTCTAGGAATCGAACCTGCAGCTATCAGGTTACTGCCCAGTTCATTCACCTCTGTGTAGCAGTGTGAGTAGTATCTCTTTTTAATATATGAGGTTCATTCAAAAAAAAGACTGTCCTGGAAAACTCAATAACGCACAATGCTGATTTCTGAAGAGCTAAGGTTTTGTTTATGAAAGATTCAACCCAATGAATTGAGTCATTAATTGTATTTGTGCTTATGTCTCCCAGAAGTCTGTAATGGAATGGCAGCTATGTTAAAGTTGATGATAGTGTCTTGTCAGTTGTTTAAATGGGATGACTAAACCAAAATTTTCACACTTATCCAATCGAGTTCAAGGTGTCTGTGCTCAAATTTCTACAATCTTGAACCTTATCACATTATCACGCAATTAGTTGTTCAGTGTTGGCACTGGAAATGGACTGGAAATCTGAAACTGGAAAAACTTTATTCGCTAAAATAAAGGGAATATCTTACAGGTGAAAAGATTCAGAGGCAGAGACTGAATGGTCCCACCTAGTCAATATTAAAACACAGAACCACATGCTAACTCCGTAATGGGCAGACATTCTTTCCCTAAGCAGGCATCTGCACATTTGTTGCTAGGTTTTCTCATTTACACAAAGACAAGATATGTGGATATTAATTAGATGGTTTCAATGAGCCGTGACCAAGGTATTTAATTCCACATCTCAGTTTATATATTGCCTGAAGCTCTGTACTAGACAAAATTATATCTATGAAGATGTCAAAGGTGCTCATTATTGGCAGTGGCTAGAGCCATGTTTATATTTTAACAGTTGTAAAACAATATCCCCTTGTTTTTTTGGCAAATGCAAAATAACTGTGTTTAAGAGCAGGTGCCAGTGTGTCAGGCTGAGCAGAATCGGCAGCCGCTGCTGCAGGAGGTAGAGGACTTCCTGTGTGGGCAGGAATGTCGAGAGTGCATGGGTGTGCCTGGGAGAGCGCCCTCTCCCTGCCTCTGTGCTTCCTGCCAAGTCACCAGCAGCAGCAGGTGTCTGGGTGTGGGGTTTGCTCACACCGAGAGGTCCTGACTCTGACTGTGTCCCTGATCTGCAGGAACCCTTTCTCCCAGCTGTGTAAACCAAGGCAGAATGCTTACCTCAGTTGTTGCTTCCTGACTGAGAGCCGAACAGAAGACCAGCTCACTGAAGCTGAGCTAGCATGAAGGAGAGGATGGTGGTTAACACATCGACAGGGCTTTTCTGGTTTGTGGGGGGCCTGGGAGCCCAGCCCAGCCTGCACTCAGCCCTGTGGCCATCCTCTGACTCATTGTAGAGACCGGGAGGCGCTTTGTTGGTGCTTGGGAGGGAGATGGCCAGGGAAAACAGGGCCTGTAGGGGGCAGTCTTCACACTGTTCAAGTGAACACTGAGTTGTAAATGATATCAATTATCAGATGAGATGTTAATTTTAGGTTCTAACAGAAGACCTCATCGTACTTATTGCAGTAGATGCTCCCTTGGTGTCCTAGGCCAATTATTTATTAAGGGTGAAAATTTTGGTGTGAAACAGCTGCTGTGCATTATTCAAGTGGTTTCTACACATTGGTGCTGGATCAACTCTCCACTAACCTTCATCCTCGTCCTGTTACAGTGATGGGCCCACAGTACATTGAGATGGGGGAGGGAGAGAAAGAGAGAGAGAGTTTACCACTGGAGTTTGACCTGTTTACCAATCACCCAGAAGGTCCCGCTGCTCTTGACAAAGCTGTACTTGGCGGCAGACGGTAACTGGCTCACTACTCCCTCTTACATCACCTGGCTATCTTTGCAGTAGAGCTCTCGGAAGTGTGCCACCTCCCACCTGACTCCCCGTGATATAAGCGCACCCATCTGCATGAACGGCAGCAGGGCGTGGACAGGTGGGCAGTGGGGCGGCTGGACAGGTGAGGCCACACTTTCTGTGCGACTATGGCAAATGCAGCTGAACTAAATTATCCTTTTATTCTTACTGTCTTACATTTTTCAGCATACACCCTTATCTCAGGCAATATACCTTATGTTTAATCTATTTTGTTTATTTTTTCATAACATTTTAGTATGGACATTCAGGATAAGAATGTTACTCAGACATGTTCCATCCAGGCTTTGAACTTGGAATTTTCTGGTCCCTTATACACTACATCCCACCTTTAATGGGTGGAATTGCATGCCACAGTACTCCCTCTCTGCCCCATTTCACTGAATAGCCTGTTTACTGATCCAATTAGGACAGTTGAAGTAAATTCATAGAGTATACTACCATCTAGTGGTGAACATTGGTATTTTTACAAATTGAGTCTCGTTCCATGTCCAATGCTGGGTTCTGGGACAGTGCTGCGACAGGATATCCACCACTAGTTGGTGTGTTTGTCAAACTGTGCTGAATTTTTTTTTTTTTTTGCCTTTCCATTCAACTCAAAGCAGTCAACAAAAATTACATTCATTTTTCTATCAGTCTATTAAGCTAGTGGATCAAATAAGAACCAGAATATTATGAGGCACTGTATTGCTCTTTGTAATTAAAAGGGTATGAGACAAAGTTAAGAACAAAGCTAACGAAATATGTTTACATTTTGGTAGAGCTGGTTAAGCCAAATGAGACAAACAACCATAACATATGGTATATGATAGAATAGCATATGCATGGCAGAGGTATTTGATAAAAAGCAGGTTGCACTACATTGGAGTCAGCCCATTGTCCTATGTCCTACACGACCCCATTTTAATTGCAGGGAAAACCATGGTACAAACTAGTTTTCCCCTCAAAAGATTAATGAATGGTTCTTGTATTTGCTGCACTGAACAGATGTTTACTACTTAATATGTTCTGGCACTCGCCCCTCAAATGATATAAATTCCCTCTGACGTAATTTCACCTCAGAATAGCCTACATTAAATGCTGACCTCTCCTTGTATCAATATCTTAACAAAGTTTGTATACTGTATGTTTACTTTAACAGTATATACTGTTACAGATATGACTTAATTTAGAGAATATTAAGTCTAATAACCTCACAGGTTCACAAAATCTGATGAAGGGGACATTAAAAACTAGCTGTATGTACCCACAATATTTTGATTAGTTTCAGATTGGAACATGTTTTCATATTGATCAAAGTTCTTTTGCAAGGCAAAAGATTGGTGTCGGGGGAGTAAGGTCACATGCATGTGTTTGAAACTGTACAGGCCTTTGAAACAGATGAATCAAGGGTTCCATCTCAGAAACACCAGGGATTGGTTGCTGGACTCACTCCATTGGGGTGTGGCTTACTTCCAGGAGCGGGGCTTCAAGTTCAGGCAGGAGCAGTCAAAGCTGGTTACCATGGGCAGGGTAATTTGACTTTAATCCAATCTGAACATGGTGATTGTTTAATGTGTAATCACAAGCACAGCAACCATGGTGAGGCTTCCTTGCTTTTGGCAGTCATGGCATTTTTAAGTAGTTTGTGCCCTGGTCAGGGAAAGCTTCTAACATTTCAGTAGTGTGGTCATGACAAAATCTTTTGAAATGTCAATGGCCTATTAGCCTGTTTCTGTATATAATATCAAGACTGGGTAACAGCAACAATCTCTTATGAAATGACAGCATAATTTCTCATAATTTATTCACACATTTTGCCCTGCAACAGATGGTGTTAAATTGGATAAGGCATGCATCTAGTTTTGAGATACGGCAAGTACCATTCATCTTGAGACTTCCGAGATATAAATGCCATCTGTGCAAAATGAGTTTAACAGGCACATTTCCAGTGTGCTATATTTGAGATCACACTGAAGTTGACAGCATACCTTTTTAAACCTAAACAATACACGATCTTTCATTCAGCAGCAGTGTAATCAGAATGTGAAAGGTACAGGAAAAAAGTGGCCTTTTGGTGGAATGGAAGATAACCAATAAGAGAAGATTATGGGCATTATTGCATTTTTAAATTAGTTTAAGTAAATTAACTACACGAAAATTAAAAAAAAAATGTGTGTAGTTGCATCTCATTTACACAAGTTACACTCATATATCCACACACACACACACACACACACATACACACTCTCACATATGCACACACACACACACACACACACACACACACACACACACACACACACATATACACACACATTTTGGCACATATATTACTGGGCACAATTTATGTGAGGTCCTCTCCTCCACATGGAGCTAAAGTATACTTCATTCCCGATGGACTATCCCTTCCTGGAAGGAACAGTGAAATGGGGTCATACAGACTCACCTGTGGAGGCATTAGGCAATCTTCAAACAGGCAGAGATCCGCCAGTCCCAGCCTGCACGTGCCCGCATGTCCTGACAAAATAAACCTGCTGTGGATTCATGGATGTTTAATTAAAGCGGTCACTTGTAAGACTTTAAACCTTTGGGCTGCCAGTTTAGCATAGATTCAGACTGACCGATGACATTAAACTGGCTTCTGCTGTTGAAATACCACAAAGTTCAGATTCTGTTGTGGAGCACACTGAACGTTACTCGGTCGCCTCAATCAGAAGTGTCATACAGTGTCATAGCTGGCACTACAGTATACCTGTTGCACTTTCTTTGAGATTTTCATCTGTGGATTTTGTTCATGGTGATTTTGGGTGACCCTCATGTGCATGCACCATAAGACCCCCTCTGATTGGCGTCCCCTTTGAGAGACAGTGATGTCTGTGTTGGGTACTGTGCTAAAGCCACAGGGCTTATGGAGACACCAGGTGCCACCCAGCAGGGCTCGCCTCTCTCACGCAGTCCGTCCATCTGTCCACGTCCCTCACTCTCCCTGTTTATGGACCACGGGGGAGGAGCCGGGCCGGGACCAGCCCTTGCTCGTCCCGACACCGAGCTGCATCAGGGCCTTAATTACAGAGCATAATGGCAACAGTGTGCAGTCATGGACAGGGCACTGGATTCCACTGAGGGCCACAGGCTCAAACAACCTACTGGTCACTGTGTCCGCATATTCAAATATGTCGTAAGATAACTACCCAGTCTGTTACAATATGCATATGATCAGGAAATGATAAATCAGCATGAGTGTGCAAGAATCATTTCAAAAAAGGATATGATAACGTAAACAATGTGTGACTAAGTTCCTGAGATTCCCCAATTTAAAACCGCACAGAGTGCTGAATTGAGAGAAATGTATTTTCTGTAACATTACACAGTGTAATATACTGTATTTTATTTGTCTTTACAGTGATGTAAAGGGTTGCACAGCAAATTTCTTGTTAATTTCATGGTGTTTTCTTGTTAACTCTGCGTCAGGCCGCCCCCATCACACGCCACAAGGGGATGCCCTCAGCTGCATGATCTGAGGAGACAGGAAGTGCAACCAGAGGTCAGGGATCACATATAGCACAGCTGTGATGCGTCATTCTGATCACAGGGGTGTACTCTGCACACAATAATGACCGATATTAAAGCCAGTAAAAAATATTTCCTCTTTACATGAAACATGTTTTTTTTTTCTTCAAAGAAATGTTAAAAATCAGCATCAGTCTTATTTTCCAATACTGAGGCCTGAAATCTAAATAATCAAGAAGTCATAATCAAAACTGACCCTCAGCCCCGTGGATTACAAACAGGAATGGAGTTTTGATTGCAATAATTCGTGCATGAGAGGTTATGTCATCTAATCCCGGAGTTCAATGACTCTTGAATTTTCGGTGCACAGATGTGGGTAGTAGGTTCTGCAGTTATGCAATAAACGTTTACATCAGGAAAACAGGACTGAAGTACAAACATTATTATTTTGTTGCTGTTGTTTGTTTGTTACTGTTATGGGGGGTAGGTCAAGAATGTTTTTGTATACAAAAATACAATATTTCTGCATTTTAATTTATACATATATAAATTCTGCATGTTTCACATGTAATACGCTTTGATCAACATAGATCATGGATGTACCTGCTCTTAGAATCCTGTTTAACCAAGTTTGTACATGGTGTGACCTGGATCACATTTCATTTAATTTTCTTTAGAATCACACTGTCAGAGAACATTAAATGCAATAAAGAACAGTTCTTCTCCATGTTATGGAGGCAAGGCCTGCCAGCTGATGCTTGACAAGGAAAATGAGAAGAAACATACATTTCAGGTGAGCTGTTTTTTTTTTTTTTTTTTTTTTTTAGACACACCACTGTGATGCCTGTACTTATAGATATTTAAATTCATACTGACACAGCTTTACCTTGACAAGTGAGGAGTGAGGGGTGTGGGGTGGGGGCGTTTATTGAACTAAATTTCGAACCAGAATGTTGTGGGTTTAAGTCCCAAGCCAGGCATCAATGCAGTATATTCTAATGAGGCAACGAAATGAAGCACTCTAAATTGTAACCTTACATACCAAAATATACTAAATGTAAATTCTATACTGTAAGTGTGCCCTGGGTAAGCATGGCTGCTAGGTCAATAAATAACCACAATCAAAAACATTTACATACAAAGGTCACTGATTGTGCATTGTGTGTGTTTTTTCACTAACTAATGGGTTATATCTGAAGCTTCTAATGATAAGGTCAGCCCTCAGTATTAGACACTTGAGATATAAGACATTACAGCACAGTACAGATACAGCAAACTTATTTCAATGTCTGCTTTTTGAGTTTCCTTTATTAATTTATTATTTAAATCACCACATTCCGAATTCCTTTGTGTTCCCCAGCAGATAGCTCTCTGTTTGCCATTTTAACAACTGCATAACAACTGTCCATAATGGAATTAATGTGTGCTTCCGTCACCTAACGCAAGGGTGAGATATTCACTGCAATATAAAATTTCGACAGCTTCATAAAGAGAAAAAACACATCCTAAATGAGTATCGTCCAATTGTTATTTCCTTTATAAAACCGAGGAAATGTGTTTGTCGGAGAGCAATCTCTCATAATTAAGTGAACGCAAAGAACGGCACGTCCCTCTCCCTCTTTCTGAGTGAATGTGTGTGAATACATAAACATAATATAATAATGGAAGGCACAACAGAGTGCCTGTGTCAAGAAAGCAGCTGGTTCACATGAACTACCCTGGCATCTAATCTAATACCGCGGTGATTTGTGAGCGCATACCAGGCAGACCTGCCCCTTGTGATGAAGGCATAACACCAGCACTTTCAACAGAATGCCTTTCAATGTTGGTTAGTGGAGGGAGGCCTCTGAATGTTCGAAGCCAAATCTCAGTTGTTATTGATCACTGCCGACAACGTCACGTAAATTCTGAAGAAACGCCGGCCGTTCCCTGAGAATGGATGTGCTTTAAGACGTCACAGTATTTATTTGCCTGGCAAACACCCTCCAAGATGACTAACAAGCTCACATTGCTACATGTAATCCATTTACGCAGATGGCTTTGTGCTGAATCAGTGCAGGTACGTTGCTCGTTGGTATAACATTAGCGTGCTACTTGGGACTCAAACCGTCTGCTTTCAAGTACAACACCATGATGTTGACTGTCACACTAATCCTGTGCACAGCTTTGTCTGTAATCAAGGATCAGACCGTTACAGATAAGTCACAGTCACAGGTCGCCAGTGTGGTCAGACCTCAGGCTCTCACTGCGGTCTGTTCCAACTCCCTTTCTGGCCTGTGTTCTCTACCGCATTGCGGCTGCCTCAATTGAGAGCTCGTCCATGCTGAGAGGCCCATTGTAAAAGTCCTTTCATCTCCCTCTTTTCAATGTGCTTTATCATCGTCATTAGCTAATGAAGTCTCCGTCTGCCTCTTAAAGCCCCGGTCCCAGCTGGACAGTCTAGACGAGGCACATTTACCGTGGTTTCCGGTGCGAAGACGTTACAGCTACTACTTCTTCCCGCTCCCACTGTGTAATTGAAAGAACACTTCCTCATTATCTCAGCCACTTTTGAAGCCCACTTGCATTATCCGCACAGCTTCCAAACCAAAGGTTGCCTGTCACAATTTATCTATGGCAGTCACAGTTAACCCATTGTGCGTCCATACTGGAACCACATAGCCCTAGCTTCAGCTCAAGTGCTGTAGTAGAGATCTGTAGGTTGGTCCCTGAACACTGAATGGATTTATACTCTGGTATGGTGTAGTGTATATCAACAAATATGGCAAAGGTAATACTAACTTGGGCAATCACATAGCACCTAGCAGTCATATGGCAACAGTAGGATCAACAGGGAAGTGACTTTACACCAGTGACTTTAATTGAATGTATATATATATATTTTTTAACCTAGCAAAAATGCCCCCCCTGGAGGAAGTCATGTTGTTCCTCGTAAGGGTGATCCAAATTCAGCATTGTTCCTCCTTCTGGGGCACCCCATCAGGCTGGTTCGGCAGGTTTTTAACCTTCTACCTCCCTCATCAGAAAGTCATGTCAAGGGAGTGGTCTCCAAACGGGTGTGGACTGCAGCAGGGTAAACCCATTGGGAAAGCAGTATTTAACAGATTTCAGTTCCTTTAAAAACCAATGGTGCATGGTGTCACTCATGGCTTAATGCTTGCAGTTTGTGGATTGCAGGCGTACATTCACACACTTGCACAGATTATGCTTTTTTCTAATGTGCTGTAAAGGGAAGCTGGCTAGAAATGTTTTAGTGGACACTATTACATGCTGCTTAATATCACCTATATTTTTATGATTGTTTCATTAGAACAATACACTTACAGTGTAATAGCAAAATGAAACATCTTCAAGTATTAAAAACACCCTTATGCTGTAGTTTTAGTTTCCACAGCTGAACTGACAAAACCTGAAAACACTGCAACTGATGACATGTCTCAGGAAGACTACTTCTCCCAATGCAGTGACTGGAGTGAATACAAATCTTGAATTTTGTTTAAAATATGTTTTCCATGGTAATCTCCAACTACGTCTGCTGCCACTTGATATTATAATTATAGTTCATTTTATTATTATTATTAGTAGTAGTTGTAGTAGTGTTTGTTGTAGTAGTACTAGTATAAATAGGGGGATAAATACTTAAGCATCCTGACCAGGAGTCTGGCTGTCTGAGGTGAATCCTTTAGTTAAAAGCGCCACAAATGGAAAAGGACCCTTCTCAAAAAATCTTGCATCAGCAAACCACCGGGGCAGACATATTCAATCATAACCTGTGCAACAATGTTATGTTATGGTCACAATTATATGCCCCAACATATATTTTTCGTTCACTTTCAGTGTTAAACGTTGCAACCACGGACTTGCAGCACCTCCTCCTCCATGATTTACACTGCATGAACTTGGCAACGCGCTCCTTGTTTTCCCCGCCCTGCTCTGTGCGCTCCCCTCCGCATACTGCATTCCTGTTACAAAATCCACGGGCAAACAGGACTACACCATTCGCCGAGTTAAGGAAGTGTTTCCGGAGGCGCCTTCAGATTTTACCGTCGCAATTTTCTGCCCGATTGCGGGACAAGCGTTTATTCATTTTTATCCTGACTCGTTTTACAAATTAATCGGCTGCTTTAAAAATAGCCGCACGTGAACTGTGCCGTTTTATTTCCGTTGTGGTTGTCCCCTTTTTGCCAGTGGTGGTTTGTTCTGCTGCCATGTTGTACTCAACTACCGATGTTGCTGCAGGAGTTCCGACGAAAGTTTAGATTTTGGAATCCCTGGGAGATCGGAGTACTCCTTATATCCTCAAAGGCCGTGGGACAATTTGCGTTACAGGTTCAAACGACAAAAGTATAAAAAAAAAAAAAATACGGAACCTTCAACAGCCCTCGTCCGATACAATCCTGCGCCCGTCAGAGGGGCCGGCTACAGGCCACGGCGATCAATGACTGCATCAGTTTTATCCAAAACACCTTAATACGAGTCAGCTGTATATATTTGCTTTTTGTTTGTTTGATTTTTAAACATGAGTGGCCATCCGTCGCAACGGCGGGCCACAAATGTCGGCTCTATGCTCCTTACCCCGCAAGAGAACGAATGCCTCTTCAATTACCTTGGCAGGAAATGCATCGTAAGTTTACTGTTTACTTTCTTGACCATTGACACGTTTAACGTCTCGTGTAATAGTATGGGACATTTACCTAGATTGTGCTATCAACTTAGACGGTTCGTGGTGTCGGGTGGCAGCTAATTTTTGGCTTTTCGGTGCATTTACGACCTACGACAGCGCATGAAAACTGAAGGAGAACAACACTGGCAGCGTCTTTCTCACCGATTATGTGGATTCTGTATTCAGAGGATGACGGACTGAGAGTGTATTTATTCTGGGACTACGTGTCCTGCGAGCGGTAGAAAGTTCCGACGTAACCCCGAGGCCTTGCGTTGTTTTGACAGCCTCATGCCGTCAGGACAGAACCGCTCTACTTTGCACATTCGTCCAAAATTCAGACTGGGTTCTGCCACGTTCATTGGAGCGAAAGAGAAGTCATTGTGCGTTATCATTTAACATCACATTTATTCCCCAGTGGGTCACTGTAGTGTGTCGTCGAGTCCCGTAACACATCATAGTCACCTTCAGTTTTCAGAAGTTTAATTTTATAAACGCCATTCCTGAATATGTGTTTTTCACGTTATGACGCGCTCTGCATTATCTGCCAGTAAGTGCTCATGTCGCTGTTTACGGAAAACACCGCTGGAATGTGAATTCTTTGGTTGAACAGAGCAACAGTGTAGATTGTTTTTCTAATCATTACACGACCGATGAACATCGTTACCATGTTAACAGGGGTATCAAAGGGGCTTTATCATTATGCATTTCCAAACAGTGGGATGCAGAGAAGCGCTTCATATGTCTGTTTCCCCCTACTTTTTATTATAATCCCACACGTCTCTGCTCACCTGTGTAACGTATTGCTTGTTCGTACAGCTACTAGATACACGTCACTGCATTTACTTTGGTTAGGGTTGCTAGTTGCTCCGCTACTCTGTAATAATGTAGACTGCCTGTATAAGCGCACGAGTCATTTTAATGCAAGATGTGTGAGTGTATTGCGCACGATTTGCCTTACAATTGATAATGTATATAATGTAATAATCGATCGCCAGGGAAGTTTTGAACAACAGGAAGCAGTGGGGAAAAAAGCTAGTCCCGTGTTGTCACCTGACAGACGTCATCAGGAGCTGCCTCCTCTCTAGCGCTGCATTTTTTGTAAAGTACAGGTAGCCTCCCACCGTATGACCTGATTCTCATTGACACCGTTACAGTCATGGCATTTTCCATACATGCTTCCCCAGACTGTGTCCGACATTAGTGAGGAACAGGGGTAGTTCGTTGCCTGTTACCAAGGTTTAATCTAACTAGGAAGTCCTGGCTTTTTTTCCTGAGGGCAGTAACCTTTGCTGTTTTGTTTGTTAATTTTTTTATATTAATTAATTAATATGTTTTTTTTTTTTTTTGGGGGGGGGGGGGGGGGTGTTCTCTTCTGGAGCTGTTTCCTACCATGCATACTGACAGTGTTTTCATATTTAATGTAGTTCTGAACTACTGTTCTGCGAGACTTTGAGTTGTTCCAGCAAAAATTCCAGCTTCATATGCTCTCCTGCCAGAGCCATATTTCAGAGGAAGGAAATACCTTGGAAGAGTGTGAAGTTTCATGTGTCGGTAATTGCAAAACAAGTGCTTGTGCAGAATACAAAAAGCTATGAGGTACAAAAACCCGATCCGCAGGAAGTGAAGGCTTGTGTATGTTCTGTAAATCATTAACATTTAGCATGTCTAAGCAGATGTGGGGCTTTCTTTGTAGAGGAACCAATCTTTCTTCCCCTAAGTGTGTGTATTCCTTTTCCATTGGAAGAACAAAAACCAACATCAACAAGTGTAGCAAAAGACATAAAACTGAGGAAAGATGTAAAAAAAAAAAAAAAAAAAAAAAAGTTTTAAAATGACAGATTATGAAAAGAATATTCAATAGACACGGTAAAAAGTATGTTTGCCTTAAATTATCAGTATAAACAGTACCCATCTAATAAAATCACTCATTTAAAAATTATTTTTTTATTTTTTTTTTTTTACATCTTTTGTTTGTGATTTTTTTTTTCCAGGAATGAAATAAACCATGTGGTTAATGTAATTGGATATTCAAAGCCAAAACTCTGTTTATTGTTGAACTGTTTATTCAACAGAACCTTAATCAGATTTTCTTATGACTGTGGGGTCAGGGCATGTTGTGTAATGTGTTGGGTCCAAGCTGAGGATCTTCACAGGGACCCTGCAGGTGCTTTCTTAATCCTACTCTGCTGTACCCTGTGCATATGAGAGATTCTCAGTGGGCCATAAATACCCATTGCATTTTGGGTACAAAGATAAGAGCTCCTGTGACGAAAGAGACAACATTTAATTGTCTGGTTTCACCTGTGGCTGTTTGTACTGTGATGGTGGAGTTGGAATGATGTCCTTGGTGTCCTTCAGCCATATATTAAAGGACACTCAAGTATGAGTTAGTTTGGAGGGAGCTGCACGTCCTCATGTTACTGTGAACTCAATTTCCTTTTGTTTGGTTTGCAGTGGTAAATCAGTTTGTAAGGGAAGCAGAAGTACAGCTTCCTCCTTACCAGAGCACCCTGGCCTGTTGGAGAAGACCGACTCCATACCTAACACGCCTTCATGTTGCCAAGGTGGTTTCCTTTACACTTACGAAAATGCTGCAGGTCAGGTGGGCCTGCAGTTAGTATAGGCTGTAGCTCACCCCAAATAACACAATCCCCTGGAATGAGGAAGACTGCCATTTTCCATGTATGCGCTCATATGTCGAATATCTATGCATGAATGCTCGTTTATTACGCAATGGCTGTACTATGAATATTAATAGAGTGATCACAATCTCTTGGGGGAAAAAAAACACAAATAAATGCATTCCCAGGCGTGACTCAATCCTCGTGCATCTGACATTCGTTGGACGGGCATGAAAGCGCCAGTGTGTTCGCAGCAATGTTCTGCTCTGCCTACAAATGCCCACATTGCTTGTCGACACATGACTGTTGATGCATTGGGCTCATTGTTAAAAGTGACGGCAGTGTCGCGGTGGGATGTCAGCCAAGTTGCACAAAACGTGTGTTTTTTTTTTTTGAGGGCGGAATGACGGATTTGTCTCGTGAGCCTGAAAGACAAGGGCTCTGGGCACGGCCTCCCCGGTGTTCATTCATTTGCCGCAGTGTTCAGAGCCGGGTCTGTGGGCTGAAAGTGGAGGGCATCCAATTCACACACCAGCGGTGGGGGTGGGTTGAGGAGAGGGAGGGGCCAGTGCAATGCAGTGCACGGTCAGCAGTCCTCTACAGGAAATGCTGTGGCCGGGTCTCTCCAGGAGATTTCTGCTGGGACGGTGAAACGTGCTTTCCTCTCTCCCTTCGCCAGCGCGAATCTGGAGGATGCTTCAGCATTTCGAGGCCAGACAGGGGAGCAGATTTTCTTCCATTCAGGGCTTTTTTTTTTTAGGCCTTTTTCTGATTAACTTGTGGTTGGGATTAGAAGAGGGGGAGAAAAATCTCCTCTCTAATCTCTTTCTTTGTTTGCACTGAGTATGCAGACAGAACTGAAACGTGACCTGAAGCTGCTGTCAGTTTGAACACACCGTTTTGTTGCCTGTGGATTTTCTAGGTTAGTGGACAAATCTGCAGTATCCTTAAAACCTCTTTTCATCTCTTCAGCGTTTCAAATTCTGACTGAAGGAAGATTCTCTGTGGCTTAAATGGGTGCCCTGCTGCACTGGCCTCCGGTGGCTGAATGGAAAGATCTGCTTATCACACACGGATCTGCTCAGAATTGATAGTATTTTTGTGTGGTGTCTGAAAGAGGAAGTGAGTTCTCTTTTTGTGACTGATTGCAGTGTCTTATTGTAGTTTCAGATCATGTCATATGATCCGATGACACATGGTGACACACGTCAGTGAAAGTGGCAACAGTAACACAACCTGCGTCAGCAACACTACAGCAGAACACAAGCTTTAAAATGCTTGCAAAAATGCTATCGCATTCTGTGTGAAACAGTAGTGTGGCATAGGAGCTTGTTGTGATTGGCATCTGCAACAGTAGGTGACTGAAGTTCCCATCCAATTGATGACTCCTGTTACACAATTAAGAGCTGAGCAGGAATGAAGATGAGAACCCTATAGCTCTCAAGTAGACCCCACCACCCAAAGTTCACTGTTTATGTAGTAGGAGGGGTAGCGTGGTGTATTTGGATGGCATTTTCTGTCTGGCTTTTCTCACCATACCACAGTGAAGTAGCAGGTGACGATCCTTCCCCTTGAAGCTGCTGGAGTCACTGATTCACTGATTGTATATGATGTGTAAGAGTTCGACTATTGTTCGGAAACATCTTCTTTGCAGCAGCTGTCAGTAAAAGCTCCCCAGTTGTCTGATAAACAACACGGCTTAAATTCCTCAAACCTGCACAAGTTTTTTTTTTTTTTTAATGAAACCAAAGCTGCAAAATTGGTAAAATTTATGCGGGTTTTTTTTTTTTTTTTTTGGTCACCACAACAAAGTCAGTAAGTTCTGCCCCACAATGCCAGGTGATGGTTTCCTCCTGCGTGGTTTCCAGTTTTACAATCTGGAAGAATCTGTGATCTTCACAGCCGAAGGGAAATGAGACAGGGGGCTGAGCGTTTTGCACAGCACCTTGGTTTCATTGAAACCGCTGCTTTTTGATGTTGCGGGCGTGCAGTTAATGAGTACCACACGCTCAGATGAAATGGTCTGTGTTTTTTTTTTTCCTGAACTGTTTGGATTTAGCGGTTCCCGTTAGCCGGCATGATGCTTGTAGTCCAAGACGATGAAAATGTGTTGTTAGAAGTGTGTTTGTGCTGTTAATTTAATGGTATTTCAACAAATTTGTCTTAAATTTACACCTAACAGATTGTTCAATTCATTATTGCCAGTAGGCACTAATAATTTTTAATGCGTTAAGTGACTTATTGTATTATTTTTCTGCCTTTTTCAAATACATGCCATATATGAACAGAAACAATGACAGCAGTAGTAAATTGACTTTTAATGCGAACATCTAAGCTTTATAGTTGCTTGGCAAATGTTCTTATCCAGAGAGATTTGTGTAACTTACAGTTTTTATTTCTTTCTATATATAGTTTTTAATGAGTTTTGTTATTTTTTATCCATTTATACAGCTGCTAAAGCAGTTTGGGTTAAGCACCTTGCCAAAGAGAACAACAGCAAGACCCCACTGGGGAATCAAACCAGAAACTTTATTTTATAAGGCCTGTTTCTTACCACTGTACCACACTGCTACCTGACTTCAACAATGCCTGTGGAGATTGCATTTGGGATGTAAAATGCTGACCAGCTTTCAGTCAGCGCAGTCGAACCCCTATCTGAGCTCTGTAAATAAAAACCCACACACAGGGATATTTCAAGACTAGGAATGGGAAATGTTGTGGCAGAAGGATGTACAATGATGACTCTGCAACTTTTCTGTCCTTTTTTTCTCATTACTGTTTGTGTGCATGTGTGCGTGTGGAAAATACTTCATCTTTACAGACATCTTGGCTGACGTCTCAGCAAGGAGTTTGCCAAGGCCTATTTTCCTTAACTGCTGTGTCCTAGAACAGGACTGTTTCATTGCTGCGTAGATTCAGGGCAGGACCAGCACGACCATGCAGATATATGTCAAAGCTGTCATCCATGTTTAAGTGAAGAGTGACAGCGGCCAGAAATGTGTCTGAACATGTCACTTAGGCAGCATTTGCTCTGGGCGGACTGCCACACCTCTATTACTGCCACTCTGTGTAAAGCAGATCAAGTCCTATTACTGCAAGGCTTTAGTAGGGGCAGAATTGACAGTTTTTCATTTATGATCCAGGATGTTGCATAATGCATATTCATAAACAAATGCAGACAATTAGGGTAGGCAAGCCTCTGCGGTGAGCAGTCACAGAAACTGAAACCACAGGAAAATGGAGCTGTTCGTTGCACACAAGATGTGTTTAATTAGCAAGAGCATATTTTTTTTTTCTTTTTGGGTCACTTAGTCCAAATCGGTTTGTCATTTGCATGGACATTGCTTAGCACACTGGGTGGATCGTTTCCAGAGTGGTTCACGTAGCCTATAGCTAAGATATTGTGCATTTATATGGATACAGCTGGAGAGGAGTACAGGTGAAATGCCTTGGTCGGGGCACAATGGCAGTACCCCAGCTGGGCATTGGATTGTGTTGATCAGTTTAATACTTTTTCCCTGCGCGTAGTTGCACTTACAGGCTTAACACGCTTTCTCCTGCATAATTGTACTGACAGGCTTAACGGACTCTGTCCTCAATCACACCCATAAGTGTAATGCACTTCCCCATGTTTGAGGTTGTGCCCATGGGTAACTGTGCTCCCCTCCCCAGACGCTGTGCTCCGCTGTGGTCCAGGTGTACACGGCCGAAAGGACGTCCACGTGGGGGAAGAAGTGCTGTGGTGTCGCCTGCCTCGTCAAAGACAACCCCCAGAGATCCTACTTCATCCGCATCTTCGACATCAAGGTGAGCTGTGCCCGGGCATCGGGAGGAGAACCCGGTGCCACGGGGCAGCACGTGTGGGATCTCTGCTCTTACTGTGCCTGGGCTGATGATGGAAAAAGGGAAGTGAGAATGCTGTGCTTGGGACCTGCATGGTTGTATTGTCAAAAAAGCCACAGGGCTGTTTTGAGTTTTTGATACAAGGCAGGTGGTTTTTTTTTTTTTTTCTTCGGACTATTTCACATGTATGTGCCCATTACAGCTGTACTTTGTACAACTTTGCTGGTGTTGTGTGAGAATTGCAGTGATTTCCGTTTGAGTAATCTGCTTTGCTTTATGGGTTTTGTTGCATTTAGCTTGTCTGGATGCCAGTCTGCCCGCTAATATTTACCCTCCGGTGTCAGTGAACACTCAATTTCCCATACTACTGTGGGTGCTACCGTTTCTTAGCTTGCCTGGTTTGGGGGTATTTTTTTATTCATTTTCTGCTTGTAATAAAGTCATAAAAATGCCAGAATGCTTTGTGTTTAGCCTAAAAGGCTAAAATTAGGGAGCAGATTCTCAAGCACCCATACAGAACTTCACCCCCCCCCCCCCATACACACACACACACACACACACACACACACACACACACACACTCTCCCTGTTATTTAGTTCCTGTTGTTAGTGTTGCTGGATCACCGTACAGGGCTCTCTGTCCACTCAGAGGGAGGTGCTTCTCGCTAAAATGTGACATGACTCCGGAGCACTCCCCCATACAACTTTTGGAAAAGAACCAAAGTTGAGCGATCCACAGTGCATGCCATGTTTGTGCACAACCAGTTTAGGAGAACAGATGGGCATATTTAAATTAGGCAGATGGGCCACTGCTACTCTGATGGGCATATTTAAAGACCCCCCCCTAGTCAGCGAGGGTCCTCGATATCAAACCATAGAGCCAACACAGGTGTTGGCACTCACCTGCCATCAGCCCTGAAAGATAGGTGTGGCAGATGGAGAATTTCCACACTCGATCCTCTTGTACTCACCTGAGGCCATCTTGTGTGTCATATCCTATCTATTCAGTGTGTGAACCTTAAGAGGGAGGTTTGCCCTGGGACAGGGTAGATGGCTGGGGTTTTTCATTGGGGGAATCAAGAAAGAAAGTTACTGGACATGTGACAGCAATGTGATGTGATGGTAGGAGGCTGGTAGGAGGTGGCTGTTTGATGCAAGGATAGTGAAAAAGGGAGGGGATCACACAGGCCTCCCACTTGCAGATATCCTTAAAGTTTTCTGACTTCTCTCTATCTCTGTCTGTCCGTCTGTTTCTCTCTCTCTCTCTCTCCCTCTCTCTCTCTCTCTCTGCAGGATGGAAGAATTATGTTCGAACAGGAGCTCTACAACAACTTCTCAGTTAACTCTCCAAGACCTTACTTCATTTCATTTGCGGGAGACGTAAGTTTGCCATCCTTCATCCAATCCGTCTGTGAATGGTACTGCACTTTACACACACGTCCATCCTGCTTAGTCATGGCATTTTTTTTTTTGTTGGTGCTTTTCCATCAGTGAGACTTGGGTTTTATGGAATCTGCACAGGCAGAGGAAAGATTGGCACAGAAAGTGATCTGTGCATCAGCCTTATTTATGCTCTCATCTAATCTGGCGCATTTACATGTGGTCCCACTAATGCCTTTTCCACTAAAATGCCTGCTGTCACTGAGGTGTGGTTGGAAGCAAGTCGCTCCAAGTACAGTCACCCAGTGCTCAATGTGGGCAGGGCATGGTTACGCTGTGTTTAGCAGGTAGGCATGTTTATTGAACCAAGGGAAGAGGAAGTAGCCTGAGACAATGCAAAGTAAATCATGCGATCTCCTGCAAACAGAGCTGACCTTTCACATAAACGCTGAATACGCTGTGTGAGGTGGAGACATCATCAAATGCATGGTAATGGGAGGGGGTGCTGTTCCTGATTGCTAGCTACATGCAAATGAAAATCCCAAAACCTGGGTAAAGGGAACTACGGATTAACTAATATTGCGGACTGAATGATGCAGGAGTATATTAAGATCTATTATGCTGGGCTGTTTTCCTAACTAGTTGCTAGTTGGTAGTGTTTCTCTAGCAGTTGCAGTGATTGCTGGTTGCTTACTGCCATGAGAGAGTTGAGGTAGAACTGGAGTAGGCATCTTATGTCCACGGGGAGTTCACTGTATCTTATGTTCATGCAGTGAAATACAAATTTTTTTGACTGACATGTTGCTGTCACTCTTTTGTCACTCAGGTATAATAACACAAACCTAACATTTCCCTGAAAGTAGGTTTAGTTGTGTAATTCTTACTAAATTACTCAGTTCTAACAAAAAATGAGTACAGTGTACAGCTACCAGTTTTTTCATGTTAGCTAACAAACCAAAAAAGTGAGAACATGTACATTTTTTTCCTCTGTGTGTGTATCACATATGACACTACAAAATAACTGAACCTCAGCCAAGCCCAGCTAGGGTTCAGCGTGGCTTTGCTCAGCAAGGCTCGGTCATATAAAAAGGAGTATATGACCTCCCCGTTCACCTCCTCTTTCTCCCTCCAGGCGTGTCAGGTCGGCCTGAACTTTGCCAGCGAGGAGGAGGCCAAACGATTCCGGAGCGCAACCGGTGAACTGCTTGGGAGACGACAGAGGAAAACGGGTGATTGCCCTGCCCCCGTTGCCATCTTTGCGAGAGAGTTCCTGACTCTCCATGCTCTTTCTACTGACATTGTTAGGACAAATGCGTGCCAAGAACAGTGCTTTCACATCTCTGAATTCTCCGGTTACTGAACAGTGTCGAATTCTGAGCATCAGCATGCTGATGCTTACAAACTCGACTAAATAAGAAAGTGTTTCAGTAGCCGCATAGTTTTGGATTCCTATCACTCTGTTAGATTTGTAATTGATGTGTTCATTGCACATGTTTGTCCTGACATTGTAACTTGGGTTAGTATATGTCAGTTATAGATCTCTCCATTCCTTTCCAAGTGTTTCTGTCCATGGATGTGACATAATTCTGAGTCTAAAAATTATTATTTGGTAAACCAGCATAAGGACTTGTACACTTAAAACATTGAAGCATGGTTCAGCAGTTTTAGTAATTGATCAGATGCGACATGAGAAATGCAGCTTGTAGCAATGTGTCCACTTAGTTTAATTCGTATTTTCATGGTTGTTACTGCCTTGGAAGGAGTTGAGTGTAAGAGAAGGGTTAGGGTGGAGGTTGGTGACGTCACATCCGTGGACAAGATGACACTGCCTTTTTGGACAGGTGTCTGCCGGTCCCTTCTTCTCTGGGCTGTAACTCTGTTCATCTCTGTCCACAATGCCCTTCCTCTCTTTTTTTGCGTGCTGCTCTTTGGAGCTTGAGGCTTAAAAGGGTGGGCAAAGGCACAGGGCTCAGACATATCTAGTTTAGCTTGTTTTAGTGTCTTTCGTTCGGGGGTGTTTGATTTGCATTTAACTCCTCAGAAATCTTCACGCTCTGTACTGACCGCAGCAGCTGATATGAAGCCGATCTGGGCGACGATGGCTTCCTTCCTCTCTATACAGTCTGCATCTAGAACATTGTATCATCTCTTTTGGCTTAACTTCTCTTTCCGTCTGTCTGTCCACCACCTGTAAACTAATTCCGTCACTCGCTGTCCGATCACTGCGCTCAATTTCAGAACCTTCAGACTCACATTTATTTTGTTCTCCAGCACTAATACATACCACCACACCAGAAATAGACTTCCACATGTTAATTATTTCAATTTCTTTTTCCAGAGAAAAGACGTGACCCTCAAAATGGTAGGTTGTCTGTTATATCAAGTTCTCTCAACAAATTGCTTTTGTCATGGAAAAGGAAATGTATATTATTTTTATTTATTACTAATATTTCCTAATTTTGGCAGAGTGGATGTAGTAATTGAAATTCTGAAATTGAATTTACAGAATTGTACACACCACAACTGCAGTTGTGTTCCCTGAACAGCTGTGACAGGCTTAAAGTCTGTTCTGACTTCCAAAATCCCTTTTTCTCTTTTTTTTGCCATGAACTTTGTAAAGATTATGTATTTATGGCTCTAAATATGCAAGAGTAAAACATGCACATACACACACACACACACACACACACACACACACACGCTTTTCCCAGATCAATGTCATGCAGTGTTAACCCCTTGCTCTGAGCACCAGGATTAATCTGCTCAATGGGCTTCTTCTGCCAACCATATGTAAGCCATATGTGTCCATTAATGTGTGCTAATTGATGGCTGTCTTCCCTGAATTGGCTATAGTGGGAGAGTGGTGTACCGCAGACAGACATGGTAATACAGAAAACAGTAATACCCAGTGATGCACCTTTAGTCCCATTGTTTGCCTGCCTCTGGCCGCAGTGCACCAGATGCCAGAGATCCAGTCTTCCAGGAAAGACTTGTGGCTCCAGCGTCTCTGTTTCAAATACCTACACTGTGATCTAGCCTGGGAGGAGTGTTGATAGCGATCTTATCTGCAACAGACCATGTCAGTCAACCGCGAGGGTCCACAAATGAGCTGCTTCCACTGTATGGCAGTAGGACACTACAGATAGCCTGGCAGGAAAGACAGCATTTCCCAGAATTCCCATCAGCAGCACACTGCTCGACTGTGGCAGTACTGTTTTGCTTTGAGGTGTAGTGAAAAAAATAGCCAGGCTGTGATGTTAAATCAGTGGGGAGTGTGGCAGTTCCAGGCCAGGCCTTTAATTAGGAGGCAGAGCACTACAGTCCTCCCCTGCTGAGGTGTGACATTGCTCGTGACCTATCGACGCGACTGGCTCGATCTCTCACCTCGTGTCTGTCAGACTCCCCCATAGGTGAGATAATGAAGAGCTATGGAAAGCGCTGTCTCGCTCTGAAACACTGGAAGATCTTACAGGAATGTGTGGGAGAAGGTTGTGCAGCTCATACAGTGTATCTGCCTTTTTGTCCAGGGACTGATGGGAGTATCCTTAACACATGTTCAGGGGATAGTCTGGGCTCTGACTGCTGTCCTGGCTTTTGTTTTTGTGCCTCTACTTGCTTCTTTCAGAGGGCCCTTCTGGCTCTTCTGAGGGCTGTACTAGCCCCTGTCTGACAGCCTTTCTGGCCTCTGTCTGAGAGTTCTACTGGCATCACTGTCTAAGGGCTCTACTGGCTTCTGTCTAGGTGACAGTGTAACCCTGTGGTAAGGAGGTGGGCTTGTAACCAAAAGGTTGCCAGTTTGTTTCCCCACTGGGGCACTGCTGGTGTACCCTTGGGCAAGGTACTTTACCCACAACTGCCTCAGTTAATATCCAGCTGTATAAATGGATAACATGTAAAAACTGTAACCTTTGTAAGTCGCTCTGGATAAGAGTGTCTGCTGAATGACAATAATGTAATGTACTGTCTGAGTGCCCTGCTGTCTGTATCTGGATGTCCTACTGACACAGTCTACTTTTCTATCCAGAGCATGTGGCCCCTGTGTTTGTTACCCACCTGGTGCAAATAAATATCAAGCCTGCAGTTAATCGGTTTACAAAGACCATGGGGCTTTTAAGCTTTTGATGTGCTCTTACCCTTTGACATTAACACTCCCGCGTGTGGAATGTTCGGTGGGGGCAAAAAGATGTTCCGTGTGACATTTTATCTGCCAAGTAAGTCATTGGCAGGTGGTTTTCTAGTGCTGGTACTTGCTGTTTTTCTAGCCCCCCTAGGCTCACACCTTGTTGAAAAAGCGGTTTGGGCAGTTTGACGTGTGACTGCAGTGGGACTGGCTGAGCGCCCTGTTAGGGGACTGAGGTGGAGCTCACAGTGGAGAGTGCTGGGGGGGAGGGTCTTGGCCTAAAGAGAGTGCTCCTACAATGGGCGTGTGCATGGGGGGGAAGGAAAAGCCTTGTGCAGCGGAGGATGGAGGATGGGATGTCCTCTCGTCCTCCCTTCCTCTCGTGAGGCAGGGCTGCGCCGCTGGAGATGCGTTGCGTTTGAAGGGAAATGCAGGGATTTGCTGGGATTAGCAGCAGCTTTAATGGTTATGTAAAGTTCAGCAGTGCTTGTAATTTGTCAGGATTAGGGGTGCAGTCAGAATGGGTGGGACCGCCCTGAGTGGGGAGAGAGAGGAGGCGCCAGCACAGACATAAAACCACCCACTCCGAGTGGGGAGGCAGAGTCTGGAGAACGGATCGTTCCCGGCCAGTGTGGTTCTGTATCTGTGCTGTGGCACGCTACCTGCGGAGTGCTGCGTTATCGGAACCAGTGGGGCTGTGGCAGCCCCCGAGCTCATGCCCGCCCGTGGAGAGGATGTTCTGCACCACCTTCCTCTCGGCCCCGTCTGAGGAGCTGGCGGACTGCAGGTCCAGTCCCGGCGGCTGCCTGGCTCCGCTGCACTGCCTGGTCCTGCCCCAGGACGAGCTCTACATGCCCCTCTCCATCCCCGCGTCCAGGCTGTCTGTGGGCTACAGCGACCGCGACCGCGCCTGTATCGCCATGGGGAAGATCCTGTTAGACGTGAACATGGTGAACGTAGGGCTTCAGGACGACTGTATGAACTACGTCAGTCCCACAGGCTCACCTGCACGCAGTAGGAGCCCGCAGAGGGCGGGGCCTAAAGGTTGGTGTGGCAGCGCTCCTGGTGTGTGATTCGCCAGGGCAAAACAGGCACATAGACTGGCAGTTTTCCCCAGAAGATTCTACTTATTTTTGACAACTGATTTATTGGTTTAGAACCTGTTTTGTCTAATGCATCTAGTCAGTTTCTCCTTTGAGCAGCTTTGGTGGATTGAAGGAGTTTGACTGCTGTGTTTGCGGGATTTGATCGTTTTGTGCCCGTGGGGTTGCCAGCTGGGACAGGATTGATGTCTTCATGGATGGGAGGAAAGAGGCTATGTGCTGTCACAGGTCTAGTAGTCAATGTAGTTAATGCATTGTGTTCCACGAAGGCGATGTCAATCATAACTGAAGTCTCAAAACTACAGCAGGGTGCATTCACGTGTTATGAGGGGCTGAGTGTCTGTCAGAGGTGACTAAATGGAGATGAGGTAGTTTTATTTGATGGTCGCTTTTTTTGTGAAATGAATATGTGATGCTGATGTACAACTGACTCTGACACCAGCACCTCGATGAAATTTGCTGTGACTGTGTTGCTTTTTTTTCTAATGTAGAAACTGAGTCTGAATTCTCTGACGTCACTGAGAATTCCCTGCGGTGGGAATTATGAGATTAAAATATACAGGCTGAAATGCAAAGCAGTTTTGCAAATATTTTAAAAAATGTCCTGGATTTTTAATGGGTAGGTCTGTGTTTTAATTAACTGCTTCTAGTAAATGCTGGTTTTTAGGATCACACCGTGTCTGGTATTTGTTCCATCTCAGATTGTAAGGGGTTGAGCAGGGTTCTGATCTGGATGGCTCATCTCATGACCTGTAAAATGTAGGTTAGAGTCACTTTGGCTCTGTTAGGCAGGGCAGCGTCAGTCCCTGTCTGGGTCATGAGGGGGGGTTCTGACGCCTCTTGTCCTCTGACCTGTCCCCAGGACCCGCCCTGCCCATGGCCACCGTGGACATAAAGAACCCTGAGATCAACAATATGAAGTACCACAACAACACTCAGGTCAACAGCATAGTACACAGCAGCTTCAGCAAGGACAAGCGGAAGGCCAAAGGGAAGAGGAAGAAGCTGACCAAGGCTGACATCGGGACACCCAGCAACTTCCAGTGAGTTCTCTTTCTGCTCCCTGGTGCTGTCAGTCCTCCAGGTGCCAGCGTTAGGAAGGACTGGTGTAGAAAGTGAATGTTTTAAAGGCGAGTTATTGCCCCTGAGGGAACAATTATGTGACCTCACACTTAAATAATGTGTAAAGCAACCCTCGTCACCAGGCTGACGTGAGTCTCTCTCACTGAACTCAAATGCCCTAGATGTAAATAATACCTCATTATAATCCTTTATATCCTACTTTTGCTACCTCTATCCCTGGCTGTGTTCATGTTTCCTCCATTTCTCTTGGCATCTCTCTCTCACAGCTCTTTGACTCTCTGACACAAACTGTGAAAACACATTAGGAGATAAAAGCTGGATGTGGCTTTTTTTCAATACTGTGTCCTGCACGTGACCTGTCTAGTTGGATTGCCCTTGATTAACGTCTAATGAGACTTCATCCCGTTCAGAGTGCTCTTTGTGATACCGTGTATAGAACATGCACCTGATGTGTGGTAGATGTTATCTGGCCGCAGATTGATATGGGACATATTGCACAGTAATCTCAAGTGATTTGTAGCTGCGAGATAAACTAAAGGCATATTTTCAGGAACGGCTTGAGGGTGGCGTCACCATGGTAATGCCACATAATATTGATGTGCGGTCATGAGACCCTGCTGGCATGACAGTTCATAGAGATCGTGTCCAATTTCAGCTGGAGCCAGACTGTATCCTTCATCTCCTCGCGAGGGTTAATTAGAGTCATGCAGCTCTTCATGTTTCTGTGTGTGTTCCTTTGTTCTGTGTGTGTTCATTTACTATTCAATTTATATGGCTAATTGTGTTACCCCTGTTCAGTTCTTGTGTATCTTATGTGTTGGTTGCGCTGCGCGTCGTGTTTGTGCAGAGTGCGTTTTCAGTTAATATTATTCACACTGCTTAGTTTGTGTTAATTTCTTGTTCTTTTGTGGCAAAGTCTCCGCATTTTGTTGAGTAGTGTTCTGTTCTTTTGTCTCTGAGTGCTCACAGTCTCACTGTCCAGTGCCTATTCTGCCTATTCTATCCTTCTGCTTACAGCAGGGGTGTCCAAACCTCTCCTGGAGGGCCGCTTGTCCTGCATGTTTTAGATCGCTCCCTGCTCCAACACAGCTGATTCAAATGATCAGTTTGTTATTCAGCAGCTTCAGGAGTTCGTAACGAATTGATCATTTGAATCGGCTGTGTTGGAGCAGGGAGAGATCTGAAACATGCAGGGCAGGGGGCCCTCCAGGAGAGGTTTGGACACCCCTGGCTTACAGCATGCATTCTGCTTTATTGTGTTCAGCGGCTTTGTTCTGCTGCAGTTACTCCTGCACTTTAAAGAATTTACAGGACAGGAATTGTTTGGAGCTCTAGGCTGTGTTTCCAGTGCAGTGTTTGGTTCCTGTTTCCATGTGTTCGATGTGTGTTCAGCTCTCATTTCCTATGTCTTCCTACAGGCACATTGGACATGTAGGCTGGGATCCAAACACAGGCTTTGATGTGAGTATAGCAGCACTGAGCATCCCCCGTCTGTAGCCCACATGAACTCGCCGGGCCCTCTGTAGGGAAACCAACAAGGCTGACTTCTGAAGCGGTTTCAAGTTTAAGATGTGCTGTGATGAGGTCTTATTGGATGCCAGATTCACACTGCATGTCTGTGCTGAAGACCAGGTGTATGACTGCTACAAGATGGCTGTCTTCCAGCGGAACTGAGAAGTAGGAGGCACAGGAGACATGAGCCCAAATTCCTCCAGCCCACCTTAACTGTGTGTGCCGCTCCAAAGAGCACCAACACAGGGGTTCACATTTCAGCTGGTTGCCCAGGGTGCCCTGTGATATTGTTTACAGTGTACTGACCCTGTTGTTATTTGTTAGTAAGAGACAGACATGTAAATTCATCCTTGGTTGCATAAGGAGATTTTTCAAAAAATCAACCTGAATCTCAGTAAATCGGTGCGTTCCTCCCAAAAAAAGGGATCACAGGAACGTGGGGGCATTTGTCCAAGAGGAAGGAATTATGGGCTTGTGTCAGATTACAGAGGCTGGGACGGCAGCCTCTCTCTGTTTGGAACTAGTACAGGGTGAGCCGTTTCTGCAGAACTGTCACCAAGTTCAGTTGGCGGGGGTGGAAAACGGGCAGAGGGAAGAGAGCACACTCACACAGGTGCAGCAGTGTGTTTACAGCAACAGCATGTCTTCGCCACGGCTTCTCTTTAGTGTGACCCCCCCCTCCTTTTTCCTCAAGGCCGGTGGTGTCTGTGCCCTCACTACCCCTCGTGTGCATTCTCTTCTGCTTTAGAGCATCAGCTTTTATTTTTTTTTATATAATGTGTCAGACAAGACATCACGAGTTTCCTAATCAGAGAATATTTAATGCTGGAGCATGGGTTTAAACTGTTAAACTGTTGAGGAACACAAAGATGAATGTGCGGACTGCCATCCCGCTTTTTGTGGGTCATTGCCTGGTTACGAGATGGTAATTTCTCAGTCTGCCCACAAGATGGCGAGTTCACACTGAATTAGAAGATAGGCTTGCACTGACAGCACCAGCGTTCACTACTGTGCATGAGGAATGAGAGCTGTAACTGGACCTGCTGGACTGGGCCTGACCTTCTCCTGCCGGTGGCAGTGTATTCTACTCAGTGTCAGCTCTGATCAGTCACATTACCAGGCTGGGAGGCCACAGGTCTGTGGTGGAAAGCCCCAGGACCTTAGTGCAAAATTACTTTGACTCCTTATACTGCCAGTTACTGATCTGAGGTTACTAGAATTATTTCTAGCCACTTTCTTAACATCTTCAACTTGTCTTTGCTGTTTTATTATCCCTGTTCTTACTGAGAAGTTGTGAGAGTAAGACTACAGTTGTGTCCAAAACATTCCACTGCAATGGGCAGTGTAAATATAAGTAGCTTTTTAAAGGACATCTAAAGTGAGCTTAGTTAGCAAGCACTGAAAAACAAGGAACATGTTTCATAGTGGAAGAATCTCCATGTCCCTACATGAGGATGCTATTCTTCCCTCTATACGATACCCGATTATTAATTTTCATTTAGTCTTCATTAAAGAGTGTAGTCCTTTTTAGTAGCTTTGTAGCTTTGTTCCTGTTTTAGTACCCAGAATGCAGTGTAAAGTCAGCCTGTTAGCACAAGGCTAACGCACTGGAGAATTGGTTGGGCCGAGAAGCAGCTAGCACATGGTCCACCAGGGATTGATTTAAATCTCAGATTTTACAAGCTATGTGTAGTATTACCTGCATCTATGTTAGGTGAAGAGGAGGACAGACATCACTTTTGTGGTCCAAAAGCGATGGCAGTGGTGTCAGATCCCCAAACATCACAGATAATGAGGGTTCAGGTCCGGTCCGGTTTGCATTTCTGCCATCTTGGTCCTGACCCCGTTGTGTTCCCTCCCAGCTGAACAACCTGGACCCAGAGCTGAAGAACCTATTTGACATGTGCGGGATCTCCGAGGCCCAGCTGAAGGACAAGGAGACATCCAAGGTCATCTATGACTTCATCGAGAAGAAGGGAGGTGTGGAGGCGGTCAAGAACGAACTCCGCAGACAAGGTGAGGGGGCGGGCCATGGCATGTCAGAACATCAGAGAGCCTATAAAAAAAAGTACAAACCACTCATGCAGGCTCAACCGCCCTATATAAACTCATAACAATCTTCTTGTGGTTCATTAATAGTCAACCCATTTTTAAATAGTTGTCCAGTTGTCCACTAAAGTATCTCTGGGCTGTAGCTAAGACAGTGCACACATGTCTCTCTCTCTCTCTCCCTCTCTCTCTCTCTCTCTCTCTCCAGCCAGTGTTCCTATTCTGTGCCTCGATAAGTTTTTATTGCATATCATTCGTCTGTATTCACATTACATATACTTTACACAGTTTGTAAAGGTAGATTTACCCGTACCCGTGGTAGGTGAAGACAAGTGTGTTAGTGTGTGTGCGTGTGTGTGTCTCTTTTTCAGCAACCCTGTTCTGAAACAATTATAGATGATATGGTATTAGGACAAGGAATAAATGACTAGATTTAGGCTGATGCCACTGGTAAGGGTGGCAACAATATAGTACAAACTATGCCTCTAGTTACTGAAGCAATACAGTTAAAATTCCTTGCCCATGGGTATAACAGCACTCCCCCACTCAGGATCTGAACACGCAACCCCCGGTTTGAAACCAAGTCTTGTGCGCTGCCACAGATAGACTTGTGGCTCAGACTGTCTTGGGGCCCTGCAGCAATGGTGATGTGAGGGCATGGTTTAACCCTTTGTGGTCTTTTCCCAGGTCCACCCAGGTGGTGCGGTAGGTAACGCTCTCTCACCCTGCACAGGTCTGCAGTGATGCATGCAGTTTCTACTCCTGTCAATCAGTGTGACTGACAGCTTGCATCACAGAGCGCTGGACAGCAGAGTTTCACAGCAGTACAGCGTTGCCATTTGCAATCGGCTTGTAGTTACAAGGGATGGGTATGGGTAATCCATGTGCTACTCACATCCTGAAAATGCTTGATTGTTGATACTCACTTGAATTAATTTGATCTGCAGTTTCCAACCAGATATTCTATCAGTCACCCATTTTCATCCATTATAACTCACAGTCTACCAAACACCGAAAGGACAAACAAATGTTACAGCTGCATTTGCATTTTTTAATATAACTTCTGTGTTATTGCTCAGAATGTTTATTTTTTATGAGTACTTGAGTACCTGTTTTTATTACCTATCGGGAATTCAGATTTGAAACAATCCAAAATGCCCATCCCTAGTGGTAACTCCCTGTGTGTCCTGAGTGGGGATGAGTTTCAATCGCATGTGGAAAGGCTGGGGTCGGAGTTGAAGAGCCTTTTGACGTGTGTAGTGCCTGTGTTGTTTTTTCTTGACGTGATCACATAGTGACTGTCTTAATCCTTAATCCTTTCTCTATTGTTTCTATTGCTTCCAGCCCCCCCACCTCCACCATCCAGGGGCGGACCCCCTCCCCCTCCCCCACCACACTCTTCAGGACCACCTCCTCCACCCCCTGCCAGAGGACGAGGGGCCCCGCCCCCACCCCCTCCCTCCAGAGCCCCGACAGCTGCTCCCCCGCCCCCACCCCCTTCCAGACCGGGCACCCAAGCCCCGCCTCCACCCCCTCCACCGACGAGAGGCCACCTGCCGCCCCCTCCTCCGCCCTCACATGCCTCCCTAGCCCCACACGCTCCCCCGCCCCCTCCGCCTCCCCCCTCGTCTTCCCCAGCTGGTATGGGCGGACCTCCACCCCCTCCACCTCCTCCCCCTCCACCTGGACCCCCGCCCCCTGCCCCGCCCCCACCCCCCGACATGGACGGGGGAGAGTCCCAGGGGGGTAAATCAGCACTCCTGAGCCAGATCCGGGAGGGAACCCATCTGAAGAAGGTGGAGCAGAACAACAGGCCCGTGTCCAGCACGGGGCGGGATGCGCTCTTAGACCAAATACGACAGGGCATCCAGCTCAAGACTGTGAGTGTCTCGTGAAGCACACCATGCATATGTGTCCTAGAGGGCTCTGTGTATGTTTATGCATTTCATTATTTTGCTACCATAAATTCTGCTACCTGAAATTGGTTCAGTTAGTTAATTAGCTGCAGTGGTGTAGTGGTCATAGAGGAAAGTTCTGGAGTCTCGTCAATCATCATAACATCAATTTCACACTATATTTCCAGCTCAGTATGGTTCTAACCATTAATATACCTGAATAGCTGTATACATTCAGACCTGTGCATTTCCGAAATTGTCTGCATAGCTTTGATGTCACTGACATAAATGCAAAAAAAGAGGAAAACTACAAAAACGATTGGGAAAATCAAATCATTATTTACATTGCCCTCAAGGAATTCCTGACACACCTGGTGAAGGTAGCAGTCGTAATCAATGTATCACAGGTCAGGGGTATATATGTGAGTCAGAGGGGTGTTAGAAAGTGAGGAGTCTGTTTGTAGTTAGTAAGAGTTACAGATGTACAGGGTAAATGGTTTGTGTCTGGGATCCGTGTGGCTTTTTATGTCTAGTGTATGTATATGGCTTAGCAGACAGAAATTAGGCAGCACTGTACTGTTTGAATGGCCTATCTCATTCCCATCTCTGTATGAATGCTTTTATATATGCTGTCACCAGCAATTATGGTATGGTCATGAATTACTTAGGACACAAACATGTCTGTGTTTACATAATTGTATGCAGAGCTTGTGCTGTGCATTGAAAAAGAAGAATGGGGGCTTTGTGTTGTCTGGAACATAACGATGGTGAACCCACTTGTGTACATACTTCCTCCCACGGCAATATCATAGCTATGAAGAAAAGCATTTCACCGGAAAACAGTGATTGGTTTGTATATGTTACTGAGCATTTTGAAAAAGGGAAACATGTTGCTGTAACAGGTGTGTAGCAATCTCAAGGGGTTTTTGCGGTTAGTGTTGTGTGACAGACTTTACTTTCATTCTGACTGGTTAAGGTTGGAGGGGGTGTTTGTAGCCACGTACAGAGGCAGCAATTTGTACAGCCAATGGGAGCTGTACTATGGATTTTTGCCTTCCTGGGTTAATGGTGTGTGTGGGGTGGCATATGTAGCATAGTGCTTAAGGAGCAGGACTCATAACTGAAAGGTTGCCAGTTTGATTCCCTGGCTTGCTGTACCCTTGGGCAATGTACTTGAAAAGTAACTTTATTGAGTTACCTCAATAAATATCCAGCTATGTAAATGGATAACACTGTAAAAAATCTAACCTGTGTAAGTCACTCTGGATAAGAGCGTCTGCTAAATGCCAATAATGTAATGTAATACGTGTGTATGTGTGTGTCTCAGGTGGCAGACGCCCCAGACTCTGCCCCGCCCACTCCTGCGCCCTCCACTGGCATCGTTGGGGCTCTGATGGAGGTGATGCAGAAGAGAAGCAAAGCTATCCACTCTTCAGGTGGGTTCCCTCACCGCATGACATCATCGGGCATGTGAGCCCTCATTGGTCACCTTGTGAATGCAACTGTAATGAGTTGCTGATCTAGACCAATTGTTGCACTGGTAAAAAGAATTTTTCACCAATTCAAATTACTGTGATTGATGCCTGACCAGCAGAGCCTCTTAGTCCATAGCAGTGCTGAGACACATTATGGCAGCTATATAGGACACACTATATAGGAAAATTCTAAGTATACACATTTTATTCCTCCAGATGAAGATGAGGATGATGATGATGAGGAGGACTTTGAGGACGAAGACGAATGGGACGACTAATGAATTCCCCTCCTCCCTAAATAAAGACACTACATTTTTTTCCCCATCTAAATCTTCTACAAATTATTATGTAAATGTTCTATCAATTTGCTGTATATTTTTTGTTGCCTTTTTTGCTTTTTTTATTATTAATCTGTGCAATACCTCATTTAATCTGTAAAGGTTTGTCATGTCTCTTTCTGTAAAGTTTCTCCTGGATTAACACGTGCAATTTTACATCATGACAAATTGTCTTCATTTCTTAGATTTGCATATTTTGTTCTTTCATCGGCAAAAGAAGGTAGATGAAAGGAACAAACTGACAGAATCCTTAATGTTGTAATTGTTAATGCAAGATAACACTATTTTCATACCCTACTTTTCTCTACCTTAAATTTTTCTTATTCAGATCCTAGTTTAGCACTATTATTTTTCTTAAGAATGAGCTGTTGGTATAGCTCCATCATTTCCAGTGTAAATTTGCAAAGGTTTAGGCTTTTTATATTTTTGCACGAACAAGAAAAAAAATAAGGAAATCACTACAGGAAGAAAGCGCAAGGCTAGAGCCGTGTTCAGAAACCATGCTTTAAAGGCCGAAAATTCACCACAAAAGTGGACACCTGTAAAGGTTGCGTGTGTCACACTCTTCTGTGGTCTCTCGGGGTACGTGTTTTTTTTCTGTTTTTTTTTTTTTATTCATGTCACCTTGTGTATCTGATTTGTCACAAACAACTTTTATTTTTCCCTTTTCATCACAGCGGTCAGAAGGATGAGAACTATGGTTTGACACGAGGGTCAGCGTTCATTTAAATCAAATAGACAAGAGCAAATTCATCTTGAACTAAAAAAAAAAAAGCCTACAGTTTGTGTCAGTGCTCAATCATATTACTAAATGCTGCAATACAAAAGCAGTGAATGAATTTAATACTTATTTGCAAGGTGCTTATGGGGTCTCAGGCTTGATTGTGATCGCTGCAGGCCAGGTAGTAAAGCCTGTTAAACACTGTTTAACCTTTCTGTAGCACAGTGATGAATGCTGTTTTTAACAGTGTTCTATGTCTGAATTTTATAATTTTATGTTTCTTCCTGGGGTTTATGGTGCATCAAGAAAACAGTAATACATATATATGGACATCAAACCTTCAAATTAGGTTGGAAAAAGAATGGAATACTAAATTGTATACTTAAATAAATGTTAATATTTACAGACCCTTTTCCCTCTTATGACATTTCATTGAAGTGATTTCTGAGCATTTTGTCATTTTTCTGGTCATCTGATGAATTTAACCAGGGTGAGTGTGCATTGATTTCTGTAAAGCCTGAGGTCATACAACCTGAGACATAACTGCCAATCTGATTTGTCCTCTCATAATATGGGAGATTTTACTTTACAGAGCTTACTTTCCAAAAGTCTCAGCATGGCAAAGGGGTATACACCAGGTAGGCATCAATTTACATAGACCTGGCCATTTCACTAACTTTGTGAACAGTTATATTGGTTCAGATTAGAGTGATTGGGTGCCTCTGTCATTTTTCATCTAAAATGAAACAACTGGAACTCTAAACATAAGTTAGGGAGCTCACGGAGGTCTGTGCTAGTCATGTTAACTGAGAGTGTGCAATTATTTCAGCCAGTGTAGAGCAGCGCGGTACTCTTGTGGTCTCACTAAATACAAATTCTGTTCTACCAAGAAGGATCCAGAGTAGTGAAAATTGGTCTCTGGTCTCCTGCCGTCCTGAGCTGATCTAAATTCAGCTGTCGGTTCTAGGTGATGGCTCTGTTGTAGCCACCAGCTGATCCTCTTGTGATGGATTCCTCACTCACATGAGTGACATCACAGCTCTGTGGGGTAGACGGAGGGATTACTGCCGCTGTGTGTGTGGCGGTACAGGAAATCCACCTGAACAGCTGTGTGGCGGTGATGTCACTCCTCAGAATGGTGTTCTGTACATGTGGCTAAACATGCAGAGTGAGAGATAATCAAATGGGTGAAATCGCTAAATACATGGTCCACTGTAACTACTGCTTGTATCCAATACATATTCCACATGTATATGGTTCATTTTTATGGTGCGTTATATCAAATTAATTCAGATCTTTACAGAAGTATTCTGTTCTGGCATAAAGCAGCAATAGTCTATCTGGAGATGAAATCTGCAACCTTTGTCTAGCAGTACCATTCATATAGTTATGTACAAAATCTGTACTTTATAGTCTTGGGTTCAAAACCCATGTCTGTTGTGTCTTTGATTACACTACTTTGCTGTAATTGCTCCAATTACAATTTAGCTTTACGAATGGCCCACATATTTTAATTTAGTAGACAGACATCTACTGAGCAAAAAAATGTAAAAATATCAACTTCCTTTCAGTGTGTATTAATTTACCTGTGCCTCTGTGCCTTAATCGCATCTATAGGGATAGATGTGAAAAGCCCAGAATGTCTTAACCTACTTCCATTTTTGTGGTAGATGAAGGACAATTGTAAATTTGACAATTGCAAATAATTCCCAAAAAATGTCCCAAGATTTCAGGAGGTGTGATTTGTAGGTTTAAAACACTGCCACAAGGTTGCATCTCGAGTGTCAGTCTGATTTATTTTAATGTGTACAGGTGCAGTCACGTTACGCCTTTGTATCATTGTATGAATGTCCTTGTAGATGCTCTTTCCTGTAGGCTGCTTGTCACTTCCTGCGGGTGACAGGTAAGGATAATGGCCTATTTGGGGAGATGAACTAGAAGACAGTGAGCTTTTTATGTCCCTCCAATAAGTTGAAAAAGAAAAACAAAAAACACAACCTCGGTCACCACATTTATAAAGTCTCCATGCAATAATATGTCTGCTGTCCTTTCCTCATCAAATTGAAACAGCCTGTGTTCGTTTTTCAGGTTGCATTATTAGCCGACTAATTTCATCCAGCTGAAGCATTTTGGTGACAGCTGATGGAAACCCTTTTGAAGGCTGGCTCATTCAGTGAAGTATCTGAGAGTTAAAGGTCCCTGCTATTTGGGAATTCGGGAGGGTGCATTGGGGATCTGTGCTGCTAAAAACATTTCTCTTCTTGCTTTGAACAGCTGCACTGTGGACTTAAGGCCCGGGAACTCTTCCAAGGCACACAAATGCAAAGGGACTGGATCAGGAGCCGGTGACATACATTACTAGGCCTAATACTTTTGAATTTTAATTATGTCATTTTGGGTGTCATTTCAGGTAGGCCGAGGGCAGCCTTGATTGTATATGATTGCAATTTGCCATGTGACACATTCAGTTTGCATCAAGGTTTTTTTCTCTTTGATGACAACCCTTGTAGTCTAACATTTTGTTATGCTTTGCTCTGGCTGTATAGTTTCCATAGTAACAACTTGAGACAGGTGCAGGGGGACTCTGGGCTACTGATCAACATTCTCTGGCTGATTCCTTGGCTAATTTCTAGTGACAGAATATCCATTGGATTTACAAAGAAATAAATTTAAATTTCAGAATATATGGCTAAACAGGAAGCAGCAAAAAAGACATTTATAGAAAACGATTTGCTGCTTCAATAACACACCCAGTGAAAGCTAGTTGTAATGTTTGTTTAATCCATTAAGTTATACAAATCATTACACAACAGAGTATTTACAGTTTATAGGTTTTACTTTAACTTACAAATTATGATCGTACCACAGGAAAAACAAAAACAAAAACAAAAATGGTATTCTGTTAAAATATATCATAAATAAACTGGTCTTTATACAAAAGTAATTTTTAATATGTATATTTTTTATCTTAACTGAAGTATAAACACAAAACTGCAGTGCAAATTATTTAATGTCTTCCAAGGAAAAAAAAAAAAATCAAGTACCGTTCCCATGGGATGACGTGCTTGTTTATGCACAACATGTATATATCCCGTTAGTCCAGCCTTTGTGTCACAGTCCGGTTACCGTAGATAAAGTGGAACTTCCACCTGGAATGGGAACAACATTCTCTCGTCAGTTTTCTTCCAGTACAGCAAAGCTCGAGTCTACTCCTGTGCACTCAGTTACACCCATGTGACCGTGTTTCTGATAGCGGATAAGAAGGTTATATTAAGGCTGGAAAGAGAGGGAGAGAGAGCGCTGGCTGGCACTGGGAGAGAAATAGCTGCTCTTTCTATCTGTTGTTTCTAAGCAAGTGCTGGCCTGGATGAAGGTGACATTGACCGGGCAAGGGGGGGATCAACAGCCCTAATGAGTTTATTCACTTGTTTGCCATCTGATACTGTCCTGCCCTGTTTAATGAATTTATACCCCAACAGATTGTCTGTGCGGGAAAACGTTTTCTGCCGGCACTCGTCACAATGTTAGTAGATGACACCAGCGTGCCTACAATATGTAGTTAAATGCGTATCCCTTTATTTACCATCTGTCAGTGTCTCAATTTATCTTTCTGTGTGTGCTTCAGCGTGGATTTACAAACAGGCTATACTGTCTGCGCATCCTTTGTGTTACCAGTCAGTCCACGTCTTTTACCAATTATAGGTTTGTACTTGCAAATGAATCCATCTGCCTCTGACTTGCAATTCCCAGTGAGGTGGGAAAAGTGGTCTGTTTAGTTCTTTAACGCTTGTGCATCAGCGCCCGTAGCCACTCTTCTTATCGAGACAGAGGTGAAAATGGGCTTCTATTTATAACTGTATTAAGTGGGAAGAATTCACAAGGTCAGGGGTACTGTCGTCCTATGATAACACTTTTTCCACAGCGACATTAGAATCCGTGCCACGGCAATATCTGAGTAAGTATTATTCTATTGCGAGCGTTGTGAAGATTGGGTTGCATATCACCGCCATATAAGAGTTCCGGAACATTCTGTTGACATATGGTTTGCCGCCATCGTGCCGTACATTTTTCTGAAAATGTTGCCACGTCTGCCACAGCTAATGTTTCAGATGCCACCGGTCCTACATCAGCTGCTAAATGCGGACTCTGCAAAATGACAGATTGCGAATCTTGAGACCAGGAATTTAAAATACACCAAAGGATTACTTCATTCTGAATGAGTCCAGCTCTCATGAAGTGTCCCCTTACCGCAAAGGCCCGGCACAGTTGTTTCAGGCCTTCCATGGGAGGGCCTTTCTGTCTGCATGTCTTTTTTAGCCAGTTGAACCATTTGCCTTTACATTACATGGCAGTACATTATTAGCATTTAGTAGACACTCTTATCCAGAGCGACATCAATTACAGGTTTTTACAATATTATCCGTTTATACACCTGGATGTTTACTGAGGCAATTGTGGGTTAAGTGTCTTGCCCAATGGTACAGCAGCAGTCCGGCAACCGTTTGGTTACGAGTCCTGCTCCTTAACCACCATGCTACACAGCCATGCTACACTGCTGCCCCTTTAGGCAATAAAATAAACTATTTTAAGTCATGGAAATAGTGCTTGGAGAAGACCTAACACAAATGGTATACTATTGTTTTGGATCTGTATTAGTAATATCTCCTAGTGTCCTCTTAATGTAAAATTCATGTGTCGTGTATGTCTAACAGCGGAGGCCGATTCCCACTGGCTGAACGCCCAGTGCCTCTGGTGATTGGATGATATACATGACTGCTTTTAACAACAGAGCATTTTCTTTGTATTTGACAGATTGATTTCCATTTCTGACATAATCTGAGTTTAATTCACAAACTTGCATTCAGTGGTCCAGCAACATACATTCTGCTAGGTGTGCTGTGACCAATCACGTAAGTCATCCAACCGTCACTCGCTGAAAATATCCAATCAGCATGCCACATAGGAGTCAACATCAGTTTTGTGGCATACAGCCATAGTCCAAATGCTCCCAGAACTGTTTTGCAGAGGTATGCTGACACATGCCTGCAAGATAACCCCTTTATTGAGTTTTGTTACTTGTGCTAGCATGTTTCTCGCATATATACTTACCCTTCTGAGTTGTCTGATGCTGCTTGAGCGAATAGAAGCCATGAGGTCATCGTGGGCCGAGCGTTGAGGCGTCGACGGCCGGGATGTGTCCTCTGTCCGTTTGTCAGAAATGGGACGCAGGGCGTTTTTCAGTTCCTTGAGGATGTTGGCATCCTTCTCCTTCGGCGCTCCTTTTTTGCCTTTTCTGACCTTGGATTTGGGCTGGCTGGCCTGCTGCTTCCTGCTCTGCTCATGCTGCCTGATCACCTCCGCGATCTTCCTGGTCGGCTTCCTCTTCTCCAGAGCGGGTCGGGAAGGAGGAGGGGGCGGGGGCGGCGGCGGCGGGGGAGGCGGGGGAGGGGGCGGAGGGGGCGCCGGCGGGGCATTTTTCCTCGCCGTGTCCTGCCGCGGCAGCTTGGGCGACGACCACGGGGAGCTCCGCGGCGATCCGCGCGGGGTCGAGGCGGGCGTGTCCCTCTGCAGGGCGGTGGTCCTGGGGTTGGCTGGCCCGTCCGGACCCCCCAGCAGCCGCTGCTCCTGCAGGCGCTTCTGCCTCTGGCGGTCCTGGTTCCGGGTCAGGATGCTGGTCATGCTCATCCTGGGGCCCGGCAGGTCGAACTGGTACCCCAGTTTCAGCAGAGTGGTGTTTTCTCTCAGCAGCTTGACGATCTCCATCTCCACCTGGCCCCCGCAGATGTGCCGCTGGTTGTGGAAGCGGAGCTCCGTGAGGGTGCTGTTCTGCTGCAGGGCCCTCATGAGGGCCAGGATGCCCTTCCCCGTGATGTAGTTGGACTCGATGTTGAGGTTGGTCACGCAGCTGTTCTCCCGCAGCATCTTGGCGATGGCGAACGCCACCTGGTCGTCCGCGCGGGTGTTGGCCAGGCTGAAGACCCGCACGTGCGTGTTGGTCGTCAGGGCCTCTGCAAAGCGTATGAGCGTCTCCTGGGAAACGTTCTCAATATTGTTCAGGTTGACCTCGGTCGTGTCGGCATCGTTGCTGAGTATCTTCTCCAGGCACTCGTCGACCACGGTGGGGTTGCCACAGGGCCTGTTGGGTGTCACCTTGATTTCTGGATCTCCATTAGCAATGGGCGGTGCTTTTTTAACATGCTCCTCCTCCTGTTTTGGCAGATTTTTTGACAGACCATTGCAGATGTTCTGACCGTGCTGGGGACTGGACCTTTTCAAATCGTCTTCTTTTGAGTTTTCTGCTTGTCGATCTTCATCTCCATCGCCTTCTTCATCTTCGGTAACAGCCTCATCTTCCTCTTGCTCACTCTCCTCTTCTTCATTTTCCTCCTCCTCATCCTCTTCTTTTTCACTCTCTTCTTCCTCTGAGGTCTCGCTACTGCTCTCTGTCACACATTCTTCCTCACTTTTATCATTGTCATCCTCTGCCTCATTGTCCTGCAATACATTATAGGATGGACTCTGTCAAGCCCTGAAACATACCCCAGACAGGGGTACTGACAAAGAAATCCTGGAACTGCGCATTAATTCTGTGCTGTTGCTGTTGCATATCTGAGATAATATATTTTTGGGTCTTGTCATGTTTCTTACTTTATCAATTGAAATGTGATCTGGGTTATCTGGAAAAATGTGTTGTCATTGTTGAAATGTTTGTTAAATTAAGTGGATTATGAAATCACAATAATAAGAAACAATAGCAAATACTCCTCGGTGATTTAAAGAGACAGTGAAGTTTGATCAACAAAAACACACTCTTAGGCCTTCCGCGAAAAAATGTTGTACTGGTGACATTGTTTCTTTCACAAAATGATGTACAATATTTCAGAATTCCTCAGCGCTGGAATTCTTCAACTCAATCACCAGGCCAAAACGGTTTACTGAAGTGAAAGGACCAGAAAACTAACATTTTTACAATATAAGAAACAGGACCTGTACTTTTCTTAACCTCTCCCATTCTTTCTCATCCTCACCTGTTTGGGACTGGATCCCATCCTCTCCTCCTCCAGCAGCTTGCGGGTCTCATTCTCCCAGTACTTTAGCAGAGCCTCCCTGCTGAAGGTGCCCGTCGGTGTTTTGGCCGTCTGGTCCCTCTGCCTCAGCCCGATGGGAACGTTGCTGTCCGGCTCGATGTCCGCCAGCTCCTTCTCCAGCTCCTGGAGTTCCTCCGCCGTCAGGGATGCCAGCAGCTCATCCTCGTCCAGGTCCTCGTACTTGTCCAGCTCCTTGCGGTACCCGAACATACTCATGGCGTTCCTGTCTCTCAGCCACGGACTCTCGCTCGAGAGAAGGGGGATAGGAGGTGAGTCAGTCGCCTGGGGGTTTGCGCGAGCGAGCGTCTCCGCGCAGTTCATCTAATCTCCTCAGCTGGCGGGGCGAGCCTTTAAAAGGGGGGTGGGGATCATCGCAGGGGCGCCGGAACAATGCGTCCGCCCATGATGCCGTTGCTTTTTTGGGAAGCAGGAGTCAACAAGATGGGTTTAGCAAAAAAGAGAGTGAGCTCACCCCCGGGCAGTCTCAGTGTGGCCTGTCAGCAGGTCCGCGACATATTGTTCATGCCCAAAAAAAGCCCAGCTCGGCCCGAGGAGCATTATAGGTGTACTCCTCTGAGATGGATGGCATGACACAATGTAGCTTTCCCAAGGCACATGCTGGGGTTTATATCGTGTGTTGGGTGGGGGGAACCAGCGTAAGTTCTAATATTAGGGTACACGCACAACAGCTGGTGAGGTTTTGGGAGCTACAGTATGGATATCAGCAGCTGAATAGGTTTGTATTATTTGAAAAAGTGTGTCTTGTATGTCTTTTGTGTTTGGGACTCCCTGCTTGTATCAGACATTGACTGCCATCTTAACCCTCTCACTGACTCCCAGGATTGTTGGATAAATGGCAGCCATTATAGTCAATGATAATCAAAAGATGGTGGCTACAACACCATCCGCCTCAAGAATCCAACAGGCTCCATAAACAGAAACAACCACTAATACGCTTCACATGCTTCAAACACGTGCTTCCTGCTTTATTCCTTACTCTACCAAATTAGGAATTACTATAGATACATATATATACACATACTCAAATGTACATACTGTGCATTTGCTTGTGAAAAAATTGTTGACAGCATTGGCCATTTCAGGCAAGAGAAAGCATGCAGTGTGGCGGATGATATGTCAAACACAACAACATCAAGTCTGTGTTAAACATCAGTCAATATCACAACTATTGGTAACACGCAGCTGGTAACAATAGCGCTGTAGCTATTCTCTTTTCTGTTGCGCTCCATCACAACAGCAGTCACCACAGCTCTGTTATACAACAGACTACAGTAGCAAGAAAATATTCTTTCAAACCAGAATGGAAACTGGCAGCGAAGTCTACGCTCTAAAAACGCTTCGGGGAAAAAAAAGCATCTTGAAGTGGTAAAAATAATGTGATGTTAAAAGCAGCAGTTCCAGTTCTTCGGTACATTTTCATGACTAGCATGTCAACCCCACTCATGTCAGTACTGGCAGTAGATGTGCCTCAGATATTCACATTAGTCTGTCGTAGAACAGTGCACAGTTGGGATTTCCATTCAATTCATGTACATACACATACGATCTGATGGAATGAAAACAGATAAAAGGTGTCCCAGCTGTAAAAGTAGTTTTCAGTGTCAAACAGCATACATTCCAACATTTGTATTCAAAGTGAGAGAATTCCAGATGTTCTGTCCCACATGTACTGTACAGATTGTTAGCTAGCCCTGACTAATATGCTGGACATATGTTTGTATATTTAGGCCCCCATGCCTCTACCATAAAGATCATACTCTTTGTACACCAGGTAGCTCTTGACCATGGGAGGGAAAGGGGCGGAGTCCATGATGTCAGGCTCACACAGCCTCTTTGGGGTCATCTGTCTCCGGATCACCAGTCTGCACAGGTGCTTCAGTGTCCGTGGGTTACCTGGGTCAAAGGTTAATAAAAACCAAACAGAGAGTTTTAATATTATTTACAGCACATCTCACAGCGGCGCAGCGCAGCAAAGGGGCAGAAACTCACCCAGTATGTCGCAGATCTCTGGCCACTCTCTCTGCTTCTCCAGAATGAGTTTTAGTTTGGAGCAGATGGGTACGTGACTGACGTAGTCCAGCAGAATCCGCACCACACTCCCTGACAAGTGCACCAGGCAGGACAAGCTGATGAAGTCACAGAACTGGACAAAGACACGACATAGATGTGACTCATTTCACCCAACAAAAGATACTTTGGCCATGCACATATCCATGCTAATATACACAATTCTCACAATTCTCACAATTTGAAGTCATGGTCGACATGGGCATCTTCATCAGCCTTCACAGTACATAGTGTTAAGTAATTAATGAGAAGTTCACTATGAAGAAACAAAAACCTGTTTAACATGGTAGGCACGCCTATACACAAAACTTAGTCACTGTATCCATCTTATTGCAAATAAACATTGGAAAATACCACTTGGTTTGCTTTTGATTGCCACCAATAGTTGATGTGGTTACATGACAATTATACACCATGAACCATATTTATTAGAACGCCCCCCAAAATACTGACTGTAAGAATAGCTTTGTGAATCAGACGACCTGAAAAGAGGGTTTACTGTTCACAGCTTCTGCCTCAGCAGCGAAGCTCTTATCAGCGCTGGCAGCATGCCCCAAAACATTATCAGGTATGGAACAATCTTGAACTCCCACAATCCTTTGCTCTCCCCTCTCTTCAATGTGTAGCAGCTTTTTCTGTATTCCACACAATCACAATTACTCTATTAAAAGAAAGCCCATGGGGTGTATTTACAATGCGGACTCCCTGGCAGTCTGACAAATCATATTCCTGGGGCTTTGTTGTATCCCAGATGTTCTGTCGGTCTAAATCTTTGGTTCACCTCTTTGCAGTAAATTCAACTGAGCAATTTATGTTAAAAGGATTATTAATCTTTTGCTATTCCTCTTTGGTGGCTAAATATCCCCAACAGATTAGAGCGAAGAGAGTGCAGGGCTACCGGGCATGAAAGCAAAGCAGGAACACAATGTCCAGGCCTGTGTTTCTCAGGGCGGCTAGTTTGTGCTGACAGTTCTGGAATGCTGTTGTTCTGATAACAGAGCAGACTAGCAACAGTAACTGCAGGAGTCTGTCAGAGCGTAACCAGCAAAGCCTCACGCTGGGCATTGCTGGAGCCCTCTCAAAATGAGCCGGTGACCCAAGCAAGTAAAGCCAGGTCAAAATAACCACGGCTGAAATAAATCAAAAGACAGCACCTGCACTTTTAAATAGGATCATACCTGCCTCTTCTGTCTTGATCAGCACCAGACTTCCTGATACTTGGCTCACCCCATTAAAGATGAGTCACAAATAATTTCCACTTAGTCACAAGACCTCAGGACATTATTGAAAACCTTTGGTGCACTCACAGTTATTTTCTCTTTTTGCTTGTGTGTTTGATCAAGCTGAGCATTGTTCCAAGGGCAGTGTGTACTGGAGCCGTTGTCATGGTGACAGCAGAAGCACCTCTCCGCATCATAGCCGTTGTTGAGCAGAAGTCTCATCATCATCTCGTCCCTCAGACAGTACTGCAGCGCGGTGGGGAACACCGTGTCACTGACCACCGTGAAGTAGCAGTTCACATCCGCCTGTTTGGCCAGCAGCAGCTTCACGATCTCGTACTGCCCTGCCCGAACGGCCACTAGGAGGCAGCGCAGCGGGTCCAACTCCGGCTTCGCTCCCGCGTTCAGCAGCATCTCGGTGCAGGTGACGTCTCCATTAGAAACAGCAAAATACAAGGCGCTCTTCCTCATGTCCCCGTAATCGTCTGAGATGTAATTGGACAGGATGAAGTTGATGTTGAACCCCATTTCAATCAGAAGCTGGAGGCACTCTGCATTGCCCCCTTCTGCTGCAGCGTGGACTGGGCTCTGGCCGCTGTCTGCAATGGCCAGCCGAGAGGTAACACCAATCAAGAGCTCCAGGGCCCTGCACGTGTAACATCAGGAGCGCAGGAAAGTGTTCATTAGTAATTCAGATTGTTCTTCAGTGAGGGTCTTATCATATTCCCTTAGTGCTAGTGTGTTTTTACCACAAGATCCTCCCTTAATGCATGTCCAAAAAGCCAGTACATTAGGGGCAAGAATCCTGCATCTTATGGACTTAGCTTTCAGTCAACTGCCTTAAGCATGAGATGCAAAATACTTCCTATTTACTCTCATTTAATGGCTTAAAATGAAGCTTTGAGGACTGTATTACAATGGATGCAAAAGGGTACTGTTGTAACTGATTTGTTAATACCTTATGTAAAGCTTTTGGCTAAACATATTAATGGAGGTTAATTGGTTAAAGATAGGGTACTTTAAATCTCTGATTGTCCTCAATGTGTTTTTGATTGTTGTGCATGATTAATTATTAGGCCAGTTAAAATAAGGGTTGTGTGTCCCTTTTGTAACCTTTATATCCTTTGCAACTTTAAATCACAAACTTTTAATTATATTAAATAGTTCAGTATAAAATTAGGATCAATCTCCAATCTCCCTTGGGCAAGGTACTTAAATCCCAACTGCCTCAGTAAATATCTGGTTGTATAAATGGACATGGGCCACAGGAACTCACAGATAGTGTCCCAGATAGGCTGCCCGGTGGATGGGGAGGTTTCCACATAGACTGGCCACGTTGGGATTGGCTCCATGTTGCAGCAGTAGCTCAATGCAGTCAGGATTCCCCAAACCAACTGCATCGTACAACACGCTCTCGCCATTGTAGGCTCGTGCATTTACGTCTCCCCCTAGTGGCAGACAAGTCAATTCAATAAATCCTCTGTCCTTGACATGTTGTGGATACGTGATATAAAACAATAATATACACAGTGTATCTCAGATAGGTCACTCATACATGTAAACTCCTGCAGGACTACTGAACATATGGTACTTATTAATTTGCATTAGGAAAGTAACTGATCTCTGAAAGGTCATGTACTTCCATAGAGAATGGCCTAAATGTCATGAACAGAATAGATAATTCTACAATTTTAAAACAAAACCATGAAGATTTGATACATATGTGCAAAATATATCTTCCATTCCACAAGTAAACAAAGTGATGTCATTTACACCTGTTGTGCTCTTTTGTTTTTAAATTGAGGTATTCTGTTGGTGTTTTTAATGGAACTCGTTGTTCTTGCAGTGAACAAGGTTTCACAATCATGGCACTTACTTCAGCATTAAGGGGACCTAACTAGCATATCACGGCATAAAGGGGTGCCTTCACCTGTACCCAAAAAATCCTTACTTTAACAATTATTGTTAGTAATGTGTCAATTGCATTTAAATGGTGTTATATTTTTTTTTATGTTTGAGCATCCTCTGTGTCCAGTAACTTCTGTTTTCAACCTTTTCCAAATCACATCAACTTCACTCAAAAGAGGATAATCGTACTTGTCTGTGTGAATGTGCCTGGTAGCCAGTGATTGGCTAACGAGCCCCACCTGCCTGATTGAATGCTCATTAAATACAAGTGTGTGGCAGGAGAGCTGGAGTCACTTGTTGAACAGTTTGCTTGGTTTGGTGAATAAGGCTGGTTCCTGGGGTTGGTTTTAAAATGAATTTTGGTTTTGAAAAATCCTCCTTTTTAAGGTTTAATGTGTGGTACATAGGGGTGGCACTGTTACACTAAGCTTCCTTTTATACATAGAATAAAAAGGGAAACACATTAGGGGCAACATGTGAGTGCAAGGCCACTTACATCCAGAAGATCCATATTCTTGGGCCCTCCCTAGATCACCACTTAATATCAAGACCAAAGTTTTCATTTTTTCATTATTACTTTTTCTTGTTAACCTGGCATATGCTCTTATCCAGGTTTATTTGCATAGATCACATTTTAGATTCAGTCCATTTATCCAGGTCCATATCCAGTGAAATAGTTGTTAAGTACAATACTTTGCATAAGGGTACAATGGCAGTAGCTCAATAGGGAACTGAATCTGCAGCCTGCAGAAGCCTGACACAATGATACTCATACTCCAGTCGCAGCCTTTCAGTCACATGGCATTTTACTGAGCTGCATTACTAGGTAACATTACTGCTTATCCTCATCCGTCTACCTTTGTGGATGAGAGTCTCCATCGCTTCCAGTTGGCCATGCTCCGCAGCGATGCCCAGAGGAGTCACTCCGTGGCCGTTCATCTGAGTGATCTGGCCCCCGTTCCTCAGCAGCAGCATCATGATGTCGATGCAGCCCACCTTGGCCGCCTCGTGCATGGCGGTCCACTTCGTCAGGCAGACCTGCTCCACCAGGGCCCCGTTCGTGATGAGAGTGGACGCCATGTCATATGAGCCTATTCTCACCGCTAGAGGAACATCGGAACACGTTTAAATTAATCAGCAGTGTATTATTGTGATGGTACCGGTGAATGAATACAATCTGTTCCCATAAGTATTTGTAGCACTTGGCTGTTTATACAAGTATACAGAGTTAATGTGTGTCTGCTTAATCTCTCACTGAATTTCCGATAAACTGATAAACTTCATGGCAAATGAACTGGCAAATGAACCCCCTTATACATTTCACAGACATTACCGAGCAGCAGGGGAGACTCGTTCTTGTCGTTGGTGTTGTGGGGAGACGCCCCCTTGTCCAGGAGCGCCTTCACGTTCTCCAGCAGACCCGCCTGAGCTGCCAGAGTCAGCGCCGTCTCCCCCTCCATCGTCTTCTCCTCCAGGGTCAGCTCGTGCGATGCTGCCGGGACACCACAGTGTGATCTCTCGTGCCTTTTTAAGAGGAGCTCAATAATTACTTCCGTCAAGTCATTCTTCCGGGGCCCAGGTGAATCGCTTCAGCTGCGAAGCTGTAATAACCGGTGACCATGCCGCGTGGTTTCTGAATGATTAACAGCACACACCACACTCACTCACCATCCAGGACGATTTTCAACACCTGCACCAGGGGCTGGACCGCGGCTCTGTGGAGAGGCAGCCATCCCTTACTGTCTACCTCGCTGAAGGCCGATGTGAACTCTGAAAGGACCTGGAGCCTGAATATCTCACCTATTGACAAAGAGATTGATCCCGCTATAATTGCCATTCATCATTTTTGGCTGCCCAGCAGGGTAATGTGATAGATAAAAAAGCTACAGTATCAGATTTTTATAACTAGCACAGAAATGTCACTGCTAAAAATAGCTAAATTTAATTTCCCTGCACAGTCACTGAAAAGACAAAGACAAATTGCACAGTAAATGTTTGCTAACCATTCATATAATCACAATGCTACATTTATAATCTGTGAACAGCAGGAAGTTAATTACCTGACAAACAAAAATGTTGAGCCCTAACTGCAATGAACGTCAGTTTCAACTGCTTCTCAGAGAGGAAGAAAATGTATCATACCTTGTTCAATTGCAGCTAGGATCTTCAGATTTTCATCACTGGCTATTTCTAAACTATTAAAACAATGAACAAACAAATATTCTATGCTTATGAAAATAAAAACTAGATACATTCCATCAGCAGTGACAAAAGAAATGAAGACAAATGAAATAATACAAGTTGTAAACTGCATATGTAACACAAAGTGTTGAAAGTGTTATTGAAAACCATGCCTTATTTTCAACTGTTGATTTTCAACAGAAAAAAACTGGTATAAATCCAAAGAATATCATCTGTCAAGTGAAGTACGTTGTCTCTTAAAAATGAAAAAAAAAAAAAAATCATGGTTATTCAGTCATGAGTTTTGCTGCACACTGTACCTTTCTATTGATGTTAATTCAGATTGTTTACAAGCGTCTTGAAGGCTCATTTGCAGGGCATATTCAATAAGCTGATCTTCATCCATTTCATCAATGGCATCCATTGCCTTCAAAAAGAAAAACATTAACAATTCAAATAAAAATATAACTATTCAAGCATAGTTCAGTTTACACTAACAAGTAAGGGGAGAAATCAGAGGCCCAAAGCCAAGATCATCAATGCTTTTAATTAGTTCACCATCATGATGGAGTAGAATGCATTCAAATAAAGAGCACCAAAGAGTATCAAATATGGTCTGGGAAAATTCTAACTGGAAACCACAGTGCAGAATAAAGGTGTTGCAAGTATTCAGTCATCACACTCTTGAGTCAATTTGGTTGATCAAATTTCCCTGAAATAAGATGAATGGAGCATGCAACATGCAGTTAATACAGATAGTAAAATATCAGTCTACAACTATTCCAATTCCCCAGTTTCAGATTAAATCTCCTGGGAAGTACTCACTGGTCTTAAGTGCTGTGACATCTATTGCAGTCCCTCTCTTCTTTAGAGTTAGCAGAAACTCTACACCCTGGTTACTGTGTATTGCCGAACATTACATAGATTTCTTATTAATTGATCAGCCAGCCCTTTGTTGCATTTTCATTAATACATATAGCTTCAGTCTTCACTTGTGAAATGTGTCTAGTCACAGTGAAGTGACAGATCCTTACTGTGCCAAGCTTGAGTGAGTGTTTTTGTTTTTCTCTGTCTGGACGAAACAGGCCCTCAAAGTTATATTTAGGCTTGGCCTGCTTTCGCTGCTGACTGACTGAGTGTGAATGTCAAAGCATTACTCTCAGGTGTCATGCTTTCCTGCATGTGCCTAATGCGTATCATTTCCAGCCAGTGTTAAAAGTAACGTTTGCTGGTCTTTTTAACTACAAGTAGTGAAATAAATCCTGGGTTCCATTTGTCACACTGCATTGTCACGATACGAAATCACATGTGAAATAAAAAGACATTTAAACTAAGGGAGTAGCCAACAGAAATGCTAATGTAGAATGTTAATCTTGTAAATGGGAGAAATACCCAGCACATAATGATCTTACATTTTGTCTTTATTTAAGGCATTTAAGACATTTATGGTACAGGCTCATTTTAAAGAAATGTACATGAGTTTAAGCCTGCAAAAATATTGCAAATGTGGAAAGTGTAACTCCATTTGCAGGTATGTGATCAGGAACAGGTAAGAAGATGAGTGCAAATAAAAGTCAGACAATCTGTAACATGTAGGAATACATGCCCCATGTAACTGTCCAGCAAAATGTAAAATCACACCATTATAATGTGGCATATGGATTATTCAGCAAAAATGCTAGGTGACTATAAGAAAACAAGAAGTACACAGTAAACGGGTAAAAATATACAAAATGTTGTTCAGTTAAATTCAGATTACCAACACAATCAGGTCTGATTAGATTCAGTTTGCTTCGGTCTGTAGTCATGGGAACTGAACTGATTCTGATTCAAAATGAGTCTGCATCTGGGGATGCAAACAAATTAATCATTTGATTGTCTTTAGGTGAGGAAAACATCCCTCTACAGGAGAAGCAGCTTCTTCAAGAAGAAGAATCAGGAAGATGAGGAGGAAGAAAGGGACACTTTTACATGTTTACAGGTGGTACAGGTTATACTCTTTGTACACCAGGTAGCTCTTGACCATGGGAGGGAAAGGGGCGGAGTCCATGATGTCAGGGTCACACAGTCTCTTTGGGGTCATCTGTCTCCGGATCACCAGTCTGCATAGGTGCTTCAGTGTCCGCGGGTTCCCTGGACCCACATAGAGGGTTTTACTATGATTTACACCATATCTACAGAATGTCTATGCTGCAGTGCAGCTCAGCAAAGGGGCAGAAACTCACCCAGTATGTCGCAGATCTCTGGCCACTCTCTCTGCTTCTCCAGAATGAGTTTTAGTTTGGAGCAGATGGGTACGTGACTGACGTAGTCCAGCAGAATCCTCACCACACTCCCTGACAAGTGCACCAGGTACGACAAGCTGATGAAGTCACAGAACTGGACAAAGACACAATGCAGACGTGACTCATCTCACCCGACAAAAGACACTGTAGCAGTGCACATATTCATGAAAATGTACACAGCTCCTTTCTGTCTGGGTTCATGCGCAACAACATAAAAATGTCATTGTCAGGGTTGTCAGGACTCTTTATGTTGATTTAATTAATTCTACTGAGAAAACCTATGATGTCACAAGGCCGGACAACTTACACACAGAGAAAACAAGCAATGGGCATTATCCAGATGTTATGTGAATGGATTCGAGTTAACAGCATCACTAAAATGGATGTCATATCAATGTACAAGGCGTTGTACAAAGAGCAAAGAACAAAACTCACAGGTATTTTCTCTCCTTGGCTGGATACCTCACAGAGCTGGTTATTGAGATCATTCCAGGGGCACAGGGTACTGAATCGGTTGTCATGGCGACAGCAGAAGCACCTCTCTGCATCATAGCCGTTGTTGAGCAGAAGTCTCATCATCATCTCGTCCCTCAGACAGTACTGCAGCGCGGTGGGGAACACCGTGTCACTGACCACCGTGAAGTAGCAGTTCACATCCGCCTGTTTGGCCAGCAGCAGCTTCACAATCTCATAGCGCCCTGCCCGTATGGCCACTAGGAGGCAGCGCAGCGGGTCCAACTCAGGCTTCGCTCCCGCGTTCAGCAGCATCTCGGTGCAGGTGGCGTCCCCATTAGAGACAGCAAAATACAAGGCGCTCTTCCGCATGTCGCCATAGTTCTCTGAAATGTGTTTCTCTAGCATAGAGTTGACATCAAAGCCATTCTCTATGAGAAGCTCCAAGCATTGGGGGTGACCACCATCTGCTGCAGAGTGAACAGGACTTTGGCCACAGAGTCGAATGGCCCTTTTGGTAGTGATTGGAATCAACATTCTCAGTGCCCTGAAATACAGAGGACTTGAATCAGGTGTCTGTTTACTTAATGGTCTGATTTTGCCAATTGTTCAAACTACTGCTGAAGTATGATTGTCTATTATTGTTCACCATTTACACAAAGCATGAGCAAGAACTGAGATTCTTAATGTGGATTGAGGTATATGTAATTTGGCTTGGTTTTACTTCAGAACACTGGATTTCATACAGAGGCTTGATGTCTTGGTAGGTTTTTATATTGAGGGAGGTTTCGTAACCTCTCTTAACATCTGTTCATTGTTCATGAGCAACACCTCCAAAAGGTGAAAGCTTCCTTTGCAGTACTGTTAATTAAAATGGAGTTAATAGTGTCATTTTTTGAACTACCAAAGAAAAAGTTGTTGTACTTTGTGTTTTGTGTTGCACAAACCACAACATGAACAGAAAGAGAAGGCTATACTTATAAGATATTGCTCCCTAAAAGGTGGCAAATGTATGTCTAACTATATATATTTCTTTCATGAAAGTAATAAGGGACATGACACCTGCTGTGTGAACATTCATAATATACTACAATATCTCACTGTTTTATGTTAAACCATATTATTCTCTTGTTAGCTGGCTACATTTCAAAGATGAAGAACTTGTTATTATCATAGCTTAATTTCATATTAGTGCTGTCATATATACTTTTGAGAATGGAAATAGTGTGGATAATTTACCTTTACAAATGTGTGACTGCAACTAGCTAATGAACAACATGTGTTTTGTGAAATTTATCACCTTGAGGTGGCTTCATAGCAGACCAGCTGCTTTATGAGTTAGCTTGTTGTTTTATATAGCTAGATTATCTAGCTGTTTTGACCCCCCTGGTTCTTGTTGCTATGCTTGTGACACCGGGTCAGAGAGGTTAGCCAAGTATGTTGTGTGACAGAGGGTGACGAGTGCACTCACAGCAGGTGGCCCTCGTAGGCTGCCCGGTGGATGGGAAGGTGTGACCACAGACTGGCCACATTGGGATTGGCTCCGTGTTCCAGTAGAAGATCGATGCAGTCAGGGTTTCCTGAACCAGCAGCATCGTACAACACGCTGTCGCCGTTAGGGGCCTGCGCATTCACATCCCCACCTAAACAGAGACTGAGAAACTGACACATGTCTTGTCTATGTTTGGAGCGCAGCAGTTACCTTTGGGTAAAAGTGTGAAGTTTACCGTAGTTGATGAGAATCTCAAGAACATCTGCATGGGCATATTCGGCAGCGATTCCCAGCGGAGTCACACCGTGTTGATCCCTCTCCGTGACGCTGCCCCCGTTCCTTAGCAACAGCATCATGATGTCACTGCAGCCCACCTTGGCCGCCTCGTGCACGGCGGTCCACTTCTTCAGACAGTTCTGCTCCACAACGGCTCCGTGCATGATGAGGTTGGCCACCATTTCATACGATCCCATTCTCACTGCTACAGGAAGAATGACACACATGGCATATGATTCCTTTCTTCACAGTACAGGAAAAATAGAAAACATCATTTCATCCCATTCTCACTGCTACAGGAAGAATGGAACATGTGTCATATGATTCCATTCTTCACACCCATAGTAAGAATAGAACACATGTCATATGCTCACATTCTCACTGCTACAGGAAGAATGAAACATGTTATATGAGTCCATTCTCAATGCTATGGCAAGAATGGAAGACGTTTGATTGGATCAATCATGTGTATTCATGACAGTACCTATTTCACTCATTACAATTCATTCCAGAAGGTCAAGAATGTGTTCCGGTATACAATCCATGAACCTGTCCTCTTCCATAGGTATGCATAAATAATGTGATTGCAGTTTCTCACAACTGTCATCGGTAATTGAGCTTGACTTTCCCTGCTCTGTAGTATGTAAACATTACCGAGCAGGAGGGGAGATTCGTTCTTGCTGTTGGGGTTGTTTGGAGATGCCCAGTTGCTCAGCAGTGCCCTCATGTTGTCCACCAGGCCCGCCTGAATGGCTAGAGTCAGCGCTGTATCGCCCTCTGTCGTCTTCTCCTCCAAGGTCAGCTTGTATGAGGCTGATAAATTACACTTAGTATGGGCTTCGGTATTTCTATGTTGTCTTTTTCTTTACGTTCAATACCACATAATGTGATCACAACTTGCTCTAAATATGAGGCAAACACAGCAGTTGAGTATGATATAACGACTGTATCATGCATGCTAATAAACCACCAATTTAGTTAGTTAGTTAGTTCCCAGAATAATTTATGTTATTTGATAGCTATAGCTTTTGGAAGACACTGCCTGCTTCTTCTTTGTTATGACACTGAATACACCTTTATCGTTTTAGCATGCTGCCTAGATACCAAGCCAACTGGCAAGCAAATTATCATTAAATAGGCAGTTAGCTCTAGCGCACCATTGATTACCTATCATTAGTATTAGCAGCTGGCTACCTATTAAGCCTGGAAACTGTGTATATTTAATTATTATCTCCTGTGGCACATCATATGCTGCAAGGAAAACACTTTGGCCCTCTAACAGCAAGGATAATAATGCATATTGCTAGCAAGATTACTTGCAGTGGATTCTGTGTTTCTGACATCCATTAACAGAAGAGAACACATTTATAAATTCTGAACAAAATACTGTTTCTAAAATAGTGTTTGAATTTGCCATTCTATTCCTTGTATTGAATGACTTGCAACATGCTGTTTACATGCATGGAGCTCACTCATATTTGTACTTTCTCACCTTGAAATCAGATCTAAGACCAGCTTACCCTTTGTCATTCTACACACCCCAACAATTTTATTGATCCTGTTCCACTTTCAAAGTGCAAAAAGTTGAGACTCCCCATTGCTGAGCCCATTAATAAGAAGTGTGTGTGCGTGTCAAAGGGGGAAAGGTGTAGAGGATGACAAAGGATGTATCCTTGGGTATTCTGGCAACTTCTCAGAACTGTAGACCGCCTTAATTGTGACTGCTTGTGATACACTGTGTTCCAATATGTGGAAGATTGAGTGTGACAGACTCACCGTACATCACAGTCTCTAGCACCTGCACCAGGGGCTGGACCGCAGCTCTGTGAAGAGGCAGCCATCCCTTACTGTCCACCTCGCTGAAGGCCGATGTGAACTCTGACAGCTCCTGGAGCCTGACTGTGTCCCCTGAAGGTTGGTCATGTACCAGAATGGACAATAAATCACAATTTGCAAAAGCAGGTCACGCTGTTTCCTTTTATTGATGGTGAATCTGGAATTTCTGCGTTTAAAAAACTTCCGAAACCATGCGTCGATTAAGTAACAGCTTGATCTGAGCAGTTTTTCCTGTACATGTTGACCAAAAACACAAAATGATGACACATTGCTATGGCGTGTTTCATAGCCAAAATTATTTAAAAAGACAAAAATGCACAGAACCTTGCTCAATTGCAGCCAGGATCTTTAGATTTTCATCACTGGCTGTCTCCAAACTTTTCAACATAGGAAAGAAAGAAATGTAAACATATAAAATATTAAAAATCTATTTATAAAATTAAAAGATATAACTGATAATAAACAAAAGGGAAATTAAGCAAAAACTGATTTCATTTTGCCAAAACTGAAAGTGCATTTGGAATTAGCAATACAGTATTTTCCCCTACCTTTCCATTGCTGTTAAAAATGTATGCTTGCAAGACTCCTGAATACTCATTTGAATTGCATAGTCAATAAGTTGATCTTCATCCAACTCATCAATGGCATCCATTACTTTATAGAAAATCAAAAAAGAAATAGCAATCAACTTTCATGTCTAACTCAAGTTCGTGCAGTTGAGTTAAATGGTGGAGTGCCCAAACATCATGCACTGTAAATTGCACATACAGGAAACTCTAGCCTCTCTGGTGTTACTAGAAACTCTAAACCTTGATCATAATGTCAGAGGCTATGAAGAATCAATCATTAATAGGTCAAGCTATGTTTTTAAAATCTATTTTCATGAACACAAAGAGCACAGTTTTAGTCCTCACCTGTGAAATGTGTCCGGTCACAGTCCAATCACAGATCTAGCTTTGTCGAGCCTTAATGTTTATGCTACACTGAACAGGCCTTCAGTGTTATATTTAGGCTCAACCTGCTTTCGCTGCAGTCACGGAATGCAGTTCAAACCATTCCCCGAAGAGTTATGCTGTCTCATGTGTACTATCATTTGCAGCCATTTATAACAGCCATAGCAACTGTTTCATGAATGATAATCATGAATGCCCCCTTAAATCATCAGGCTTAATGTTCTGTCACATATTGAAAATGTTACATGTGCCCGATTCATAATGTAAGTACCTTCTCCAAATGTGGGAAACCAACAATCAGACCAAGTTAATGAGCAATGTGGCATTTAAAATAACAGCATGAAATGTACTGCATGGATTCTGACATGATGGACCCAAAATGTAAGCAACAATACAACTTGTAACTATACAACATACATACTGTATTTAAACATGCATATTTATTTTTGCACAAAGCAGGCTTGGTTTTAAAAAATGTAGATGTCACAGTTTTGAAAATGTAAATTTGTGTAAAAATGTTCATAAGAATCCATACTGAGGGAGCATGTATTCATGCATTGATGAGAAAATGGCAACAAATAGAGATGTCACATTCCAAGACCGCTGAAATACATGACACCAGTTTATACTACTCAGAAACAGGAGTATGTCATGGTTGACCTCCAAACATACTGTAGATGACACAATTAACTGGATCCTACTACTTTCCGTGGACAGTGTAATGCTTGGTGAAATGAGAAGCTGCAGTGTATACCTGAAGACAACAAGCATATAAAAGCTATAACAGTACTTGATATAACACACAATGTGCAGTATATACACTCTTTTAAAGGCCAATACTTCTGCCATAAAGATCATACTCTTTGTACACCAGGTAGCTCTTGACCATGGGAGGGAAAGGGGCGGAGTCCATGATGTCAGGGTCACACAGTCTCTTTGGGGTCATCTGTCTCCGGATCACCAGTCTGCACAGGTGCTTCAGTGTCCGTGGGTTACCTGGGTCAAAGGTTAATAAAAACCAAACAGAGAGTTTTAATATTATTTACAGCACATCTCACAGCGGCGCAGCGCAGCAAAGGGGCAGAAACTCACCCAGTATGTCGCAGATCTCTGGCCACTCTCTCTGCTTCTCCAGAATGAGTTTTAGTTTGGAGCAGATAGGAACGTGACTGACGTAGTCCAGCAGAATCCGCACCACACTCCCTGACAAGTGCACCAGGCAGGACAAGCTGATGAAGTCACAGAACTGGACAAAGACACAATGCAGACGTGACTCATCTCACCCAACAAAAGATGGCATACAGTAGCACACATATTCTGTTGTCTGCAACACAGATGTAGCTCAATTCAGCAAGGTAAACATGAAAGCAATATATAAAATATAAAACAATAAGCATTTCATACATTATATTGTTTTCAATATACATTGTATGTATCCAATATTTGGTGTTCTAGTCAAGGTTTAGATTCCTTGGATTTTACATTTCACCAGCATGGGGTTCCCTATGTATTACTTCAGTTTCAGATCAGTTTAAACTGGGATGCAGTGCTACCACAAGAAGACTGACTCACTTTCACAGTAATGAAAAGTGGTACACAGTTGACTCTGCAAAAAAACTGCATTAGAGATCTACACTCACAGGCATTTTCTCTCCTTGGCTGGACACCTCACAGAGCTGGTTATTGAGATCATTCCAGGGGCACAGGGTACTGAATCGGTTGTCATGGCGACAGCAGAAGCACCTCTCCGCATCATAGCCATTGTTGAGCAGAAGTCTCATCATCATCTCGTCCCTCAGACAGTACTGCAGCGCGGTGGGGAACACCGTGTCACTGACCACCGTGAAGTAGCAGTTCACATCCGCCTGTTTGGCCAGCAGCAGCTTCACAACCTCATAATGCGCTGCCCGAACGGCCACTAGGAGGCAGCGCAGCGGGTCCAACTCAGGCTTCGCTCCCGCGTTCAGCAGCATCTCGGTGCAGGTGACGTCTCCATTAGAAACAGCAAAATACAAAGGGCTCTTCCGCATGTCGCCATAGTTCTCTGAGATATGTTTCTCCAATACAACATTGACATCAAAGCCATTCTCTATGAGAAGCTCCAAGCACTGGGAGTGACCACCCTCTGCTGCAGAATGAACAGGACTTTCACCAGAGAGCCGGATGGCCTTTTTGGAAGTAACTGGTATAAGGATTTTCAAAGCCCTTAAGATAAAATGGAAATGAATTTCGATTCATTTCGATTCTTCAGTCAAATATGTAAATTAAACATGTCTTCAAGACTTACAGGTAAAAATGAATACGTTCTCATTAATTCAGACTTTTATTCAATATACCTTTTCAGAAAAGAAGAAAGTAATAGAAAGTAGCATTATAACTGGAAGCAATTATAATTATAACATTATTGAGTATTGCCATTATAGAAATTGTTACATTTTCAATGTGTTTTCAGTGTGTGTACAGAATTATGGAGATGGTCAGCCTCACTGTCAGGCCTGAAACACTGAATCAATATACTCTGCGGATGTTATGCTAAATTATGGAAATGTAAATGTAAATGGCCTTGGTAATTCCACTCACAGATAGTGTCCCTCATATGCTGCGCGGTGGATGGGGAGGTGTCCAGTCAGGCTTGCCAGGTTGGGACTAGCTCCATGTTGCAAGAGTAGATTAATACAGTCAGGATTCCCTGAACCAGCTGCATCCATCAGTACGCTCTCCCCATTGTATGCCTGTGCATTTACATCGCCCTCTGGTGGGGGACAGAAAAACTCGTACTCACTGTCAGATTATAAACTGCGGCTATTTATTAGTTTCATAAAATACTGCTCAAAACACCTTTCTTTACCATTATGAATAAGAATCTCCAGCACATCTGCATGGGCATATTCTGCTGCAATGCCCAATGGAGTCGCACCATGACGATCCCTCTCTGTGACACGTGCCCCATTCCTTAGCAACAGCATCATGATGTCACTGCAGCCCACTTTGGCAGCCTCATGCATGGCGGTCCACTTCTTCAGACATATTTGCCCCACAAGAGCCCCGCTTATAATGAGAATGGATGCCATTGCATATAACCCCATTCTCACTGCTGTACAAAATAGAAAACATATCTGGGAGATGACATGAGATCACAGAGCCATGTACTGTAAGCATGCACAGTTTGCTAAGTGAATTTCTGTAAAGATGACCCTGATATGTACAGAAAGGTTGTTACCGAGCAGTAGAGGAGACTCGTTCTTGTCGTTGGTGTTGTGGGGAGACGCCCCCTTGTCCAGGAGCGCCTTCACATTTTCCACCAGACCCGCCTGAGCTGCCAGAGTCAGCGCCGTCTCCCCCTCCATCGTCTTCTCCTCCAGGGTCAGCTCATGCGATGCTGTAAGGGCGAGCTTACTACATCAGTCAAGTGAATTTCACTTTTGTTGAGATTACCGGGATGCCCTAAACCACTGGTGCAATGGGCATGGTGTTAAGATGCAGTGTTGCTAACACACTGTTTGTAAATGTCCCAAATACCAAAATGTGTTTTATTCCGATGTGAAGTGAAGTCCATATGGTCAAAGGGAACCTTGTGTTCCACAGACTGTTATCTTCAAGAGGCGCCTTTTGGTTCCGGTCAGATGTAGCGGCATCACTTTGTATTCTAATGCACATCGCTTGTCTCCGGCGTTTGTATTCTAATACACATCGCTTGTGTCTGGATCAAACACCGTGCCGTTCCACAGAACTGTCTCCTAACAACACTGACTTGCTGAGTAACACACGCTGCAGCTCTTCAGGAGTGTTGAAGCTCGCAAACCGCTGCTCCACTTCTAGACTGTGCAAATTGCAAATTATGCTATACCGCACTCCAGCATGCAGGGAGTTGAGTGTCATAAACTCACCGTACATCACAATCTCCAGCACCTGCACCAGGGGCTGGACCGCAGCTCTGTGAAGAGGCAGCCATCCCTTACTGTCCACCTCGCTGAAGGCCGATGTGAGCTCTGACAGCTCCTGCAGGGTGAATATGTCACCTGGAAGTGAACGGATAAGGGGGATTACGCACAACATGGGAAGGATCAGCCAGTTCTCTGGATGGTAAACAAAAAGCGCAGACCATACCTTGTTCAACGGCAGCCAAGATCTTCAGATTTTCATCGCTGGCAATTTCAAAACTTATCCCCCAAAGTGAACACAGAGCAATGAATAAACATTTCATTAAAAAAAAAAAACCTTGATAAACAAAAGCAAACAAAGAAAAACATAAAATACTAAAAAATAATCCGTGGAAATGGACAGCTAACATATCACACAACATTTTAGCCATAAATAAATGCATATAAATGCCAAATTTAATAGTCTGTACATTATATAATATCATGGATATCAACCTATGCTACAGTAATACATTTATAGCAGCAGTTGAACATACCTTTCAATAGATACAAATCGATCTTGATAAGACTCTTGAATGCTCAGTTGAATAACATAGTCAGTGAGCACATCCTCATCAATTTCTTCTGTGACATTCATACCTTATTGAAAAAGTGTAACAAATGCAATATTCAATATATTCATATTATTATTATTTTATTATTATTAATGTTGTTGTAAGTAATTCAATGTAGTAGTTTTTAAGATCTGCAAAAATTCCAGAAATAAGTACTCCTTTGGCACACACACACACACACGCACGCACACACACGCACACACACGCGTGCACACACGCACACACACACACACACAAACACACACACACACTGACACCATATTCATTCTTCATCTGGCAGGGATCAAAATCCACAGTCTAGTAAAAAGTAAAATTACACAGCAGCTGTAAAACACATTCTGGCAAAACGACTCCAGTCTGACTTCCTCATGCCAAGCAACGACATCTTACATTTTTTGCTGGAAACAGACATTTGCACCAAAGCTTAAGAAAAGTCTTCAATTAAGTTGAGCATTTTTTTTTTCGTTTAAATTCACGTATTATACATTTGAGAGTTGAATTCTCACCTGTGAAGCATGCGTCCATACACACAAAGTCAGAGGTGTCATACGACCGGGCAGGAGGAGTGTTTTTATATTTAGGCTTGGCTTTCATTGCAGCCAAACTGAGAATGCTGGTCATGCCATTACACTGACATATTGTTCTAACTGATATGTCTGAAGCAAATAATAGCACTAACATTCATTGTGTTCTAGTTCCCAGTGAAACTTATAATATAGGGTGAAGAACACTCAGTCTTTTTTCACTTAACTGACAAATTAGACCAAAATTAGGAGATGGATAGGCATCTAATACTTTATACTTTAATACATCACCTGCATTCTTTACCGTTGTCCTTGTGCTCTGTCTGAGGGCACTCTTTAGGGAAACTCCTGTTTTGTTATAGGCTTCAGATATGAGAGGTGATACCATTCAGGCGCTCTGAAATGTAGTAACTCATGTTGTCCAACTGACAGCTCTGTGAGGGTCTTAGTTGTGTTTCACTCTCACTCCTAGGTTGTTTGGTGGCATAACCACTGATAACATTTAATTTGACATAAATAGCCATTTGGCTTTTCTGAGCTTGACTGTTTTATTTATGTATTTATTTATATATGAAAAGATTCACTTGGTGTCAGTGATTCTTGGACTGACACTTTTACAAACTCACCTACCTCCTAGTTTGATTTTAAAGTTAGACAGGATGATTCAACCTTGCATTTCAACCACTTTGATGAGTTTATTTTAGATTGCATTCATTTTGAAAGCTGTGCTTACTATAGAATTTCTGTTCCTTTTAAATACCTTGGGGTTTTCTACACAAATATCTAGGAAAGAAAGTCTAGGATGCAGCCTACAGGAAGTACACTGAACACTCGATCAATGAAAGATTTGACCTTGTCAAATCGGTAAGACCTATACATGCAGGTAAGTCTACCCTGTACTCATAAATAAATTGAAATTTACAAAACTAACTTTTAGTGGAGGATTCCTTCCTTACAGCCTAATACTGGGTAAAACTAAATAGTTTTAGCTGTCACAATGTACTGACACAAATTTAGTGTTAACAGCTCTTAATTTTGTCCCTTTTTTGCAATTTGTGTGAGTTAATTGTGTTGTTGGGGATGTTTGACAAAGTCCTGCCACAAGTGTAAGGAAGTGCTAGAAATGATAATCACCTATGGCTTCTTTCACAGATGTGGTTTTGATCCGTTTCATGAAATGGCTTCAGTTGGGAACATGTCCTACATTGTGGATCTTTGTGCTTCAACAGTAACCTGATGTGCAAAGGCTGGAGAAACAACCACAGACAAACAGAGGTCATGTCACAGGTACAGTAACTCAACAGCATTGAAAACACACAGGACTGATGCTAAGCTCTATCTGTGTGACATTATTGTCAATGTGTCATCATGGTTTAGGGTATGAGAATGTAACCAGGAGGTTGCAGGTTAGATTCTCAGGTTGTGACCTTTGAGCAAGGTACTCAATCTGAATTGCCTCTGTAACTGCCAAGATGTGGACATGGATGAAAATGAACAATGTGTGAACTGTGTCTGAGTCACCCACGCCCTGAATAAGAGTGTCTGCCAAGGACATAAACAAATAATATTTAATCCAAGTGAATGTGTGGCTTCCCCCTCCAGGCAGAGAGCAAGCAAGCTCTATCCAGGAATATGCCATGGTGGAAATTACGGGAACCTTTGACCGAGCCACCAGCTGCCAACCAGTGGAAATGCCCTGTTTAAAGTATTCAGAATCTAAAATATTTCTACACCACCAGCCATTAATGTTCATATCTATTTTTGAATTTATTCAGTTCAAATTCAAATGTCAAATATTTGTTTTATTTGTGTGTAAATATTTCAACAATAAGAATATATTTCGTATTCATTTTAAAGTCATATCTGAATTATTCCATTCAGATTCTGTGACAATATTTGCATATAATTTATATTAATATTCTTGACTATTTTCTGGTTGTAGTTTCCTACTTGCTTTTTATTCACAAAAGAGTCAACTACATTATTCCCGCAAACATCGTGCAAAATGTATAATTCACTATATTCAAATAAACTGCCACCATTCCTTGCAAAAAATAAATGTATTTCACGCAACAAGTGGATTTATGGCATTTTAGTTGGCAGTAATCCGCGCTTGGACTTGGACTGTAGAAACATGTCGGGTATGGTGTTTACCCAATCACAGGACTATGCGCACAATGCGAGTAGAAATGCAACGCATTGGGTATAATGGGACCCATGGGTCGAGTCCTCCCATGTGACCGTTACCATGGCAGCGGAGAAACACTTGGGTCAAGAGTACTGGGGGCTGTGAGTGTATGTGTGGACGGGCTACTAGATGTAAGCATAATATCAACAGAAAGCCACAGTGTAATTTGTTTCCTGAATGATATGAACATTTCGAAATTTGTGTGGTTTATGAAACTAATATTGTTGAAAAACTAGTTCGTTACAACGCATGCTGTTCGCTTGCTACCTAGTTAACTAGGCTACACCACAGTTCCCTGATTCTGGTTCATAAACGTATTTAGTCCGCTGTCTTGTTAGTCCGCCTCTGATTTTAATCATAGAGGACATGTCCGAACAACGCAGTGAAATCCCCAATCTCCGAGAGGAAAAACAAAGCGTACCAGAAGTCATAACGGTAACTCTTGAGAGAGGTGACCATGTCGAAAACTTGGAAGAGGCACCGCAGACGCAAAGTGTAGTAACCCAATCGGAATTAGAAGCTACACCGGACGACAAAGCAGAGGAACAGGACTGTCTTGTTGAGGTCCCAGAGGACCAGTCTGAAGTCGATGAGAGCAGCGAAACTTTGGACCCTTCCCAGGGCCAGACAGAGGCTCAGGTGGATCTGCGTCATCCGGAAGACGTGTTGGGGCAGACGGAAACCACATTCTCCGCAGATGTGGGTAACTCCACAGCCACAGGTGAGAAATCAGTATCGACAGTTACATGTTTAGCTGCTATCATGACAGCCCAGTTGGTGGCAGACAGTATATTGACGGATAGCATGTGAACTTTTTTTCAAATTACCATTGTAGTAGCGGCACAAATTATGAGATTCAAATTGTTTTCAGCTTACTTGAAAATCCAAAATGGGAGCGCACATCAGTTGTTGGATCCCAAAAGTGTTTACTGATTTCTAAGTGAAGACCCTAGTAGATTGATGGAAGTAGTTAAGGCTATAGTTTGATAGGTCACATAGACTAATTCTCACTGTCAGTGCACATAGCCAAGTAATGCTGTAAGACAAAGGTGAATTGATGTTTTCACTGTTTTAAGTGAAGATGCTCCTACCTGGGGGACACATGATGACTGTGGCTTTTGCCATTGGCCTCACTGCTCAGGAACTGAAGAATCACTTTGCAGACAAGCTGAAAATACCACCGGACATCATACAGGTGTCACTTGATGGTAGGTTTTTTAAAACATTATATCAGGAAGTTCAAAGTGTTTAAGAAAGGTGCCACCCTCTTTTGTGGAAGTGTCCAAATACAGACATTAAATTATTATTATTATTGATAATTATTAAAAATGTATGCATTTTTCAGCTATTCATACCAGAAAAAAATGTTGTGGCACTTCAAAACCACTTCAAGTTCAAAATCCCTAACTCCCACATCCCCAGTAACCACAGTTTCCGGTCTTATGGGCATCACAGAAAAAAGAAATAATAATATACAACCGCAGCAGCATTTGAAAGGAAAAAAAAACATGCAAAATTCCTGATGATGATAGTTCCTAAAGGATGCGTCAGCTTCTCAGATTTCAGCTGTACCACAACTCCTGCATTTTTCTCCAAACTCCCTTTCATCTGCAGGACCTCTAAGCTTCTGTTGAAATCTTAGCTTTCCTCTCCTATAACTTACCTCTGTGCAGCTCCTGAGGAAGTCCTCTAGAGTCTCTTTCAACTCACAATTCAGCTTCTAAAATGCACAGTAAAACAATGTATTTTATTAAATGATAGATGTTTTACCCATTGATTAAATATTAAATGATTTTTGTAAAGGTTTGATGTTTTTAATTGTTGATGTGATGTAGTGTGTGGCGTATTGATAGCACCACAGTACTAGCCTACATGTGCATGCATGGTAAAGGAGTGATTTTGATGCAGCTGGTGGTTCAACTTTGTCCTGAAGCTGTAGCACTGACAAGGCATTTTGCTTTACCTGACAGGCAACGCTGTTACGGACTCGGACACTCTCATAAGTTTGGGCGTTCAGCCACATGGCACCATCCAGCTGGAGATGTCCTCCATAGATCCTGAGAACCATCCCATCCGACCAGTCAAACTCCAGACAGAGTACAACATGCCAGATGTCATCACCATCAGGGTCCAGACAGGTTCATACAGGTTTACGTTATTTTCATGATTTGGTGGGGGTGTCACAGATATTCAATGTTACATACAGACATTGAGGTCTTTCCTTCTGTCATTTCTACTTCCTTGTTTTTGAGGCTCAGGTTGGTAATATGAGCATTTGGTGCAAGTTGCATTGCTGCGCAAGATATGGATTTTCTTAGACTACACCCCACCAAGAATGTTCACAACAAGCCAGCAAAATCAGAAAATTCTTATTGATGTCATAGAAAGCGAAGTTATAGCTTGATTGCACTACAGCTCCCCCCCACCCCCCCTCCAACTATTACCTAGTGTCATGCAACAGCCAATTAACACACACACATTGTTCATGTGTCATTGAAGACGCACTGATATTCCACTCAAAATAACTACATTTTGAATACAGTAACTTTCATTCCAAGTTAAGTATTTTTATTCATGTTCAATTGATGAAAATGGAGGAGAAAGAAATTGTGCTAATTGAGTTTTATTAAGATTTGTCCAAGTAGTTTTTTGCTAATTTTTTTACTGTATCTGACCAAGTTTTGGAAAGGAGGTCTAGCTAGTTTTGGGTTTTGGGTAGCTAGTTTGTTAGTTAAATCTGACTTTTTACGTACTTTATTTTGTTAGTGAAAATGGAAGGAGCCTAATATTGCAATCAGTGAAGAATAGACGTTATTTAGAAAACTAATATCATGTAACAAGTATAGAATTGATGGAAATAATGTCAAATTAAATTACATTAAATGTGGAAAATGTGATTTGACATTGTGTACAATTGAAATCATTCATTTCAATTGCTTGTAAATTAGTTTCATGTAACAGTGAAGTTATGTGTAAGGACACCACATTCAGCTAGACTGTGCAGCTTTAAGTATGTGCAAGTTGCTCGATGTGACATTAGCCTTACAGCTTTAACAATGGCAGAGACCAAGCTGAAGATATAGTCCATATGGAACATCTGTGATCGTAGTACTGTGAGGTCACATGTTGAACATTCCGCACACAACTTCACAGTACTAGATTCCACCACACTGGATGGCAGTTGAATTAGTAGAATCAATTACTGCAAGTGTTCAAGGAACTCTTTTTGTGCATTTGGATGTAGACATAAGTCAAAGAAAACAAAAATTCCCACCAAAGGACAGATCTGTTTGCCCTGAGGAAAGGTTAACAACAGCAACATCCCTTCCAAGTTGTGTGCATTTGTTTAGATAGATAGCAATGTATTCCTCAGTTAAACAATTCTTTCTGTCGCTATTTAATTAAATGTATTTAAATCTCAGGTGCTTTATTTGATGAGTGTCTTTGCTGTAACTGAAAGAACTGGGCATCATAATGTTAGGGTGCCTCGCTGACTGGCTGAGGGGATCCTGCAGAAATGATTTCTTACCACTAGGGGGCAAAAAGGAGCACAAAGCACTGTAGTCACTGTCAGCATGAGCAGTGCTGCTTCAGTTCTTGTAGATGTCCTCACTGAGATATAACCCTCTCTCTATGCAGATGGGGATACATATCAGGATGTTGTGGTGGAGATAGAGAGGGCCACACAGAAGAAGGCCTTTTTGGGAGGATACCGTCATAAGGTCACAGGGACTGAGTTTCACCACAGTGCTGTACAGACACTGCCTAAGAGGCCAGCTGACAAAGGGGTGGAAACCTTTCGTCGGGACACTCAGGTAATGTACCTGAAATCACTGCGTTTTTGAAAGGACTGGGAGTAACTCTGATGTGCTGGCTTGCATCGCTGCCTTAAGGCTGCAGGGTCCAGAGCATTGATAAAAATAATGACAACAATCATTATTTTGCAGCAGCAGCAGTGCCCCAGCGGGGAATCAAACCAGCAACCTTTTTGGTTAAGAGCCCTGCTCCTTACCACTACACTTTCTTTGATCTCAAAGTGCTTTGCACTTCAGGGGTGGTGACTCACCTCAACCCCTACCAATTTGTAGCCCCCATCTCATCGATTCACAGCAGCCATGTTATGCCTTTTATGAGTGGTAACCCACACAACAGTGAAGGGGGAGGAATCTAAATTCCCTTACTGTGCCATTGCCTAATTAGGGAGGTGGGGTGTCTTTGACTTTTCATATGGATTTAGTTTAATTTTTTATGTTTTATTGGCTTGGGTTGGGTTTGTACTAATTTTTTAGAATGAAAAAGTCTTTGTGTTTGTACCCTGCAGACAGTGGAGACTAAGAGCCAGGCCCAGCAGTGCACCAGCACCACAGCCACACAGATGACCAGCATTGGCTGCTACATGTCTAACATGGAAGACAAGCTGATATCTCCCGGGCAGTATGTCACCGCAGATGAATGTCTCGCAAAGAAACTGAAGGCAGTACGTTCACATACGAGAAACTTTGGAAAAATGCTTCTATTTGACAACTTTGAGGCTGAGTCGACTGACCGAATCTCTCTGCGTGTGCGTGTGTGTGTGTGTGTGTGTGTGTGTGTGTGTGTGTGTGTGTGTATGTACGCACGTGTGAGTGACATGCTGTGCGGTGATAGCTGTATTTCTGTATGTGTGGGTGTGTGTTCCACAAGTAACAACTTTGTGTGTGTGCATGAGTGTCTATAAGTGAGACACAGATGATAGCTATCATCTGTGTCTATTAGTGAGACACAGGTGATAGGCTATTCTTCTGTGCATGAAAGTGTGTGTGTGTGCGCGTGGGCACACTGTCGATAGCGGTGTTTCTGCGGGTCTCAGGTGGTAGTGCTCCAGGTGTACGTCAGGCGCTGGCAGGCCAAGCGCAGGATGAACGAGCTGAGGTGTGAGAAGGAGCGACGGCTGCAGTGGCTGGAAAAGGAGGAGGCGAGGAAGAAGAGGGAGAGGGAGGAGCAGAAACAGGCGGACTTGCAGAGGAGGATGAACCCAGAGACAAAGGAGGACTTCTCTCTGCTCTACAGTGCCCTAGAGAGTGAGTGTTTTGGGCAGTGCATTTGCGTGTAATTGCATGCCTGTATGTGCATGTTTAAGACTTGACCTCTCCATGTCCCTGTCGTTAGAGTGGAGGAGGGAGGAGGCGGACCGCATCAATGCCACACTCTCGGGGGCGGAGCGCAAGTGTGCCCTGTACACCCTGCTGAACGAGGAGGCCCAGCACATCGCCTCCATCGGCCAGCATCGCCTCGTGGCAGCAGAGAGAAGCCAGGAGAAGGCTGTTCAAACCCTCCTGGACAAGGTGAGGCATGTCCCACTGGATTGCATCTCAGAGCAAGCCTACACCAGCACCAGCACTTCTCAGACAGGGTCACCATGGGAGAAACAGCAGTGGCAGAACTTCTCTACTCTTCAGGTCTTGGACCTTGTTTGTGCAATGTTACATATGTATACTAATGTGGCTGTTGCAAGCGACAGTCCCCCTTTAGGAGCGATGTATTCCACCCCCAAATTGCCAGATAAAATTTCTCAAGGAGTCACAGCAACTATCCTCCCACAATCCCCCCACCCCATGACTCCACTCTCCCTTGTCCTACCATTTGTACAGGTGCATTTTTTGAGAGCCCATGAAATCTGCGCCTCAAAGTTTACCTTCCATTTGAATCATTTCAGTGCGCTGCCCCTAAGAAATGGCGAGCGAGTGACGGGAAGATGATCGAGATGGACACAGTGAGCACCATCAGAGCCAAGGACCTGCGAGACCTCTATGCCAGCGTCAACATGCAGGGTCAGAGCCAGGACGAGAGGCAGGGCGTGCTTCTGGCCCTCAAAACCACTGTCAAGGTGATGTCTCCACCACAGTAGTGCATCAGCATGTCCCCCACGACATGTGTATTACAACACATTACATTAAGTTACATTCATGGAGTGTCACAACAGACATTCTGCCTGTAGAAGTTGAGTTGTGGTAGATGAACTTGCTTGGTAATTTGTTCAATAGCCAGAGAAATAAAATTCAAGTGGTACATCGGATTAATTAGACATAATGACATTCAGTATTGTGTTGAGCTTTGATGTGCAGAGTTCTCTTTGAAGATTTGTACAGAGAGATATTCAGACAATGTTTATGTTGAGGGAAATTGCAGTATTGTTCTGTGTTACATTACCACAGCCCTAGTCTTCACCCTCTTCCCATCTATGTCATCATAGTCTGTTCATCCTCAAACACACCAATCAGATGCATCTCCTACCTCCTCCTGAAACAAGCAGTCATGTTGGCGGCCCCACCCAACCCCCATAGGAGGTGTCAAGTTCACCCTACTGAGATGATGGTGACTTCCTCTTTCTCACAGGAGCACGACTGCAAGCTGACGCGAGAGATCTTGGAGCTGATCGACAGGGAGACGGACCTTTTGGCTCGAGGAGTCAAGAAAACCAATCTGGAGGGGTTGAGGAAGAGGCTCTCCACCCTCTTCCTCCAGTACATCAAAACCCCCGCCTTCAACCCAGAGGTGTCCAGCCTGCTGAAGGTGTGTGTTGGTTCTCCATGGGAGTGGTACAGTCATTAGATATGGCGGAGGCTCTGTCTGGTGTAGGAAGCAGTGCTTGCTGCAACACAGCATTCCTAATTGTGTCTTTTTGATTTGTCTAGTCAAGAGAAGTCAGTCAGTATATTTTGCATCTGTAATCTGGAATTTTGAGAATGAATGACGCACCTCAATACTTGACTGGGTAGTAAATTGTGGATGTAGCGCAGAAAGCATTTCCCTAAGGTGGTGCGGACTAAAAGAGCTCCATTCCATCGCGCACCATGAGCAGGTTCCCCCGGACTCCACCCAGCAGAGGAAGAAAGTCTACCGCTGCAAGAGCTGCAACAAGTACCTGCCGTGCACCGGCTTCTCCCTGTCGGTCAGCTCCAGCCAGGTGGCCCGCTGCCGTCAGTGCCTACAGCTGGACAACGAGGCGCGCCGCCGCGAGGACCTCTCCCTCTACAGGAAGATCCTCCAGCACCTTCGCTACACAGAGGCAGAGCGCCACCCGGAGGCCAAGATCACTTACCTCCTACAGGTATTACATGTACACGCCACCTGTGTGCGTGCATGTGTGTGTGTGTATCTGTGCGTGGGTGCGTGTGTGAGTGTATGGTGGTGAGTGTTGGTGTGTGTATCTGTGTGTGGGTATGTGTGTGTGTATGAGTTTGAGTGTTTGTGTGTATCTGTATGTGTGGATATGTGTACGTGTGGGTATGTGTGTGGGTATGTGTGCGTGTGTGCACATGTGTGTGCGTGTGTGTGTGTGTGTGTCTGTGTGTGCGTGCGTGTGTGTGTGTGTCTGTTTGTGTGTGTGTGTGTGTGTGTGTGTACGTGTATGTATATGAGTTTGTGTGTTTATTTGTGTGTGTGTGGATATGTGTGCGTGTGTGGGTACGTGTGTGTGTGTGTGTGTGTGTCTGTGTGTGTGTGTGTATATGAGTTTGTGTGTTTGTGTGTGTGGATATGTGTGCGTGTGTGGGTACGTGTGCCTGTGTGTGTGTGTGCGTGTGTGGGTACGTGTGTGTGTGTGTGTGTGTGTGTGTGTGGGTACGGGTACGTGAGCGTGTGTGTGTACGTACTGTAAGAGATGTGTTCCTGCATCAGGAGCAGGACCTGCGGTACCTGGTTGACATCGTGTGGGGGGCACAGTCGGCCCTCAGCGCGTGGGACGACCTGCAGGACCTGGAGATGGTGCGCTGGGACAGGCTGCAGGAGTGGAGCCCCTGGAACTGCATCCTGCTCACCAGGGATGAGGCCAAAGCCCACCTCAAGGTGGAAAATATCCATCAGGTACTGCAGTGTGCCCCATAATACAGATACCTGCCTTTATCCTCTCAGAAACAGGCATGCAAACCCACAGATGCCCACACTTGCTAATGCTGAACAGATTAGTGCCTCAGTACCCTCCTTAAATATTGTAAATATGATGTTGCAGATTATCATGAAACAAAAACTCTTTCCTAGATTACTGTTATAAGATCCTATTCTTTAAATGTATGGATTTAGGAATGAGTGTTTATTTGTACCAGAAGGTGGCAGTCTAAGTCTTACATTTTTTTGTTTTTGTTATTGTTTCTTTTTTTAAATGACAGAAGATATGCCTTCCCTTCAATTTCACAAAAAGGAGGCTGACATGGCGATATTTTGAAAGAAAAAAAAAAAAACTAGGCAAGATGCCCAGGCTTTCAAGCAGAGTCCACTTTATGAAACCTGTCATCTCCAGTCAGCATGTGGCTGTGCTCATTATAGTCACTTCCTAACTGATGGAATATCTGGGACTGAAACTGTTGAGGTGGAATATGAGCAGAGCCATTATGTCAGCGTGTAGGGAATTGCAGTTCAAATTGATGCGGAAGGTACAGGGTAATGATATTGACCCCAAAAAAAGCATGGAACAAGAGGGCCGAAAGCCGGGCTTTAATGAGCGCTGTCATGGGCCTGAGCCGGGCCTAAGTCTAAGTCCCCCCCCCCCCCCCCCCCCCCCCCCCTTCCCTCTGCAGGCGTACGGATCGACATTCGTCCGGAGGCTCCAGCACAAACACATGCTGGCGCAGAGTTACTTCTCACAGATCCCTGACATGGCAGCCCTCTTCAGTGACATGGACTCCGAGCCTGCCGCCCACTCCAGTCTCCTAATGGCCGAGCATGACGCCACGGCGACAGAGACAGAGCCCCAGACCACACCCGTTCAGGAGTGAGTCCAGCAGATAGGTTGCACAGTGTACCGCCCCACCTAATGGCAGGTTAAGGTGACCACGGTGTCAGATGTGAGCTGTATTTGTACACCATATAGAAATACAGAATGAAAGCTCCTCAGTTGCCTCGTTTCTTTCCGCCTCCCTCCTCCCCCATCATTTGTTTGACAAATGATTTTGTGTTGACTCGTTAAATCTTGCTCTGACCTCCCAGCTTGTCCCAGACTGAGCCTCTCTCCCTAAGCTCAAGAGAAATGACCGCTTCCCTATTTAGTGTTTCCGTCCCCTCCGAGGTTTCACAGTAGTGACAAGAAATATGTGAGGAGAACAGGCGAGTTGACGCATCGCTTCATTTTTGCAGGCATCTTAACAGCGGGGTGCAGCTCACGTGTTGCTGGGGTTCACGGATTTAATTTGGGGGGGAAATGCTGTTGTTTTGTGTTTGATCCGGGGGTCTCATCGTCTCCATTTCTCAGAAGCAGCTGCAGGTTTTGTCAGCTGTTTTATCAATGGAGCTGAAGTGCTTTTAGAGTGCAGGGTATCAGCGCTGCCAGGCCGCAGCGTAGCCCTAATCCCTTTGAAGTGTTTCTCAGTATCCAGGGATCTAAAGGCAACCCTCAGTAAATGTTTTTTGGAAAGAAAGCCATAGATTGTGTTCATATACTTACACATTACATATAAGATGGTAATGATTGATTGATATCTGTAAATGTTGTTTTTTTTTCCATAAACGAGTGACTTCAGACCTTCAGGGCCTTCCACTGTTACTTGAATTGTCTCAGCTTATCAAAGCATTAAATGGACCCCTCCCTACAGCTTCCGACCTGTCACATAGTTAGTGGTGCTGTTCAGAGACACTGCATATAATGATAATGATACTGTATATACAGTTTATGACTAATTACAATTCACACTGCCTGTGTGTGCAACCTACAGATATGTGTGGAAGCTGTCCCCATAGCAACCACTGTGGCAGTAATTTGTGCCACAGTAATGTATAATTTATGTGCAATTTCCCAGTTAATTAAGAACATGTTTTGGAATAATGCATTTCGTGGATTTTGTGGATTAATTATTTATCTGATCTTATGGTTTATATAGTGTCCTAAAATATCAAACCATACGAGAGCTTTAGGGTAGATTAATAATTGTGACTAAAGATAGCATCTTTGATTCTTCCAATGTTGCATCTGTTAATTATCATGTTACATACTCACCTGTTTTAAAGGAGTTGTCTGCAATGGTTGCTAAACCATTGCAGATATTAGAATTAATCTCTAACAAATCAAGTTCAGTTCAGTACTTCTAATGTACTCCATTCAACGCATAATTCACATCATCTGGTCTTTGCAAATATGGGGATGATTTGCCAAGCGGTACATTGAAAATATTATAAAATTGATTCAGGAGAATGCAAGTAAGGTAGCATAAAGAAAATTACATTATAATTATTATAAGCTACATTTAATTTATGGAATCATTTTAATTTCTCTCTCTTGAAAGTTGAAGATCCCTGTCTGCTTGAACAACACCAAGACAAGCTTTGATTTTCCGCAAAGTACAAGCTTCTTGCACGTCTCTCTAAAACTGATTCACCCAAATAACTATCGGCGTTACCAGTCCCACAAGTTAAATCGGAAAGGTCATTTCAATCAAATGAACCACGCAGACCTACTGACTCTGACAGGTGTGTGGCTCTACACAGTGCTGCGCTTAGAATGCTATGTGTCACCTGTACGTAATGAGAGTTTGGCTACATCACCTTGCCTCCAGTTCATTTTAAATATAAAATGAACTCACTGACCCAAAATGGGAAGCCTTGGAAAGTCCGTCAGGGGGTTGATTGAGATTTTAGTCTGCAAAGCCTGTTATGGTGTCCAAATGCACCTTTCTCATTTTAAAATGTGAGTTTTTTGTTAACATTTAGCATTGTTGGCTAGATAGCCATCAATGGTTGACTCAGAAGCTACTGTGACTTATCCACCATAAAGAAGGAAATCTAGCAGCCCATTACTGTAAACTATGCAACAAGTTGTCTAACTTGCATGGCTCTAAGCCAGTAGACATATTGATACACATGGTGAGACAACTGTTGCCAAGTCTTCAGTGCTAAAAGTCACTAGATTTCCCTAAAACAGTCCGTTTTGTGGAGAGAAATTGGAGGGGTAGAGGAGCTATTCAGAGAGGGGTAGGATCGGCAGCTAGACTGAGGAGTATTTAGCTTATCTCTTTCATTGTTGGGCACCCTTGTTTGATAAATGCATGAAATGCATGTTTGTTTTCTGGTTACTTTTTAAAGCAGAAATTAAATTTGATTACCTCTGTGTGCAAACATTGCTAGGATGCTGAAAAAGTCTCCAGGTCTGGTGACAAAGTCGGCTCGTTGGCAGCTCTCCAGGAGACACATTGCGAGGGGAAGGTCACACAGGGTTACAGTGATGTCTCCAGGTTACCTGTTCTCTTTCCAACTCTGACACCATGATTCTGCTCAGAATCTTAGCAGCTTTCCCCGTCTGTGATAAACCTCTCACTCGGTCTGATTGATGACTCCATAAACGTTTCCCACCAGCTATAAATACAAATAATTTATAACAGTTGAATGATTGATTATACAGACCTCAGGTCTTTCTCCGGACGACACACTAAGCCATGATGTTGAACTTTGTAAGGTGGTGAAGGGTTACAGCAGAACAGTAGGGTTGGAGTATAATAAATCTCTTTTTTTTTTAAGAAGAAAAAAAACGAATGACCTCATTTCAGTTATTCTTTAGGTTCGTCCTGATATAAACAGAGGTCACAGTGCGGGTGTTAGACACTCAGAGGAGATCTTGGCTTTTGAAGAAGCCCGCAGCCCCCCTACACAGCCTGCGTTTGCCCTCACTCCATGCATACACCCAGTCTGCGCTCCACGTTCCACTCGGACAGTTCTCAGCCATCTCGGTGTGCGTTTGCCCAGTCTGCCCCTCGCGAGCGCCCAGGACGAATGTGCGCACTGCCTCATTGCGGCAGCGGCGTTTGTCATGCTGGAGCTGAGGTGTAGATGTGTAGGTGTCTGTGCATGAGCTGGGTCAGTACAGCATGGGTTTGCCTAGGGTCCTCTTGCTGCTGTGTTGTTAACACTCGTGTAGGTTGCCGGAGCCGCACTCTTGTCTCCGCCGCCATGCCCTCTCCCCACCTGTGAGATTCGATCAGCTCGACTGTGTCTGATCAGCTGCATCAAATCTGTTCGCTGATTCTGTATTAAATGCATGTTGTCACATTAGTAAATTACAGTGGTCTTAGGTTTGGGATGCAGTGTACATGGACTGCGTTGTTGGCAGTCAGTGTATAATGTAACCTTTTTGCTTGTGTGGGCTGTTTTATCAGTGGAACTGTTTACTTGATAGCCTGACTCCAGATTAGATCTGAAAGGATGATGATGGCAATGATTATTTGCATCATTAGTGGTAGTATTTATTCAAGTACCTACTTACATATAAAGCTAAGGTGGTGTATTACATTAAACATCATAAAACGACAATAACTACTGCAACTTAGTGATAAATATAGTAAATAGCTGTAATGCAGTAAAACGTAGCAGATAGTAATCTTTGAGTAATGTACTTGCACTGCAGTGAAGTGAGCGTAGAGCATAACGATGATCTTAAAAATATACCAGCGTACCTTAAATCATTGTGTTTGTATGATACCAGACAATGAAGAGAACAAAGAGCAATGTTTTTCAATGCCAACGCCAATGCAAAACATGCAGTACATGTCTACATGCACAGCAACTAACAATGAATTACACTGTATTTGTAACAGAATTGATTTAAACATGTGTCTAAGGTTTGGGTCAAGTACAGATTCTCAGAACCAAGGTGTCGCCTGACCAGGTGTGCTTTTAACTGGCACTGGAAGATGGTGAGTGGCTCTGCAACTTCACACTTTTATTGGATGCGAATCATCATAACTATATTGGATGTGATATCAAGAATTGTTTCCAAAACTTTTATTGTTGTCTTTCCCAAGAATTACACTCCTGGCACTGGAGTGGCACAGATGATATTCTGAAACAAATAATATTTTACAGCACAAATATTACCTCAGTGTCAATTTTTAGGCAACAAGTACTGCAATTTTGTTAATGATAACAATGGTAATGAGGGATAAATTATGTTTTGCTGTTTTTTATATTTATATCAACAGGAAAAATGTTAAGACTACTTGGAAGCAAGCATTGCTTAATTTACAGTATATTACATAAGTGATACTAAATGAAGTTCTCAGAGAAAATATGCTTCTAGGAAAATTACTGTGACCTCAGTCTGTAGTCTCAAAATAAAATGTGCTGAATTTGCATTACCAGAAGGAAGTTGACTGTAGATGTGTGTTTATCACTGTCTTTCCATTATGCCATGCCCAATTAAAATAATTGGGCTGTCCTCACACGATTTGTAAGATAAGCCATACTGGAACATTGTAATTTTTAATACAGCAGTGTCATTATCTAAGGTACAAAGAGCAATCAGTGATTTGAGGTGTTCTGAGAGTTATGTAGAGTAGAATAGTTTCATTCATTAGCCCAGTTGGATTGGCATCGTGTCTCAATTTAATATTGTTCTTTCACACTTTGAAACATAGAACAGAGTTGTGTTGAGATGGTAATGAAAGCTTGTTAGATGTCAAAAATGTATGATATTAAAATCTGTGTTTTCATTCCCATCTCCCCCATTACAATTTCATCTATCTATCTATTTATTTATCTATCTATCTATCTATCTATCTATCTATCTATCTATCTATCTATCCATCTGTCTGTCTATCTATCTGTCTATCTATCTGTCTGTCTATCTATCTGTCTGTCCATCCATCCATTCATCCATCTTATGAACAAACACATCAACAGAAGCGTAACGTGAGTGCACTTTGTACATTGCAAGGTGCAACTCTACATGTTTTACAATGTGAGCTTTATCATTGCATAATTTGGATCATGTGCATTGTGATATTTTTGGAAATGGCAAATAAGGACACAGAACAGGAGGTCAATTAATAATCAATCAATCGGTCAGTCAATGAAGCATATTTGATCTCACGTAGTCCTCTTAACAATGGTCGCGGCACTCCAAAGAGTGCTTTGCAGAAAAGCAGTGCAGAAATGCGGAGCATACCTTGCAGTTGAATGAAAAAGAGAAGCAATTATAGACTAGCAAATAGAAAAGATCAACTAGTTGCACCCATGCACCCATGTTAACAGATGTGTTCCGATGGAGTATAATAATAAATATTGTACTGCTGTATATGTTTGCTCTTGCTTGGACAGAAAGCACATGCAAAAGCTCCACTTAGCAGGATTATGTTCTTTTACCAATGCCTTTCAGCTTACTATTCTGGGTCGTAAACACGTTTATGTGAACACTGTGGTCATTGAAAAGTGATTAGTGATCACAACAATGTGACTCTGATTACTTTATCCAGACTGAGGTCAGTCTATAAAATTACGCTGTTTTTGTTTTTCTCTGAATGTCAAGATTATGAAGTAGGGCACCTTTCAGTATGCTCTCATTGTAAACTTTATGGTGCTTTACACTTAATTTTGAGCAAAAAATGTGTCAAATCTAAGGAAAAAGGATCACAAAATCTTCATTAGACGGGATGCAGGTTTGCAACATTAACATATGTTGACATGGAAACATGGCAACTCTGGGTTGTGCATACAATGCATTTTCCCTGTTTTAATATCAAGTTGTCATTTTGACAAGGACAGGAATTGCCCAAAATGTCTTAAAAAAATACAAACCAAGGAGAAAGCAAACTATAATTTGGTGAATCAGTCGTGTCTCATAAAATATAAATTATTCTGGCATTGTTGTCAGTGCTTACCGTATTGGCAGTGCGCTCGAGGTCTGAAAAGGGGAATTAGCAGAAAAGTGGAATTAGGTGACTCATGATCGTGGAAGAAAGGAGGAACCCACTTTAAAAAAAGATTACATCAAAACAAAGCCCTGCTAGGTTAATTATTCTAGTTTCAAAGTTTGTAAAGGTTAAACTAAGGAGGAGGCAGGAAATTTTCTGTGGTGCAGACAATAGTAGCGATTTTCTAAGAAAAAGGTACTCCATTTCAGTGTGATGAGTATGCAAGGCGAGAGAGGTGTGTGAAGGCACTGCTGTGCCCAGCTCTGTTTAAATAGCACAGAGCAGTAGCATTTTCCCATGGAATAGCATCAGTGTTTTTGCTGGCTTGTTTTTGATTTTCCCCTATTGTCAGATGTTCACTTTTAAGTCTAATAAATCCAGAATCATAGGTGATAAATTGAAACAAGTGGATCCAAATAGCATATATTCAGCTAATATATTGGGTTATTGGGAAACAGGAGAGGGATTTTCCCATGAGGATGAATTGATTAAATCTGAGATTTCCTGAGGCTGATCTGCCCTTTCATTCATGGAAGAGTATTATTTAATATCCTGGATCCCTCATGGTGTTAGAGAAACATCCTCTGTCTGAAGAGAGGTCTGGGAATAACATTTTTTCTGGATTTAGTGTAAAAAAATAATTACACTGCCAGTATAGCTGACTCTGTTGACCAGTGAAGGACACTTCAAAAGATGTGGGTTCTTTTTTGGTCAATGTAGGAAAAAAAATATCTTACTCAAAATGTCTTACTATTACACAAAAGGTTGGTAAATTGGTGTTCATTACTTCACAAAAGAAAGCCCAGGATATTATCCATGTCATTATATGGATTTTATTGGCCAATCATGTCTGAAGGATGAAAGGTATGTGTGTATTATACACTTGTATTAGTGTAACCACACGCACACACACATATTAGAGGAACACTAGCTGTTTGGTTGATACACTGAGGCACCAATAAATTAAGCACATATATATCTGTGGATGTGGATGGATTTACTCGGTAGGGTGAACAATTCTTCATACAAAGTTTGGGTGATTAAACCAGACTGGTGATTGATTAAAAGGAAAACACAGCGAGCGGTCGCACAACACACAGTGTTGCAATGTTTTCTTTTTGATGTTGACATTCCTATTTAAATTCTTCCAAAGCTATCCCTTTGTCAGGTATTTTGTCTCCTATGTGTGTTTTGTGAACACCTTAAATGGGAGTTAAGTGGGAGAGACTTTTTCTGCCAAATAAATGCATACAGATGAATATATACAATCTCTTAAATAAGCAAAATTGTTTTTTATTTTATTGTGACAGAATTCCTGACCCTGTTGGAATTGATGTTAATATCAACCAGTTTAATATCAACCAGTTTCAGAGAATTGGTTGTGGCCAGGCATCAACCAAGATTTCCTTAGAAATGGTTCTGACAGATTCAAAGACAAACAGCAAACTGTAGAGTGTGAAATGACACAATCCCTGTTCTCTGTTCTCCAGAAATGTTTTTTTTTTTTTTTTTTTGGGGGGGGGGGGGGGGGGGGGGGGGGGGCAGCTTGCAGTTTACTATTCTAAATGGTGTGTCCACTCCAGTCGACTATTTCAGTTTCGTTAATGATTAAACATAGTTATCATCAAGGTATGAATTCAGAGGTGTAGTTGATCCTGATCCGCTCGCTTTCACCATACCATTTCCATTGATCTTGACTTGACAGAAAACTGTCAATGAATGATGTACAGTATATTTTGATACATTTTCAGGTAAAGTGCCACTGCAAGCAGGTGTGGTATAATAAAAGTCGTTTACAAAGTCGTAGCAATGGATTCCTTCAGCCTCACATTCGCTGTTTATGCTAACAGTAAGTTTACGCAGAAGGCGAATATAAGTCGAATGGCAAATGTGAACGTGCGTGCAGAGACTGCCTGAACACAAATAGCAGTGATGCCGCACTCTTACTGATAACGAATACATTTTCGCTCGGTTTTAAATGACTAAATTGTTAGAACATTCAACACTGTTTTGTGCTTAACAGTGTGGCATGAACTGATGCTGGTGTCTACGTCAGCTACCAGCGAATGCGTGCCAGTTCGGGGAAAGGATGGAATGAAGCGATGCATTCCTAAGAAGTTCATCTTCAGGAAATGTCTGGTTACTCCTTAGTGATTTAATCAATAATCCTTTCTGGAAGTTATCGTTCTATACTAAGAAAAACCTACGGCGTGTGTTGTGTAAAAATGCCGAACAATATGTTCTAGTGTTTTGTAAGCTAAATATCTGTCAATAAAACCTTGAAAAATAAATTTTCTGGTTGGTACTGGTTTTTACCCGCTGTCCGAGGCGCAACCAGTAATTACATCCAGACGCGGCTAATCTTGGCGTGATACGAGTTCGTGGAAATATTTTCACGTGCTGTGCGCGTTAACCCAGCTAGTTATGCATACATTTTGCATTTATTCTATGAAATAAAAAAGCACCACACGCTATTTTCTGGAAACCCCTTCGTTGTGGCTGCATTGATGGACTTCGAACTTCACTAAGAAGAGGAGTTACATTTTCTAAAGAGGTAATTAGCAAGTAGGGCACCGCCGACAGAATTTTATGAACTCACAAATCTGATAGCCTTTATGACTAATTGTATTTACACTCCTGGAGGAATAAACCTGTTTCAATTGAAGGGATCATGAGAAGTTTTTTTGTTCTTGGTCACTTCATCATTCACTGTAAGACAGACTCTGCAATATATTAAATAAGATGTATATGGTCAGTACTATATTTCTGTAATGTAAATTATTAAGCTTTTTCATTCCAGATTCTGTCAACAACCACTGTGCATAAAATATCTCACCTAAGCTTATTAGTTTGGTTGAAATGGTATTGAAAAGTGTAAAAAGTCAAACAGGTTTCTTAATTCAGCGCAGCTTTCAGTGCAGTTGAATTTCTGAATATTGTCTATTGTCCATGTGATCTTATGGCAGAGTCATCATCATGTTTAAAAACTATCATGTTTTAAAAACACATTGTGTAAAGTTATTCAGTGTTTCTAACCTTGACGAGGAAACTCGTGAATGTACAGTGATTTTGGTTCCCCTTTCCGACAGTCTCACTTACTGTAGCATCGCTGGTAACCTGTAGCGTGCCAGCTTCCTCAGAACACAATGTACTGATGATCAAATACACCAAAGCTCAGTGGGTATCTTATCAGTTTTGATCAGAAACAATCACCCCCCCCCCCCCCTTCAATTACTAATGTCCAAACCTCATTAGAAGATGGAATGCAGTCCAAGGAGCTGGGCTCATTACCAGACAGTGTTACATTAGATACCCTAGTAGGCAATCATCTTGAATGGCCTCAATAAATCAATAATCACTATCACTATTATAAATATCACATATCGCATATTTTAAATATTAGTTACAGTATACTATATTAGTTAAATATTAGTTCAATTGAATATACTCTTGAATACACTTTCATACTTTTATGAAAGTAACAACACCAATACAAATAATAAGGATAAAATGATATCGGAGTTGGGTTTGTGTTTTGTTTGTGGGGTAGTTCTGATATGTCACATTCATACATCCTCACATTTTATCCTGGGATCTGTTACAACAGTGTCTCACCCCATTGGAGTTATTGCATGTCCCTGCTGTACAATCCCTGTGCATCAGTAAGCTAGGTTTAGTGCTAGCAGGGCAATCTTTGATTACATTTCAGCGGCAAAGATCTAACTCTTCTTATTATACACAATGTCATAGATCAAAGGTCACAGAGATCAGTCACCAACAGCAAGGTAAAGTGTGAGTTTATGTGTTAAAAGGTATTCTGTATTTGCTGACGGGGGTGGGGTGGGGGTGGGCTTTCAGGTGTTCAGGCATGCCTGCAAAAAAGCCAAGCCAAGATGTCAATGAGTTCATGGAATCCAAGCTCATTTATGCAAATGAAGAACATAGAGCATAAGCATAACTTTTAATTATTGTAGTCTTCAATAAGTAATAAATGATAATAAGAGGTCAAAATTGCCAAGGTCACACAGTATGGCATGTTGGTACATAGATAAAAAAAAGTTCAATAACAATTGGTCTGCACATTTAAACAGTGCAGTTTTAGGACTGTCAGCTTGTGCTACAATAATCTGAAAGACTCAATCTTGAGCATGCTCTCTGAGCAACTCTAAAGCAATAAAGATTTATAGTTAACCAGGGATGCACCAGAGGTTTTTTTTTCCTGTGTGTTTATGGGTGAAGGTGAGGGTCAGGACAAACATTAATCCAGGCCAGGGTATTTAATGAGCCCTAGTGACCGTGAAGGGGCATCACTTGGTTCAGAGAGGCAACAATGGGGATCCTCAGAGATGTCTGGAGCTACCGCAGCCTCCTCGTTGTCATCGTCACCCCTCTGCTGCTGCTGCCTCTTCCACTGGTCATCGGCACCAAGGTGAGAGAAGACACATCAGTACCCGTCTGATGAATGATTTCAGTTTTAGTGACTCGTGTAGAATTGTCAACCAAAGTTTCAATCTTTTTTTTTCCCTTGGAAGAATCTTTCTTTCTTTAATATTTTCATTCCTTTTTAAATACTTGGTTTTATGTTATAATTTGCACTCGAACAGTTGCATCCAGTAAATGAATAAATGATTATTAATAATCATGTTCTGTTTTTGTATTTGTTATGTCAGAATAAAGAGAGGTCTGCTGTACATCAGACTTGCCAGCATAGTGAGGAATTCACATACATATATTCATTAAGATATGTTTAGGAATGTACATAAATACAGTATGCTATTGCAGTAAGGATACTATTCAAAACCAGTGGCATAAAACTGTTGCATGAATATGAATTTTTAATGCGAGAAACTGAATTTGCAATAGACAGGAATGAATTCAGCATACAGTATGTTTAGAATGCACAATGACCATGACCTGAAATAGAGAACTGACTACACTTCTTAGTAATGAATGTCTTTGTGAGGAAACTCATCAAAAGATTATAATTTGATATGTTAATATCAGACCTGTATAACAAAAGTGTTATTCACTTTCATGTTTGTATTTTTTTCCCAGTCCTCTAACTTTATGACTGAGGCCATATATGTAGATATATTTGTGTGGGTCAGAAAATCTGCTTCTGTTCAAGGTTGTAGATAAGATACAACATTTTTCACTCTAGTTTTCACTCAGTAACATTGACCTTTAAGCAGGTTGATTTAGGCAGTTAAGACTTGTAGTGCATCTGTCATCAGTGTGGTATAGTTCTAAGGAACAGGGCTTGTAACCTGAAGGTTGTCAGTTCAATTCCCCATTAGGACACTGCTGTAGTACCCTTGAGAAAGGTTCTTAACCCAATATACCTCAGTAAATATCCATAACATGCAAAATTGTAAGCTATGTAAGTCACTCTGGATAAGAGTATCTTCTCAGCAACTCTTAACAGAATAAAAATTGTGGGCTATCGCCTCTCTTTCCCAGAGCCAACAAATCTGTTGGTGTGTTGGTGATTTTTCAGCTCTTGTAAAAAGTCCCTGCTCATGTCAACGGTATCAAAGCTAGACCAACGGGTATCAAACAATAATAGAGACACTGTGTGCTTAATGGTTTTTTTTTCTTTTAACCACTTATCAGCCTGATCATTACTCAGTCTCTGCTAGACAACAAATACATCCCATCCTAAATGTGCTTCAACTCATTTAATTTCCTTTGGTTTGAAACACAGGTGTAAATGTATCCAAGTACTTACCTAGCTAGACCAATAAAGTTAGTAGAATATTAGTGGGAACAAAAAGAAGCATACACACTGGCCCTCCTGGCATTGAGTTTAAAATCCCTACCTTTTGGTGAGTGCTTTCGTCATTTCCTTGAATTAAAACCCTGTGGTTAAAATTTCTGTGTACTTCCTGTGTTCCACCCCTAGGTGGCAGAGTGCGCATTCACGCTTCTGCTTATGGCTGTGTACTGGTTGATGGAGGCGCTTCCCCTGTCTGTGACTGCTCTGCTCCCTGCCCTGCTCTTCCCACTGTTCGGCATACTGAAGTCATCTCAGGTATATTACATATCATACGCTGGAATGTTGCTACAACACCAGGAACATTGTCAGGTTATTGTGGTGGTATCACACTGTGAGGGATGATAATACCATGCCATAACACTCCCCTTTAATTTCACAGAGAAACCAGATAATCATCACAAATAATTAGGTTCTTCAGTGCCTTCTTGAAACTGAAAACATTCTAAAAAAAAAGAGAAGTTTCACATCAATAGTCATAAAAAACAGATGAAAACAAAAAAGTCAGAACAAATACAATGTTCAAACATCCCTCATTTGTTACATGAATGAATTCTCACACCTGCTCTACTTGTCCCAGGTGGCATCCGTCTACTTTAAAGACTTCCACCTGCTGCTCACTGGGGTCATCTGTATGGCCACAGCCATCGAGAAGTGGAACCTCCACAAGAGGATTGCTCTCAGGCTGGTCCTTCTCGTCGGGGCCAACCCTGGATGGTAAAGAGCATCTCTCTGTTTGCCTTACTGTGATGATTAGCCTCGGTGGTCGATAAGCTATTACTGTCACGTTTCCCTGTGTTCCTGGAGTTTCAAGTCCCCTGCTAAGATCAGATATCCAGGCTGTGTGCACATGGTTTTCCTGCCTTACCCCTTCGTGTCAGGAGATAAGGGGAGGCAATCACAGTCAGGGTTCTTTGAAGGCAGACGTCCCCCAATCACATGTAGAAGATAAATGGACATTGTCGTGAAAACGATGACTGAAAGGTGGAATTGCCACGGATTCTGCTCTATGCCTGATGATCAGCAGTGGGTCGGCACTATGGAGAGGCGGTCCAAAAGAGTTTGGGCTAAAACCAGAAGTTCTAGAGCACCAAGAGCAGTTAAGAATCTGGGTTGAACAATGTCGTTTAACCGACAGCCTACATAGGTAATCTGTATAATGTAAGCTGTCTACATCTCACTGCAAGAAGGCATTTGCTCAGCAAATGAATAATGTGATGCAGTGTAATGTTTCAGAGCACCACAGATTAATTAATGTGATAGAACCAGCGCAGTTGTTTCTATAGGTACTTGCACAGCAAAAGAATGCATGCAGAATGCTGAATTCCCATAAGCCCGGTTTGTCACTGGTGCAGCTTTCAGTGAGGTCACCTGGCCTGATGGGTGTGCAGGAGGACCCATAAGCATCACTTGCTATTTTTGTTAGTTTTTCTGTAGGACTGTAGATGAATGATGACGTAGTGTGTGAGTGCAGATCTCACTCCTCACCATCAGCATGGGAGCGACAAAATGATCCAGTTCAGCTGCATGTTCCTCATTCTGTCTGTCTGTCCCTTCCTCTGTCCGTCTGTCTGTCTGCCTGCCCCCAGGTTGATGCTGGGCTTCATGGTGAGCTCCGCCTTCCTGTCCATGTGGCTGAGCAACACGTCCACAGCCGCCATGGTGATGCCCATCGTGGAGGCCGTGGTCCAGCAGATCATGAATGCCGAGAACGAGGCCACCACACAACGGAAGCATGCGCTGACCGGCTGCTCCAACGCTGGGCTGCAGCTGGACGGTGAGGGTCAGCTTATGCCCGCAGTCCCCGGGGTTAGAGGAGACACCCTTATTTCCCCTGCTGGAGCAATGCAAAGCGTCTGTCCATCTGCTTAACGATCTAACCCTCAGAGACAGCAGTCTGCAGGTTTTTGTTAAGTTGTTATATTAGCAGAGATTTTTTTTGGCTGTGCTGCTCATGCATAAGAATCGGTGCTGATTGGGAGCACTCACATTTCCTGCTTCCTTTGTGCAGAGGTCGAAGCAAAGAATGAGAAGGCGCAAGAAGTTATAAGGTAACAAGTGTATTCTATCTGCAATGCATGTGTTTAATCCAACGCGTGAACCTGTGGTGAGATCTGACGCCGGTGCTTGCATTTCCTGGGCAGGTGTAGTGGTGTGGGGCCAAAAGCTGTTGTATATAACATTCCCGAGGAATCTCCTGCACACACTGAAGTAGGTGGAAGCAAGGCTTTATCCGTCTCTCTCTCTCCATTTCTTTCTCACTCACTCTCTGACTCTCTCAAATTTATATGCAAATTGCCAAAGCAGGGCTACAGATGTGGAATATATGATACTGTGAAAAGAACAATGATGGTGACAATAATTAACATACTAATAAAGGTATTAGTCCAATAATAAAAAGTGAATATGTACATAAGTGACAGTCAATATCTAAAAAGTAGAAAATAAATGCAAAATATACCCCCCTCCCTCTCTGTGGATGAATGCATTAGTGGTGTTGCTCTGTTATCTACCATATCTTTAGCTGCACAAGCTGTGCCTGACCATTTACAGCTTTATGCCCATACGCTATTAAGCTGTCAGAACTTTCACTATTATATAATCATAATGAATACAGCTCTAGAGGTTATCGCTTTTCCATTGCCTGTAGTATTTGTTTAGCAGTTTTATTTCCAATCTAAATTATCACCATTTGCAATGCTCTTTTATATAGCTGTGTAATGTAGGCTCTCTCTCTCTCTCTCTCACAGACACACACACACACAGAGTAATATTAGCCTCTCAGATAGAGCGCATAATGTTCACCATAATAAAAAAATCTATCTGTCTCACTGCTGTTATTATTCTTCATTTGCACAGCAGATGTCCTCATTCAGGGTGACTGGTATAGCTTCTTTTGTTCATAATAGCCATTCATACAGCTGGATATTTTACAGAGGAAATTTAGCATCTTGCTCAGGGTAGAACAGGCGCACTCCATCTGGGACTAGAAGCTGCTACCCTCTGGATAACAAAATGCACTATTCTGCCAGTCAGCACTAACACTTGGGTCATGCCTCTGATTGTCCTTGAATTGTGTAGCGGCCTGCTGAAATTCAGTCTCCGCCCAGATTAATCTGAATGATTGTTCATGTGTCAGCCACACTCCTGATGTGCTGGCCCCTTACTGTAATTTAAGACAGATGGCTATCATAGTATAAATATCTAGTACACGGGTCACCTGTGGGGGGCAGGAGCTATGCTTTCCACAATAGACCAATGGACATGTCAATCAGCGAAGAGGCCCATCCCCATTGTGCTGTGTTTTTTTTGTAATTCAAATGACAGGCCTGAATTTGCCATGACACAATAACAATCAGCCATCATTACCTGTGGGATACATTTCCTTGCATCTCTGAGACATTTCCATGGTTTTCTTGGTTAAATATAGTACAGAAAACATGCTGCTGGAGAAACTGAATCAACAGAGATATAGCAAAGGTTTTTTCACATTTTTTGGACCACAAAAAACAGGGAACATTTCTCACATACAAAATGCTTTTGAAGTTAAGAGCAAAGAAGTAGGAGTATGAAATAAGAGTTAAGGACAGGGTTGAGACATAAATGATTCTTGTGATGATGAATGTGTGAAATGCCTGGTGTCTCGTAGGTGGCCATGCCAGGGACAGAGGGCCGGTACCGCAGCGTGAAAGATCACATGATGTGCAAGGGCCTCTCTCTCTGCATCGCCTATGCCTCCACCATCGGGGGACTGACCACGCTCCCTGGAACATCCACCAATCTCATCTTCGCAGAGCAAATGAATCAGTGAGTTACTTTTCGCTAACCGAGAACTTTCAATAACCTTGTGTGTGTGTGTGTGTGTGTTTGTGTATGCCACATACCACATACACATTATGTGGTATGTGGCATTTGTTGAGTTTTGCTCTACAAACCTTAAAATCACAGGTCATAAATCATTCATGAAAACAAACACCTAAGGTACTTCCTTGTTTGGCTAAGGAGGTCCAGTCACTTTCTAAGTTGTCAAGGAGACAATGAGTTCTGCTGGAGCTATGGTGATGGAATGCACCATAGATCGACAGTGGCAGGGACAGAATTTTCTGGGTCAAGCATGTTGAGTTAGGCTGCCTTGCTGTAATGAAAAACCTTTGTTTTTATCCCAATCTGTCCCAGGTTTTACCCAGACTGTGACAGCATAAACTTTGGGAACTGGTTCGTCCTGTGCTTACCAATCAGTATCATTGTCCTTCTGTTATCCTGGGTGTGGCTGCACTGGATGTTCCTGGGCTCTGAGTAAGTTCCACCCCAAATTCTCAACCACCAATGAAGGTCATTTACCTCTCCTGCTCCTTTCAACAGTCTCATCCTTCTCTCAGCTCCTCCTCCCTTTCTCATCATTTTTCTTTCTTTTTCTCATCTGTCTACATGTCATTGTCTTCCCACTGTGTAATCTCTCTCTTTCATTACTCTTCTCACATAATCTCACTCCTACACTTCTCCCCTCTTTCCCTCTCTCTCTGTCTCTCTCTCCGTATTTCTCTCTCTCTCTCTCTCTCTCTCTCTGTCTCTCTCTCTCTCTCTCTCGGTGCTTCTCTGTACTGTGCCCCTTGTGCATGAATGCCAAAGATCACTTCAATTAAGGCTAATTATGCTGTAGGTCAGTGCTGGAATCAATTAGCCCAGGAAAGTACACCGCATCTTCATTAAAACCTTCTACTCCTGTCTGTCACTGAATGTCCCAGCTTCAGATCCCTGCTGAGTTGCAGGAAAGAGAGGTCAGAGAGAGAGAAGGCCACGGCGAGAGTCATTGAGGAGGAGTACAAAGCTCTGGGGCCCATGAGGTGAGTACAAGGGAATAATTCTATCCCAAGATGCACTGGAGTATATTGTAATGTCAGCAACAGTCTTAAGTGAGGTGAATAACTTACCTTCAGGCATATGTTCCTAAACCTGTTTTTGATGTGTCTTTTATGATTAACAAGCTGCCCAATTAGCAGCTGATGTCTTTTTGCTTAGCTGTGTTTAATGTGATAGCATTACCTTTGCATACTTTTCATGAAATTGCTTTCATTTGAACAAGGATCTCAGGTTATGTGAACTAATTTAGATTATAACAAGGAGAAAGGAGATTGGTTTAATTGCTATTTTTATGAATAACCATTAACAAATTTAATGCTTCCACAGTAACCTTTTTATGCACAGCACACATATTTGTGTATGGGCAATAAAGGCTTATTCCCAAGCTCTTCAAACATTTAGATTTCTATTTTCCCATCATTGCATTCTTTAGACATTTATGGACATATTTGATGGTTTCTTGAGATCAATGAATCTGTCGGTTCTCCTAACAGATTGTTTATTATGCTAATGGCAGCTTTCTCCTATCTCCCCCTTCAGAGGCAGTTGTGAGCAATGTAAAATTATGGAAAACAACAGATGGATTAATTAATTTTATCACCCAAGGTGAAAACAGAGTTCCACTCTGGGACATTATTTTAACCCAAAAAAAGCAAGAGATTTTTAAATCTCTTTTTGGACATATTGACAATGTCTGCATGATAGGGCTATGCACAATTAAGTGAAAACTCAGCTGCCGATGAGGGATGCTTGCTAAAACTGGCAGGAATATGAAAAGCATTTAAAAGCATTTGAGAATAAGTCCTCTGCTCCTTGCTTAGAGGATACCACTGTGTCATGTGAGCTGCATTTTAAGGTGTGGGGTAAAATCAATCAATCATGATGTATTTGTAATAGCATTTCTAAGGCTACAGTGTCACAATGCACTGGACATAGAAAGAAAGAACTACAAAAAAAAAAAAAAACAAAATCAGAGAAAATGATTTCCCAGATTATGGGAAAAGGCACTCAAGAGAAACTCCTGGGAATTTCTGCCTGTGTGTGTGATGCCCTGGTTATCCCTGCAGCCCCCAGGAGATGGTGACCATGGTGATCTTCGTGCTGATGGTCCTCCTGTGGCTGGTCAGAGACCCCGGGTTCATGCCAGGCTGGGCCTCTCTGTTTCCTGAGTGAGTCTCCCAAGCTGTGCTCTCATTCCTGACTCGCCCTCAAGCTTCCTCTGTCCTCTCCACACCTGTTAAAGTAAATGTGGAAAATTGTTCTGGGCAATAAAAGCTAGCCCTAACCCCAGGGGTAGCATATGTTCAATGCGCAGACAGAGCTGATGGTATAGAGCTACGCATGCGATGCTGGTCTCTGCGTATACAGAGCTGACTGCGCAGAGCTGTGCAGACAATGTTTCTCTCTGCGCAGACAGAGCTGACGGTATAGAGCTATGCATGCAATGCTGGTCTCTGCGCATACAGAGCTGACAGTACAGAGCTACGCATGCAATCTACCTGTGAGAGCAATTTTAGTTAATGCTTGGTATGTCCAAGACACTTTACTTGGCTTTAATTTTTAGCTGCTTTTTGCATTTTTGTAGAGAGCTGCAATTAGGTGTATATGCTCAATGATAATATTACATTCAGCTGTTGTAAACTTTGTTTTCGGCATAGTTGTTGAAGATATTTTTCCTCTTTGTGTAGATACAAAGGCTATGCTACTGATGCCACTGTAGCTCTGCTGCTTGGAATACTTTTCTTCATCATACCAGCAAACAAACCATCCAGCCCCAAATTTGGTAAGTCCCCCAGACCTTTCTTTACTGCAAACACACACACACACACACACACACACGCACACACACACACACACACACACACACACACACAGTCTTATCCAGGCCTTATCATCAAAAGCCTAACCTTTACTAACAAAGACTCACTGTTCCTACCCAACACAAAGTCTCTGTGAGCACAGACCTGTGTGCTTCACCTACCACATGCACAAACCCTCAGATTTCATACCAGTTGTGAGAGATCTCTGCCTCTCTCCCTCATTCCTCTGTGAAAATGAACTGGTCACAGCTTCAGTCTCAGTGCTTTAGTTGTGATTGCGGGTAATTGTCGTTGTTACTCTATGGAGACCCTGATCTCCCTGGTAACGGTAATAGTCCCAGCTTCTTCTGGATTTGTCTAACAGTGATTGTGCGTTTTGTTTGTGGTCCACTGTGCAGAGACCCTGATCTCGTGGAAGGAATTTGAGTCCTGCATGCCATGGGAGATCTGCCTCCTCGTGGGTGGAGGGTTTGCCCTGGCCGAGGGCACCAAGGTACACTAATTAAAAGCTCTTGCTTTTTCTTTCTCTCTTCCTCCACTGTCATATAAAGGCTACTGCAAAGAGTAATTCCGCCTCTATTCTTTTCTGTCACGAGCACAGGGCTATAATTAACAATTCTCTCTTTTATATTCTTCTCCCATAGAGAGAGGACTATAATTAACAATTATTCCTCTTTATGTCCTTGTTTCAGGCAGAGTACAGCCAGTTATAACTTTTCCCTTTACACACTTTGTAAAAGCACTACAGTCGTAAACAATCGTACCGCTTGCTCTTTAATCCCATATTTCCAAATCAAGAGTCTACAGGGTTGCGATACTGCAGACGACTCTGAGGCAGAGTGCGGTTATGGTGCAGACAGCTCTTACTGTGTGTGTGGGCTGCAGACGTCCCTAACGGACTAACTGTGCCCGCTGCAGACGGATCTAACGCCGTGTGCGTCTGCCGCAGGTGTCGGGACTGTCCGCCTGGGTCGGAGACCTGCTGATTCCTCTGGGAAGCCTCCCCACCTGGGCCCTCATCACCATCACTTGTGTCATCGTCACCACCTTCACTGAGGTGGCCAGCAATCCTGCCACCATTACCATCTTCCTGCCTATCCTGGCCCCTCTGGTATGTTCAACACAGACGGCTCTCATTGCTATTATTTCAAACATTATTAATTTGCTATTAATTTGCAGTGACTCACATAATGTACATTTGTATATAGCTGACCCCTGATAGTTAAGAGGCATGCATATGCTTATAACAGAGGTGAATAAAGGGACTGAATTATGCATTAAAAAAGGACATGTAATTAATCAGTTATTTACTGAACAAATTTAAATAAATGGTCTTGCCCAGTTTGCAACGGCGCCCCCCTTGGTAATTGAAATCTCTGATATGTCAATGTCAACTTCTTTTATCGCCGTCACGACCAGACCAATATAACCAGAAAAGGAGCTAATGGTGTTACTGTAAGGAAATGACCAGGCTGCATTTTTCTCATGCTTTCAGTCCTGTATGCTTGTTGAAATGCATTGATACGCAACGGTAAAACAGTACAAAATAAGCCACTTGGAAGGGATTCAGTTTTCTCCCATTCCTCTGGACAGTTGTGATGATTTTATGAAAGCGCTGGATTTCTGGGACAAGCTGTACCCATATTCGTCGTGAAAGTCAGTGCGCAGATAAAATGTTTGTGGAAGCAGTGGTGACAGTAACATGTCTCTCATGGCCTTTCTCTGGGCTCCGATAGGCTGAGGCAATCCATGTCAACCCTCTGTACATCCTCATACCCACAACCCTTTGCACCTCCTTCGCGTTCCTGCTGCCAGTTTCTAATCCTCCCAACGCCATTGTCTTCACTTACGGCCATGTCAGCGTGATGGATATGGTGAGTGCCTCTCAGCGTCGGTTGTTTCCATGTAAAATTGTGCTGGTTTCCATTGCAGGATTCAGCTCAGGCTACAGTTTAATCCTGATGCAACAGTTCCCTGATACTCAGCTGCACCATAGTATTAGCTGACATGACAATTAAGCACTAAGTACAATATTACCGTGTATGAGTTACAGCAAGGATCATGTTATTCTGAACTGTTAATGTCATTTCAGGTGAAGGCAGGACTTGGTGTGAACATTATTGGGGTTCTTGTGGTCCTATTGGCTGTGAGCACATGGGGGGTACCGCTGTACAATTTGGACACTTATCCCAACTGGGCCCCCACCTACAACTCCTCAAACACCGGTTTGTGACCCCTAGATTGACGGATGGAATCATCCAGTTCTCTCTCCCGCCTTGACAACAGCGAAAAAACACTCTCTTGCTCCATGGACACACAGAGAATGTAACAGAGAGTTGTAACTTCAGAGAAAGTGAGGATGAGAACATGTGTCTTCCTTCAGTGATGCAGAGGTTAAACGTCGATATCCAGCCAAACCTCTGTGACTTGTTGATGGGCTCATTATATGAGTCTGGCCTTTAACGCTCAATGCAGCTATAACTGAGGAGTTGGACTTTGGAGATCTCAAAGAGGCTGTAACACCGTGGACACGATCAAGAGGGTACTATTCGCCTGAGACATCTGCATTTTATATGCACCTTTAATGAAGGGCAGCAGCCACAAGGCAGTGGGGGCTAATGCCCCCACCCAGATGGCACAGAAATGTTCTTAAATAACCTTACTGCCATTATTGTGTTGCCATAGAACACCTTTATTACACAATTCCACTAGGGGAAAGTTCCAAACTCCTGAGATTAATGTGTTCTGTTGTTTTGTAGGGTTTTTATTTGCTTGTTTTTGTCCTGGACACATTTTATATTTTTGTATCACTATATAGTACTTCAGGGACAAAGATTATTTTTTACAAAGTAGATTTTATTTCAATTTTGAATGGCATTCTTATGTGGAAAGTGAAAACGTGTGAGGGTTCAGAGGAGGGATGGAGGCATTTACTGACATGTTGAACATGGGATCATTCATCTCTTGTTTCTCATTGCATAATGTTCATCAAAATGATTGTGTATTTAGTTTACTTTAAGTGCATTGTTTTTGCAAGTCTGTTACTACAAGCAAAGCAAACTGCAAATTTGAACTGATTAATTCAGCAAAGAGGTTATTATATATCATAAATGTAAATGCAAATTATTGCTGATGGCCAGAGTATTTGGTCCTCTCTCTTCCTTTGTTCATTATGTCATTATTTCGGTATTTCATTCAGGTAAATGTCAGCCTGAACTTTGTATGTGAAAACTCAAATACTCATGAAAGAGCCTCCATATTTGCATTCATATTGTCATTTCCGTTTTCCTTTGTTCTTTTTTCCTTGATGTTTGACCTGAAATCAATGTGTACGATTACGACATGCAATGTTTTAAGTGCGGACTTCTCTGCAATCAGGTACACTGTAAAGGTTGAACCATACCAGCAAAAAAAAAATTGCATACTGTACTGAATTCATTTCATTGAATGCCAATTTGATCACATCATTAAATCAAGATGAAGTTTACATTGAAAACCTGTTTATGTAAGTTTGAAATTGAAATGTGAAAAATACACTCTAATGGACAGATTCTTTTGTGCCATTGATAAAGGGCATACACTAGTATTTACCTGTGGCGGCCAATGAACTACATCTAGGTGAAGCAGATAATTCCCTATAAGTGCATTATGGTCTTGAACATGTTTTTCATCACTTATAAGCTTGACTGTATTTATAAAGACCACTCATCAGCACCTAATTCCTTCTTATGTAAATGTGCCTAATATGGCAGCATTACCTTTGCACCCTCTATATTAAATCATTTTAATTTATTACAAAAAAGATTGGGTTGCATTAAATCATTTTGATAATTACAGAGAGTTCAGAGATCACCTGTTTTAACTTAAAACCAATTGTTTTGCTTCGTTTTTATTTTTTTTTTACTATAATTAAAATGGTTTCAAGTGAAGTGCGCTGAAGCAGAGCTACCACATTAGATGCAATTGAGAAAAATGGAATCAGCCACTAATGGATGGTGCTTATTTAAATTGGCACACTTGTTAATCATGCAAAACAATCAAAAACAGGTTGAGAATAAGTGTTAAATAAAGGTAAATGCTCCGTTCCTTATTTGGAGCCAACCAGTTCCCAGTGTTCTGAACAAGCTGTTGTTGTTTTTCTTTCCGCTACCTGACTGAAACCCTTTTCACTGATAGAAATGCAACCTCACTACTCAGGGTCTTGTTTAGCTGCTTGTTTCCAGAGGACCTAAAGAAGTCCATTCATTCTTTGGTGGCCCGGAACTGACCGCCTATAACAGCTACTTAAGCCTGAACTTTCCATAAATTCTCTGAATTGGTATAAATGCTTTAGAGGGCTGTTCTCGCACTTAAAGCTTGATTACAAGTGTATGGAGCAATCAGTGTGAACTCATACGCATACGCATTCAGTACCACCACCCGCCATCTCCCACTCTCCTGTCTGTCTCTTACTTCCCTCCCTCTTTCCTCCCAGTCTTTCTCCATCTATCTCAGTTTCTCTTTCTCTCTCCCACCTTCTCAAACTCATATCTCAAAATTCAAACAGGCTTTCTTAGCATGACAAAGATTGATTGCCGAAGCATATGTGTGCAATACATCTTACACTAGGTACAGGTATTCACATATTATATGTAACTATAAAGCTGAAGGTTTCGAAAGAAAAAGTGCGTAGTTAATGAGGACAGAGAGAAACCTCACAGATGCTGTTTAGTGCCTTGGTTGCTCCCTGTCCCTCAGGTTGTGGCATTTAGTGAGCTACTGCACCGCCAGCACTGCATGTATCCCACCCCCACCCAGGAGAGCTGGTAGTTTGTCTGTATCTAAGACTGTGTGGAAATTTGGACAGATGTGTGCTATTCCGGGGAAATGAACATAGCTTTTTTCACTATATTTAGAGTGTGGGTAAGGTGCAGCTCTGAGTCAACCTCTTGCTGATTGCAGTGGGAACGCAGGCAGTCGTGCCAGTGCAAACAGCAACCAGCCTCAATGGTCAGGCTGTTTTGTATCTCTCTCCCTCCAACACACTCTTTCTTTTCCCTTTCTCTTTCTCTCTCTCTCTCTCTCTCTGATTCAGTCAGCCCAGCCCTTGTTTGCCCTCATTAATATTCGCAGAGTGAGCAGTGCCCCCCAGGACCATCTGAGTATTACAGCACAAATATTAATCTAACAGCGGAACTATTTAACACAGCCCTGACTGGCTATTCATTTGACATATGGAGGCATCTCATCAGGAAGTTGACAGAGGCTGACAACATTTCCTGCAAAGCCCTACATCCATTATAGTGCAATGAGGCATGCATATGAAAGAATGTGTGGAGCAGAAATGGAATTTAGAATACATATCCGTCAATGGATTTTTTTTTCCAGATTTCAGTATTCAATGCATATTGAAGTTTTTTGTTTTAGACCATGGATTGATTGTCATTATCAAGTGTAGTGAAGCTGGACAACTCTCCACCTTTAGTCAGAATAGCCAATCCAAGAAAACATATGCAGAGCTCCATCTGCTGGTGAAACTGTGAGTAGAATGTGAGCAGTCACTGTGAGTAGAAACTTCTTGCAGTTTCCTCAAGATGAAGGGGAATCTCTTTTACTTTTGGCAGTGACAGCGCAACCCTAAAAATGACATGGCATTGTCCCTCACGCAATAAGTCACTGACTTACTGACTGAATGTCTCCCCTGAAGTATTGACAGTACATTTGTTTTACCACTAGATGGCACAATGTACTAGTAGGGGAATCGGCCAAAGCAGCTGGCATCTTCTGCCAAAGGAGAATGTGCACTCTTGCAAATAAGTTGCAAGAGAACACATTCTTTTTCTTTTTATTGATAAGATCAATTTAGCTTTGTTCTGTAGCATACAAACAAGGTCTTCCCAGTCCAACTGATAGTAATAAGGATTAATTCAGGAGCTTACTGTCATTCGTAGCTGACAAATATACCTGTCCTCAAATGATGCTGTTGTAAATAGCTTTGCACAAATGCCTGTTTTTCTTTCAGACAATGATGAATACAAACAGTCCTTCGTTACTCTGAACAGTTATGAATCATCATCTCCAAAGCAACATTCACAATTGCAGGTTTTTGCCTGTTTTTTTTTTTTTCAATATTTACTTCCTGTTGATCAAGTTAAATGTCACACTCTTTTTGTTTAACTGATACCTGGGATTGTTTATTTATCGACTACATAGTGGCTCTGAATATTTGCTTATGCTGTTTTTTCCCACATACATTTTTCCTCTTTACATTTATCTGTGGCAAGCATGCATGGAAGGGCCCACATTTGTATTCAAAACAAAGGTGTTGTTTCTGCTTAACAGCTCACTAAAGTGACATATTCAAATGTAATTCAGTGTGGAATCATATCAGATATCCATCTGGTAACCTACTTTCCAGAGCTGTCACTTATTCCTATCCACTTTTTGTGTAAAAGACAACATGTTTCATTTAGGTCAAACATTTTGCGATACATTGCAGGCAGCTTTGTTTGTGATGAATATTTTCCATAGCAGTGAACTCAGAAACAGCCATTTACAAACAAAGGGAAACAAGGTAGAAGCCCTGTGATGAAATACAAAGTTGTGTCTCACTCTGTACAACTGTGCAGTCCTACTCTAATCAAACATGACAATTCAATTTGAAATCAGAGATGTTTTGGTGTATTAAACCCTCTTATATGTCCCTGAAAGTTAGCACTTATGTTTGTATTGGTAAGTAACGTCTCAGGCAACAATGTCTTCATTTCTAAAGTTCAGTGCCCTTTGGCAATATGTGTATTGTTTCCATATTCACAAATATTAGCATTCATATTAAAAAAAACATTTAAATATTTTCTGTTATTTGGATAGATGGTCAGCAGACCCTCACATAAACATAGATAATTTCAGAATGATAGCTCAAGTAGTTTGACCAGTTGTATGAGGGGAGTTGTTCAGGGCAATGCAAGAAACACAGTATTGGTGGTAATGCACAGTAAGGTCTTTTAAAGACCACTTTGTGTGATCCTCTATAAATCAAACACAGCAGAGAAGCAGCTCTTGCATGACCTCTTTTATTACGGGGAGGGGGCTGTTTTTCCCAATAAATGCTCATTTTTACTTACTTACATTTTCCATGGCAGTTAAACTAAATAAAACAAAATAAAACTAAAATAAACTAAATAAAACTAAAAAAAACAACATTAAAAAATGCTTTACTGTTAAGGCACCTTGACCATCTGTACTGAGAACAGTGAGTTCTAACATGTTCATTACATTATTTCTTTCCCCTGAAACCTACTTCCACTGAAAGCTTTTATTAAAGTGTCCTGGTTTTGGCATTTTAGTGATTTCACTGGTGAACGGATCATGCATCATTAAGGCATGAAGGCACTAACCATCGTGTATCACCATGTTTGCTTGCTCAATGAACTTCTTTGGTAATCTCTCACAGTCAACGGATGGAAACAAACTGCAAGCGACAAGTATAGGTCGGTGGCCAAGAGACACTGTGGCATAGCAGTTACAAGTTAAAATTGTAAGGCAGGGCGGAAGTTTTGATTCCCAGGTCACGCTGTAACCTCGACCATGGTACTTAATACGGATTATCTCAGTAAACATGCAGCCGTACAATGATAAACGCTGAGTGAGAAAAGCTATTTAAAAGCAACTAACACCACGTAACATGGCATTATACTCCGTCCATGCTCGCACGTTGAATCGCACACAAACAGTTATCCGGCAAATGCGAAACACAACGAGATTAAACAGACAGATTATAAATTTACAACCTGCGTGGAAATCGCGCGTTTCAGATTTGCCAAGGCCTTTTTTTGCAAAGCAATTATCGTTCATCGCCTGAGCGTAACCCCTCTCGATGCCAGCACTGAAGAATAAATATAATGTAAGCGGCATATAAGGTCACTAAGACATTTGTATTTTATTCCTCGCCTATCAAAAAGAATCCAGAAACGTCTGTATAAGGTCTGCACGAACTTTCAAATACAAGACAAGAAAGAGTTATAACCTCTTTGAAAGAAACTAGCAAAACAGCTTAAGCAATTAAAATAATCAAATAAAATGTAGAATGTGATAGATCTATATGGGGTAGCTCGACACTTTAAACGGGAAAAAAAATCTGGAAAAAACAAAAACACAAATCTGTAAATAACTGGATGCCAGTTCAGTGCGTGGCGTACAAGACGGATTTACAAAACAAAATTAGATTTAAAATATTTATACGGACGAGGGTTCCTTAAGGATACAAAGGCACCTCCCACGTGTTGCTTGTTATCGGCGCTACAGGTTGTCTACCTGTACTCCATCACTGTGGTGCATCGCTATCGGTCTGTACTCAACACTATCCGTTCATTTGTCCTAAAAGAAACATTTATGTAGAGAACAACGCAGGGGGACACCGACTCGCCTTTCCCCAAACTCCGCCCTCTCATTTGTCAAGAAACACTCACTCCAAACTCGACGTGTACAGAAAAAAAAGAAGAGGGAGAAATTCCACACCACAGCCGTGTCTGTGTGAATTTCTCGTTCATCTAAGGCAAGCAGGACTAAGTTTCGACTAGCACCAATAATGCTGGACCCGTCTTCCAGCGACGAATCGGGCGAAGAAGACGATCTGCGTGAGGCTTCGACCGCCGTCAGCGCACAGAGATCTGCGCCCGCTCAAGGGCGAGATTCACGGGATGAAAAGCGATCAGGTGCCGCCCGACAGCAACCTTCTAGCCCTAGTCCCACTGTCACCAGCGAGAAGGATAAAAATGAGCAAGAAAGACTACAGAAAGAGGAAGCGGAGAGGAAAATCAGACTGCAGATATACGTGTTCGTTCTGAGGTGCATAGCGTACCCTTTTAACGCTAAACAGCCCACTGACATGGCACGCAGGCAGCAGAAGGTGAGTGATGGAAGAAGCACTAAACAATCAGTCCCCTCGCAACTTCCAGCACACCTGTAACCAAAACAACCCCGACGTGTTTTTAACGTTTGGCCCAGCGGTGTTTCTGGTGATTGCAACAACCCAAAGTAAGACCGAGTGGTGTGAAACCCGGAAAACTTTGGAATGTTCAAATATGCAACCTGTTCCTTTTGCTATGTTGTCATCGCCAGTAGCGTAAGTCTGCGGCGTCGTAACGGCCTTTAAGTGAAGCCTTCACGAAGTTGCAATATACTGGAATGCGTAACGAAACTAGCTGTTAATTCACAAAGTCATCATACTTTGCGCAATATTAAACTGTGGCAGTTAAATTTTCAGCTAAACTGGTGTCGTTTTGACTGGTTTTGCGATGAATGTAGTCACGGAGAGCAGTGGAATTATTCCTCGCTGGTGAAATGTGCAGCGTTGTGTACAGAGCTAGCATATGGCGACCCCGTGCTCATTTCGCTTATTTGTTTCGTACATTTCGCACATTGACACTGTTTGCCCATGGAGAGCTAAATCTTGCGAGTTTTGTACAGCCCAGTGGACAGCTACAGTTTGTTTGAACGTAAAAGCGCTGATTTTAAGCTTATGAGTACAAGACCGAAAGTACAAGATTAAAAGGCACTGGGGATATATTTCTACCCAGATGCAACGATTTCCTGTTTCTTTGTTTCTTTATAAACAATTGGGCTGTGTTAAAATGATACGAGGTTTTTATGTGGCATTTTTTCTTGTTTTCTTCTCTTATCATCACATATAGGCTATTGATTACATACTTTTCCCCACGATTCACGTGGACAAGATTGCTTTCTCGCTAGAGCTCTAGAGAATAAGCGCAGATGCTATTTTTGTTTTATGAACACCCACAGGCTTGAAGATATGCTTTCCCCTGGAAACTGTCTCAAGCGTTTTTTTTTCTTAAATGGGTAATCCCACGCGTATTCTCCCGCTCCGCTTTAATTGACAATACCCTCTAATGATCCACATTCCTTCTTCATAAATGTATACCTGTCATTAATGTCTCAGCGTATATCGGGTTTTCAATGTAGTCTTTGTACGTGACAGGTTAACTAAGGCTATGTCTTAGCATCAACCCGCATTTTTGCGCTCAGTAATTGAACGTTGGTATTCTGGCTGTCCGTCTAGATCGTCTGGATCTGATTTAAGTGGGTAGAATTTAAAGTCCCCATTGGAATCAGAAACATTACTTCGTATGTCTTCAATCTAAGCTATAATAAACCAATGAGGAACGCCACTGACGTAGTCTTCAGTTTGATCAGATGCAAATATGCTCAAATTAGAAATCTGAGGGCAGTTTTGTTGTTGATTTGACTAGTCATTACTTGTCACCGTGTAACTGGTAAGAAAAAAAAATCGTGGACCGAGATAAAATTTTATGGCCTGAACAAAAAATTGTGTGGTGAAAAGGATATACACTGAAGAGGATGTCCCAATCACACAAGGGGCAGTCTGTTGACTCTATGAACTGTCCATCAACACCCACGTGATGAATAGTAAATATTGAACTGGACCTCCCCCTCAAGCATTCCAACACAGGTTCAATGACAAGTAATGCTTCAAATGCAGTTTTTACAGCTTTTTATTACAGTTTGTGTGAGTGTGAGTGTGAGTGTGAGTGTGAGTGTGAGTGTGAGTGTGTGTGTGTGTGTGTGTGTGTGTGTGTGTGTGTGACCTTAGAACAATAATATCATTTCACATCATTCTGTGCTTAAAAATACTGTACAGGGACTGTAAACAAGATGAGAGTTACAGGTCTGCAAGCAGTCCTGACTTTTTCCACGGGTGGAAAACATGAAGCCCTCTTTGAACAGGTGTGAGTGCTTTCCCCCAGTTAATTACCTTTTCAGTCTTATTTGCATACCCTCCAGCCTGGTGCCAAAAGTCAGGTCCCCCAGTCTGTTTCTGTCAATGGGCATTGTCAGAGGACCCAGTTAGCATGTTGAACCCTCTTTGTATTAGCCAGCACTGTAGTACCACCAGACAGATGTAAAAAAAAAAAAAGACCAGCTCATTGACTCCCAAATGAAGGCAGCTATGTTGCTGGATTTGTTGTCTTTGGAAATTAAAACCCGGGATTGGAATGAGTGGAGCAGCTGCTAGCCTATTGATGTTTTTGGTTTTATTTTTGTCTGCCGTTTTATTAAAGGGCCATTGATCTTAGCAAAGTATAGTAAACATGGATGCAAAAGTATCGTCAACTTTGTTTTAAAAGTATAAACCTACCGCACATTCCTCTGTTCTGCTGTGTCCAGGGCTGCGAAGAGATATTCCAAAGGCTATAGGTGCAAGGGATCCTGTTAAATGCTCAATTGTGTCAGTTGAATCCGAAGATTTCCTTTAACAAGCCTCCCCTATACTCTTGTTTTATCTTTGTTGTTGGCTGCCATTTAAAGAGTTTTGTTGAGGGTGAGGTAAACGGTTAGGGTTGCTCTCTTTGCTGTGTTTCTTCCTTTTATCGTCTTTCTTATCTGTAAATCGGAGAGAGAGAGAAAAAAAAAAACAGAATCTTTTACATTAGAGGATTAAGCATGATTCGGGCATGCTTTGAGGCAGTATTTTCCTCACTTTTCCGGCCATGTAGTCTGCAGTCCTCATATCTGTTTATTTGTGCGTCATACGTATATGAATTCAAAGCTTGGTGGGTTTCGCCTGATGAAACCTCCCGTCATTTTAATCAGTCTTTAATTAAATTCTTCCTACTTGCTATAAAAGGCAGTTTGAGCTCTACGAAAATTATGCTCTTAAATGATTGGACACGGTGTTCCTTTTCCTCTGTGACGCCAATTAATCTCATCTTTATTATTTAGGGAGATAATTGTGTGCCTCTGCGTGTGTGTCTTTATTGAGACTACATGCAGCAGGACAGAGAACGCAGCCGCAGTGTCGCATGCAGATGCATGTTATTTACGGCCTCAGTCTTTTTCCTCTAGCATGGTTCATTACAGGCTCCGGCACACTGACACTCTCATCTGTCCGTGTAGAAACAAGTAACCTGGGAATGGGCCCTCCCCATACAGAAGGCAGACGCAGAGTGATTGTCACATCCGTACGGTGCATGTTGAATTAACAGCAAACCATTGCTGTGAGAACAGGCTTTCCCTGAAGCGTGGTGGAGTTGCAACGTTCCTCCCTGGCATGGCGGCGGAACATTTCCTTGCAGCTGGATAGACCTGCCCTGCTGCATTATTTGCCTGCATGTTTAAATCTCCTTCCTTCAGGTCTTTTTCCTAATTCAGAAAATAGCGTTCATCCATGCTTTCACTCAAGCAATCAGGGTCATGCGTCTCTCTCTGTTGTGCTATTGGTTAAGTGTCTGGAGTTTAGACTCAAAAGGAGACATGCCCCCCCCCCCCCCCCCCCCTTGTGGTCTGTAGTTTAGGCACCTCCTTACTTTTACATAATCAGCTTTTACATAATGCTTAAATTGCTCTGATGAAGGTGCTGCTTGTCGAATGTGCAGAATACAGTGAACTGGTTCAAATGGAATCCATGGTGGTTGTGAGTGGTGACAGGAGCACTGCCGTGTAAACCGGCAGGCGTTGTTGATCTGTTCTGCTTTACTGCAGTCTCCTCTCCCTTGTATTGGATTTTCAGAGACATATTTTTGGTCTCTCGTGTCAGACGTCTCTCACTGCAGTCAGCCACCTGTCAGTTGTGATGTGTCTCCCTTGTGTCTGCGGGGAGCGGTCATTGTCTCTTTCTCTGAGGGAACTCGCCATGGCTGGGAGCTAGGCGCTCATCTGACAGCCCAGTACACACACACACACACACACACACACAAACACACAGAGAAATGCACGCAAAACACCTCTCTATCCACTGAGCCTTGCGGGGATGACTCCTTCCTCCTTCTCATCTTTGTTTCTCAGGGGAGGAAAACACTACAGGAGCCAAATTTTTTATCCTTATTCACTCACTGTTCTTCTGGATCTCTCCATTCCCAGGCACAGACTGCAGGAGACACCATGGAAACAACATTGATGTCCCACACATTTTGTTCCACGTATTTAATCTGTTGGCACTCTGTTAACTTTTTTGATGTGGTTTTTTTTTTCCTTGGTTTTATATAAGAGGATATTTTTATCAAAAGGAAACACTTCCTTTGCACTGTGCTCAGACTGGTGGGAGATATTGGTGGCGATGTGGCTGGAGGGAAGTTCCTTCCTTTTAGTCATATCATTCTTACTTGTCAGTTCCACTCTCCCTGAAATGCATATCAACCAAAGGGTTATATAACCCGCTCCTTTTGCTGTGAATAACCCCCATGGAGTGCAGGGCCGGTGAAGCAGGGCTGGTGGCATTTCCACCCTGGCTGCACAACGTACTGTCGTAGTCATACAGGGATGTGCGGATGGTCAGGGAGTCACAGAGGAGTGTGACGATGGTCAGAGAGTCATAGAGGGGTGTGAGGATAGTCATGGAGTCAGAGGGATGTGATAGGGAGTCACAGAACTGTGAGAATGGTTGAAGAGTCATAGAGGGGTGTGAGGATAGTCAAGGAGTCATAGAGGGGTGTGAGGATAGTCAGGGAGTCAGAGGGATGTGATAGGGAGTCACAGAACTGTGAGAATGGTTGAAGAGTCATAGAGGGGTGTGAGGATAGTCAGGGAGTCAGAGGGATGTGATAGGGAGTCACAGAACTGTGAGAATGGTTGAAGAGTCATAGAGGGGTGTGAGGATAGTCAGAGAGTCATAGAGGGGTGTGAGGATAGTCAGGGAGTCAGAGGGATGTGATAGGGAGTCACAGAACTGTGAGAATGGTTGAAGAGTCATAGAGGGGTGTGAGGATAGTCAAGGAGTCATAGAGGGGTGTGAGGATAGTCAAGGAGTCATAGAGGGGTGTGAGGATAGTCAGGGAGTCATAGAGGGGTGTGAGGATAGTCAGAGAGTCACAGAGGGGTGTGAAAGTTGTCAAGGCAGCATTGTGTTCATTATGCTGCAGGATGCAGTGGATCTTACGGTGGTGTCTGTGATTTCCAGGATTCATTTTAACAGGCAGTGTCGCTTCACATTCTCTGAAGGTACAGCACGGAGTAGATTCTGCGCCGAGGGTGCAGCACGATGTGGAACCTGCTCTCAGATGAAAGGAGTGCAGATGTGTGGATGGAAGCACTGGTGGCTATGGCCTGAGGGGATGCTTCTCTGTCAGAGGTTTTGAAATTCTGTGCTCCCCTTATCATCCCGTTATGCACTGAACATTGGCATCTATGCAGTGCTTGTCCCACTACATTGTGCATTTACCTTAAGAATGGTACTCTTTAACCACCACTGGTAGAAGGGCATCTCTTTGGTTCCTCATTGAGAAGATGGGCATAACATGTATGATTCCCACTTGAACTGTTAACATCTTTTTAATGCGTTTTTCCCCCTTTATGGACACGTTTGGATTCGCCAACTGGGTATTAGGCTCATTTCACAGGGACAACCTCTGCGCTTGAACAGGAGCGCTGAAGCAAGAAAAATGCAATCATCCGACACACTCCAGTGCAAGCACTGCCTATTTTTTGCACTACGAGCCACAAAGCGTAGTGGCTGTTGGAGTATAGCCGCTACTCCACTGATCTTATCTGAGCAATTCTTAGTTGCCTGATGAATTACAAGGAACCAGAGAGCAGTGAAACGAGGAAACCCTGGATGACCTTCCCACCCCCATTCTCAGCAGAACAAAGCCAATACATTCCACTGCTGTGGCCTCCCGGTCATTGTTTGTAGATGGCATGGCTGGATTCTAACTTCAGTTGTAGGGCTCAGCCTGCACTTATGATAAGTGCCTTACCCACTGAGCCACCCAGGAGCCCGACCTCCACTATCTTTGTTGGCGGTGCGGTGTGTGTCCCAGAGAGGCTGGAAGGCCGAGGCTAGGAGTGAGTGTGGCCCAGCGGCAGAGCAGTTATTAAACTCCTGGCTAAGCCACTTTCCCCAAAGCCTCTAAAGATAGACTATGTTTGGCACGTTCTGATGGCAATTTGCCGGAGTGTTTGTTTTGTTTATTTGTCTGTCTGGTTGTGCTCCTCACGGGCCGCTGACACTCCAGATTGTTGACAGATATTGGCTGTCTCCGTATGCTGCGTCTGACTGTCAGTTCCAGTGAATAGTTCCTGTTCCTAATGAAGCCCCTTAGTGAGGGTCGGGAAGGGTGGCCGAGGGACTCATCAATGCTGTGCATTCCTGCGTTGATCCGGGGGGTGCTGATACACCAGTGTGGGAGTGTATGTTGTTGTTTTTGTGCTGTTGGAAAAGCAAAGTGAGTGTAAGCTGAGTGTAAGGCATTTATCAGCTGATCTTTTTTTTTTATTTCAGTGTAAGCGATGGGGGTGGTGGTGGTGGTGGTTGTGATTGACATTGGCATCAGAGTGCAATGCTTACTCATGCAGTTGGCAAAAATCACTTCAGCACAAACACGTCTGTTCAGCTTGTTTCCAGACTTGTGGGAAAGCCATTTTTCAGTCAGTGTAAAGGGCCTTAGAATCGATGTCCTAAGTTTAGAATCTGACAGGATTTAACATAACATGGGCTTATCTTCATATGAGCAAGTATCATAAGCTGTTTTCAGACAAGCTTTTCTACATTATATTGCATTACATTATGTTGTTGTCATTTAGCAGACACTCTTATCCGGAGGGACTTACACATGTTAGAATTTTTACATGTAATCCATTTGTACTGCTGGATACTTACTGAGGCTATTGTGGGTTAAATACCTTGCCCAAACGTACAATAGCAGTGCTCCAGCGGGAAATCAAACCCGCAACATTTGGGTTACAAGCCCTGCACCTTACCACTATGCTAAACTGTGGCTCCAAGAACATCCAGCTGACTGTCACCTAAAACAGACCTATTCTTGGTAATGACCACAGTTAGGTCATTACCGTTACTGTTACAATTAATATTACTGTTAGCAATCCCCTAGGTAGATGGAACCAGAGGCTTATTTGGCTTTTCTTGGCCACCCGTACTGGAGGTATCATCAGCTTTTTAACACATTTTTACATGTGGGGCTCCATAAGAACATTGTAATTTCAATGATCCTAATAACAATTATTCCCAGGTAATATTCTTGCCAGGAGATGAGCGTGGTGTTTAGTGTTACCCTGCTGACTAATAACAGTCTCTTATGCAAAGCCATTAAATCACATCTTACTGATGAACTGATTAATGCATGCTCTAGTGTGTGTGGTGTGGTGTGGTGTGTGATTTTTTGTGTCTCTGTGTGGAACTGATTGTCAATTTATGTGTTTGTACATGCATGTGTGTGCATGTGTGCACATTTTTTGCGTCTCTGTGTGGAATTGATTATGAATCTTTGTGTGTTTGTATAAATGTGTTTGTGTACATGTGCACGTCTGTGCACGCGTGTGTGCGCATGTGTTACTTCAGTTCTCATAGGCACGGTTGCGGTGGCTCTGATCGCTGTCTGTGAAATTGAAAATGACACTTTGTATAAACAATCCGTTTGTCTTTCATGCTGTGTCCTTCAGCCCCATGTTTCCCCTTAGATTGAATTTTCTGTCTGTGAGTGTCATGCAGATGGATGAACAGTCCATTTTTATTATTTGCTGTGAAGGCATTTACACCGATAGATTATCAGTGAACAGCTACATCAGGTGCTCAATCACTAATGTTGATCCATAGTGCACCATGTTATTTCATCACAAGAGTCTAATCTTTGTTGATCAGGTGGCAGTTAGTGTCACAAGTTGTTTAATATGGTTATTTTCTAGTCCGTGTTATACATATGCCATGAGGAGTGCTAATTCTTCTTTACTGTACACTTGCTAGTTAGCACAGCTCACCGTGAACCAAACAGTGAATAAATCAGTCACTGATCATGCAAAAAGTGTTAAAATGGAAATGTAGGCTCTACTCATCATGAATATCCAAATATAAGTGCTTGAAGTTAATACAGATTTTGCATTTAATTGCAACCCCTTGCCAGGAAATTTGCATGCAGCACCATTCCAGGACAAAGGTCACTAGGCAGTGTAGCCTTTTGGACAGGTCTGAACATGTTGTTCTTTCTCTTGTACTTTAAATGAAGAGAAAAAGGCTTATGATGGTAAAGAGATGCGCATCAGAAATATCAAAAAGAAGACAGAAATCAGGAGTTTATCGTATCCTGACTTCAGTAGTATTTTCTACTCTTAGACAAGTTTGCTACTGAAGTTCTCATTTTCTTCCCTTAGCTAATGAACTCTGCAAGATTAACATCGATTCAGGATTTTCTCTGCTCTCTCCTGTGAACACCTGTAAAGGTTTACCTTTCCATCATCTTGGCTGTTTCTGCGTTGTTATTAGACTGGGATTAGATTTTTGTGCTTTGGCCCGGGGAGCGCTGTGTGTCTCGGGGAGGAGCGGTTCTCAGGCCGCCTGCGCGGAGCCAGGGACCGGTGTGAGCCAGCGCTGCTGGGGACCTGAGTGAAGCCATCCCTCAGTTTGTCACGACTCATCTGCGGCCCTCAGCGCTGCCACCCCTGCGACTGTCTGCTCGCTGCTGATAAAGGAGCGCCGCTGCGCGCGTGCATGTGTGTGTGTGTGTGCGCGGGCGCCCGGGTCGGCCCCGACTCCCTCTGCTTCCTCTCCCGCCAGGGAGCTCTTGTTTGCGAGAGCCTCCGCTTTTGAAGGAGGGCGCCATTCGTAGTAAAGGAGGCAGATCTGGGGTATTGTTCACTCGCCCTGGACAAAGCTGCGAGTCCTGATAGAGCCGGGAGGGGGGAGGTTAGGAGGAGGGGGCGGGAGATAGGGGGTGAAAGCCAGTTTGATTGGCCGCAGGGCGAAGAGCCAGTTTGGTCCAGGGGTGAGAGGGGATTACAGGCAGAGAGGAGTGATTATGAAGTTTGTCCCCAAGGTGGGGGGGACACCAAGTGTTTGGCAACAGAGGAGAAGGCCCTCCTACTACATCCCCACACAGTCTAGCTGGGAGTTCCCTTGTCGCCGCAATGCGCCTCAGAGTGGGCCGCATGCCTCTGCAGCAGAAAAGTCCTGGTAGCAATGCATTGTGGGAAGGGCATCCATTTGTCCTGATATGTCCCTCTCAAACCCCTGCATTATTGATTCTAATACAGTAAGAATCCCAGACGCCTTCTGGACATACAGAGAGTCTCTAGCATTATTAATAAACTCAGCCCTGGAGGACCATCACAGAGAGTGTCAGTCAGAGAATCTGAAGGCTCTGTGTCAGCATGCACAGGAGAGATGTTTGGTTATCTAATACAGATGACAGAAAGGCAATATTATCAGTAACCATAATTATAGTTAATACTAATGAATTACATCTTGTCCAGGAACTTCATTGATCTCTAGGTTAGAGTAGGTAATGTGCCAGAGCGCTTACCAGATTTGTCCTCCAGTCAGACTGGATGGATGTTCAGATTATCAGACTGGCCAGAACATTTAGCAACCTTTTGCTTTTTCTGATAAGTGCCGTGGAATCTTTAATCACCATGTTGACAAAGGACCTCAGCCATCCCAGACCACATCTCCTACAGCACAGGTTGATAGTGACATATAAAAAATGCATGGCACCCCTGTCCTGGCATGCAAAGATTTTCCATTTGCAGACTATGAAGGCAGCATGGCTAAACAACCTCACTGACCACCACCAAGCAGTGTTGCCACCATTCTTCTCTGTTCCACTACAGCTATGTAATTGAAATGTGCAATATCATTCTAACCCCTAACATGTAGTAATTGTACCACAATAAATGCTATCAACATAAAAAAACCCAACTACATTACTTAGAAGAATTTAAAAACCACTTGGTAGGGTTTATTAGGGATAGTGCTTGCTCAGTTTGTGTGAGATGGTTTAGACTAACTTGGCTTCATTTTGATAATAATTTTATTTTTGGATGTACTTAGTATGTATAAGTAAATTCATATCATGTGACCTTCGTCTTTCGTCTTTTCGTCAGTGACATTTTGTCACTGTCTTTTTTCACTTCCTCTTCGTGAGGAACAGTGACCTTGCTCCATACTGATATGCGTCGATGCATCGGTCCACCTTTTGTGTTTATGATTACATTTTTCGACCTTTTCAGAGTGTAGCTGCTGTATGTGCCGCGATATTTCAATCGAAATCAAGCCCCCGCTGCTCTGGCTCTGTTGTCTCGGGTCAAAGGGGACTTGCGAACCGTGTTGTTCAAAATGCTGTAATTACGCTTTTCACCCCAAGTGGATGATGGTTCATCTCGTGGCGCCATTTCTCTCGTGTGAGTGTTTTTGTCTCTTGTTGTCGCTTTGATAAGTCTCCAAGGTGCCCATCTACCTCCATCTGAACCATAATTTTCCGTTTGATCCGGACACTTCCTCTGTCACTGTAACCATATGCGCACTCAATGTAATGACTGTCACAAGGTTAAGCACCGTGTTACCCAGCACTTGAGTGTTCGGTGGAGGAAGCGGAGTCTACCACCATCCTTTCATCAATCGGCATCCGAGGCGTATCAGACTTAACTTGTGCAACAGGTGGTTTATGAAAGAGACTAATTTAAATGTGTTCGGTAAACACCAGATTGCACAGACGGAGGAATGCACTCAGGCTGTCTCTCGGTGTCTCTCTGACTGAGTAACTGAAGCCGTTTTATCCATGGATATTTTTTAAGGGGTTATTTGCAAAGATGGAGTCTAAACTATGCGTGGTGGTCTGGTGGATAGAATCAGCAGGCAGTTGCACTGGTGCACTGGCACCCCCCTCCACCCCCCACCCCCGATGACACAGTGTTTTTCAGCTTGATCCGGACCCCCCACCCCCACCCCGTGGACACCGATAACGTCGCTGTCTCCTGGTCTGCTGGTAGTGGGCTGCACTCTGTCCCATCTGGCTTTTCATCAGACGCAATTAAAACATTAGGCTTGGCTGAGGCCTCCACGCTTCCCTGGCTGCCGCCCAGACAGCTGGGAGCACATTGGAGCATTTCATTATGTGTGGGGAAATAAGGACTAAATGTCACATCATGATATTCTGGCCCTTACCTTGCAGGTAATAATGCTTTGTATTGTGATAAAAAAAAAAAAAACTTGGATCAAGGGATACTCTCTGTAAGTTGTTGGAATGCTTCACCTAGGATGGTCATATGTTTTAAGATGATACTTTTACTGTGTGAACATAGATCATATTATATATTGGTGTTGATTTTATGCTACCCACTGCTACTACAGTTCCCCCTCTGTTCCTCCTAGAAACTCTGAGTTTAGCGCAGCTGGCTGTGTTCCGATATTCTTATTCCCTGATTGGAGGACTGATATGGCTGACAATCAACACTTACGTAAACCTGAAGGCCCAGAGCACAGGAAGCTGCTGTGTGAGTCTATCCTGAAACGCGGGTGTGAAGCGCAACAATGAGAGGAAACTGCTGCGGAAGCATGATCTCTTGGATATTTTCACAAACAGTACATTTAGGCAGAGAGCGTCATGTTTCCATTGCTTTTTTCCCCAAGCCCACAGTGAGCAAACGGTGATCTCGAAAAACATTTTCAAAAGCAGTTGGAAAAAAATGTTGATTACAGGTGCAGTGAAAGTAATTACCTCCAACGGGTCAGAGTGTTTCAAAAACTGCAAAATTCTGTCTGCAAAATTAAACAGCTTCAAACTCAAAACTAAAGAGATGCATACCTTTGTGAATGATCTCCACACCACTGATCAACATTCCAGTAGAATGGAAGACCAGAACTTTCTTGTATGCATAATCACTTGCAAAGGGTGATGCAGGATCAGCTCAGGAATGGATACTTTCATTAATACTTTTTTAAAATGCTACTAAAAGCTGATAATTTATCATGTACATTGCCTCCAGAAAAAAATATGGCCAAAGTTTTCAATAGGAAGTTTACATAAATTCACCATCTGTTGAAAGTAGAAGAAAATATTGCTTTAGGTGGGTGGTGATATACTCTAGTGAAATAATAATACATAACTGTAATCCATCTTAGTTTTTTTTTCAAAATTTAGATTGCATCTTTAAGGAACTGTGTCAAAAAAAATACAACAATGTCAGAATTCCTACAATTCTCAGAAAGCTTTTCCCAAAGAATTATTGCATACTCTGATGAATGATTGCAAGTTTATTCCTCTATTACTAGGCTAGAGCAGGGCTTCATCTTTCAGGAGCGAAAGCCGATTGAATTAAGTTGCTTTTTTTTCCTCTTGGCCTTTGCAATATGAACAGTAGGTGAGTCAGTATTTGCCATGATGACCGAGTGATTCTTCCCCGCGCTCCCGACAATAAAATCCACAGCCCTTCATCACTGGCAGGGTCCGATTCTTCAGTGAGAGTGGGAAAGTAGGCTATCACGAGCTGGAGCTGGAACTGTCTGACTCCGGTGCAGCAAAAACTGTGTTTACGTTGAGCACCCAGAGCTGTGGTCACAAGTCGCCATGCTCATATGCTGTCGTGCAGCCAGAAAAAAGAGCCAGATCGAGAAAAAACTTCCTGGACTCCAAGGCTGAGGTTCTGTGTTCATCTCCCTGTTTTTTTTTTTTTTTTGTGGTGATGGCAGCAGAAGTAATGTAGATCCTCTGCTTGCTGCCCACAGCTTACTTGTAAAGTTGGCCAGCAACAGTAATTGTTGACATGATTCAGCTTTACAAAAAAGATAATGGAAAAACACCCTTACCCTGAACTGTGCAAGCCAGCCTCATTCTAGCTCTACACTGGAACATATGTAAGTGAAACTGGTACCCGTCGTTCCTCTGGATACAGGCATAGAGTCCAACCTCCTGGATTGTGGAGTACTCTGTGACTGCCAGAGATGGACATCCTGGCTTCAGAAAGTAAAAGTCCTGCCACGTATTTGTTCCATCCATGCACTACATCAGCTGAATTTAATTAGCACAACTCTTCACCCCACCTCTGGTGACTGCTGCAGATGCTAATAGCATAGGATAGACATGTCATCCTGTTTTCCCTTTCTGCTATGCATTTCACATACACTCTCTCTCTTTCTGTCTTTTTTCACTCACTCTCTCGCTCTCTATTTCAGTCACTTCAGTTTACTCCACTGGCCTCACAAATGTCGTTTTGTGTTGCCAAAACAGATATATTGCAAATAAAGAGCAATGGTAATACAATGGCACAAAAATACAGCAAGTACTGATAATGATTTGGAATGATAATAGATTGTAACAGTGGGATAGAAAAAATACGGTAAATTAAAAATAAAAATGTCATCTCCCTCTCCATTTTTCCTCTTCACCCTGTCTCTTTCCATCATTATCACTCTCGCTCTGTCTCTGTCACTTTCCCTCTTTCTCCTTCTCTCCCCATCCCTGGCTCTGTCTTTCTCTCTGCTGCTCTCCCCTCTCTCCTCAACACATTCGAGTCCTTCAGACCCAGACAGGTCTGTCCTTGTTTTCTGCTTCACTCACAGTGTAAACAATGGCTCCTTGTAGAGACAGGCAACGCTGCATGGGTTCAACTGCAGTCATCACAGGTTCCCGGCCCATTTCTGCATCCAGCCGGGCCCTTTGGACATGGGCAGCATCGCAAAAACACGCCTTCAGAGAGAATAGATGAGATGAATAGGGGAGACTTCTTTTCTGAATCTGCAAACAGGAAAAATGAATCCGTCGCTTTGCCAAATGTCTAAGTGACCGTTTCTTAGGTTACAGTGACCCTTGAATCCTATCACAAGGTATCCGCCCACACAAGAAGAAAGAGTTTTTTTGGCAAGGAGTTTGCTGATTTTTCCTTTATTTTTTTCTTTATAAAAAGAAATTTGCACACCGCCAGCCTCCTGTTGCCTGATTGCTGTTGCTGTGTTTCGCTCTCCCATGCCGGAGGCCCGGAGGCCTGGGGCCCTTCGGCGCTGAGGGAGCGTTGATGTCTGCACTGCTGATTCATAATCAGTCTGCTGTGTTGACAGGTGGCGAGCCTGTTTGATTACAGGGTGGGTTGCGTGCTCTTTCAGGTCATTAGAGGAAACACAGGTGCTGCTCGTTCTTTTGTCTCACAGCCGAGGTGGAAAGAGGGCTGTGGCGTTTCAGTAATCAAAAAGGAGGCAGGAAGGAGGAATACAGCGCGACGCCTCTGTTTCTATCATTAGGAAACTGTGCTTTTGTCAAGATTTTGTGGGTAGTTTCTCCGCACGGCTGGCCTGTTGTGTGACTCACTGTCGTGGTTATTATTAGGATTTGATTTGAGTTTCATGAAGGAAGCTGGGTAACTTTAAATGACGTTCACATTTTTACAGAGAAAAAAAAAGTAAAAATGTAAGGCACTAAAAATAAGGAAGAAATTGAATTTCGTGAAGAGACAATTGTTGAACCATGCTGGGTCCAAGACATTGTACTGTAGATTGTAGCCTAGATGGGCTGAGTGACTTGTTCTTGCCATTATATTTTATTGAATGTTCCCAGGTTTCAGGAGGTGCAGGAGGTGAACCCATGTCACCAATTAGCTCAGTGTGCCTTTGACTTCGCACAGCCTTAGGCTTTACACTGACTGTAAAAGGTACAGTGACCTCAGTCCTGCTCAAGTGAACATTGGGCCACCATTGTTGTCGATGCCTTCATTCAAACCATGGGTGCTAGATGAATCCTGTGACTAGCATTAGGAGTTTGACAAGCACAGAGACCTTTCCCCTCGGGTTTCCATGTGACCGGGGGTTGCACCCGATTCTGTTTTGCGTCTGATATGTGTGACTGGTATGTGAGGCCTGTGCCCCTTGCTCGGCTCGAAGAGGAACAGCGTCCCCTGGGAAGCGTGACGACGGGGAATGGTGGCCTGGGAAGCTGATCCTTGCTGTGTGGTGACTGATGTTGCCATGACGATCCTCCGAGATGCGATGTTTCAGGAGCGCTGCAGCCGACGAGTCACTGGAAGAAGAAAAGACACTGCTAGTGCCCCCCCCCCCCCCCCCCCCCAAGCCTTGCTCACCACACTTTCAAACGCAGACAACAGGCAATTACTCAATTAATTCCCACAATCAGTGCGTCCACCCACCGCTATTATACAGCTGACAGCACAGTGCTGGGTGAAGCTTTTCTGAAAGTCACGCCGACCCCCTTAATGGGGCCTTAAAGGGCACACATTTAGGGGGAGTGAGGCACAGTGGGTACTGGAACCTTGCGGTGACGTCACAGGCGCACATCCGGCGATACCTCGGCGCAGCTGACTTCATTGTCCGTTGGCTCTCGCCCTGCGCGCGGCGTGCGTGCCCTTCAGTCGAGCGCGCGGGGCTTTGTGCACACAGAGGAACGCGAAAGGCTAAAGTCCAGCAGCAACCCGGACGCAGACGGATGTCAGGCTCACTCTGCGTGCCGTCACAGCGGTGTTGCTCTGTGCAGAGCGCCTCGCTGCTGTGAAACCAGAGCAGTAACCCCACCAAAACCTTCTACTCCTGTGTTCTCTCGCTCCCATTTACCATAGATTTAAAGAGGCGTGTTTGATTGCAGGGACGGTGCAGCAGCAGTAATGAAATATATGGAGTCTGTACTGCTTCGCCATGCTCAAACTGTGCTGGATTACAACAAGGCTACACTATAATCAGTGTATAACACTAAATCATTTTATTCACTTTGTCAGATTACAGTACATTTCCTCCACACACAGTATTACGGCATAAAACACATTAGTTTTGCAGTTCTTGTCATTTAATATAATCTCTCAAAGCACAGGGAAAGTATCTCCCCTGTGCTTTTTTGGAATGAAATCTAACTTCAGCCTTCTAATTATTTCTTAGCAACTTTGGTGAGGGATTTGGTGAGTGGGAAAAAAAAATGTTCCCTAGATTAGATAAAATGTGAAAGTGTGCGAGTAAAGTTCCTCACTGTAAATAAGGGCCTCACTGCATAAGGCAGTCTGCCAGGAAAAAAAAATGAAGAACTGAAAAGAACAAAATGATTAAAGTGGAACATGCTGACCAGAGTGTTGATGAAACAAGGTGTCACAGATCCCCGCGTATCGCTCAGAATACCTCGCTTTGTGAAGGCACTTTGATTTCAGCGCAGCGGCTCCCGGTCACCGCTGTGGTTTCGGAGTCGAAGAACCGCCGGGGGGACACGGAGAGCCGATGCAGCTGCCCACTTCAACTCAATAATCTGTCTTCAAAACAACCACTCGAAAATCTGACAGGAGCGGAGCGATTTGCCGATCCGGAAATCCCGCGGCCTGTTTTCGACACACCGTTTTTGGCAGCCCGGGGTTTGGTATTTCCGGCACGGAGGAGAAAATTGGCCGACACATAACAAGCGTCTGTAATGCCTGAGCTGATGGCATTTAGTGTCGGCCCGCGGGGCCCTGATCCGTGTGGGATTTTAACCACCTCTCTCCAGCTCGCCGCTCCCATCGATCTGTTGTCTCCGAGGCATTGCTGTTGTCCAAACAAGCCGCGTGCCCCGAGGCACGTCTGGTCGGAATTCAGGAGGCGGATGAAGTGCGTAGGTCCACCTATATTTACATTATTTATTTGCTCTGCGGATGCAGTTGGCGGCCTGCGTTGAGCAACTTAGTCATTCGTACGGCTAGGTATTTACTGAAGCGGTTCAGGTTAAGTACCGTACTCAAGGGGACAATCTTGGAGCCCTTCCTGGGAATCGAGCCGGCCAGCTGACTAGCAGCCGCATCGTCAGCCCTCTACCTTGCACTCGCTCTTCACTCCGGTCATGTTATTCAGAGAAAGCTTCCTGCGCTGAGAGGCTATTACTGCATGTGTGACTAGGAAGACGTCTGGAACGCCTCACGTGGACCAGCTCGTATGACGTTTTTCGCCGGCAGCGGGGAGGGCTGTCGAGTCTCTCACCCTCAACCTGTCCAGAGACACGCTGTTCGCCTGAGATTTCAGAAAAACGTGGCATCTCGCCGAACGACTCTGAATTATTTATCCTCCCTGAACCCCCGACGAGAGCCTTCTTTTGGGAAATGAGAGTGACACGAGGCTGAGACTGATGCTAGCTGTTAAACCGAACTGTCATGTTAGCTATCAGTTTACGTCCAGGGTCCTGTCAGTCTTAGCGCTGTTTAAGAGTGATTTTGCCCGGGCTTCAGGCCCGATATAGTACCAGCGCCTCGTTGTTAGGCGCCCTCATATAAAAGACATTGTGTTGTTAATTATGCCATCAGAGTTGCTGTCAAGATATGTTTTTTTCCCCGTTTTAGACTAAATTGCAGGGTTGTGAGCCTTTCATAGAGGCATTTATAAACCATTCTGTTCATTTCATCATAATTTGAAAGGCTGGAACACCAGTGGCGAATGCCTCTAATGCATGAAGTATGTTTATGTGGTCCAGAGCCCTGGTCAGATCGGACATACGTGCTTGGCAGTGAAGGAATTGCGGGATTGCACCATATGTTTTCTTCAGCAGATACATCCGGTGGTCCAAGATTTGTTTAGCTGGCAGTATTAGGGAGGACGTTTGGAGGTTACACTAAGGTATACTGAATGAAATTCATAGCAAGGTTAATATCTCTCCCTCACAGAAAGTGGCAACCTCAAGTGTAAACGTGTGTGCTGTTTACAGACGTTGAATACACATTTTACAATATTTCACACGCAAGGAACTGCCAGCCCAAGATAAGTCCTAGCCTGAATTACGATATAATACGAATTTAATTACGTAAATAGCTTCCAGTGCTTCCACAGATATAAAAAGGTTCAATTTTCAGATAGTGTTTTTTTTTCTTTCTCTCATACATATGCAATTACAAAGGAAGCTTATTGGATTTTTGCTCATGAAAACATTAAAACAGTATTAACAGTGTCTGTTGCAGTCATGAAGCCTGCTTTGCCAAACACATGATGGAAATAGTACAGTTCCTTGTGCTGAAAGCATAAATCATTGTATTCCTGTCTTCAATATAAGTCATAGCTCAGTGCTTTCAAATATTTTATTGGATTTTTTTTGTCCCATTTTAATTTGTTTCCTGCCGATTATCTGTTGAAGTAATGTGTAGTGTTTGCAGCTAGTTATGTAGTTGACCAGTGAAGTGTGTTCCTCCTTCTCTCTCCTCTCCTGCCCTCTCCCCTCCTCTCTTCTCCTCCCTCTCTTCCACTGGCTCCACCCCTCCCTGCTCCTCTCCTCTCCTTCTCTCCCGCCGTCCCCTGCTCTCCGTCCCCCTCTCCTGTGCCCTCCTCTCTCCTGGTGTGCTGTGCAGACTGTGAGTTAGTTGTGTGTCTTGTCTCACTGCCCTCCTCTCTGCTCTCCTCAGCTCAACCGGCAGCAGCTGCAGGGAGTGAAGGAGCGCTTCCAGGCCTTCCTGAACGGAGAGACACAGATTGTGGCAGACGAAGCTTTCTGCAACGCCGTCCGAAGCTACTACGAAGCAAGTCCCCCCTTTTTATCCTTTACACGTTATTCTTTTTGCTTCCCCTCTCTGCTAGTTTGCATCCTTTTCATCACTTTTCTTGTTGCCTTTCTTTTTTTCTTCATAATTTTACTCTCATCCTACATCTTCATTCTACTTGCTCGCCCTCTAATTGCAAGGAAAACATTTGTGTCTGGATCTGTGTGTAATTGATGTGCCTGCCAGAAGATGATGAATCGATGGGCGAAGTGTGCGTGGGATGGTGAACACTGGTGGAGGAGAGTCCCTTAAAATGCCTCCGTTTCCTCTCTGTCTCCCTCTCTCCTTCTTAAACTACAGAGTGGATGTACTATTATAATGGGTAGGATTACCTGAGCGTTTAGTAGTGCTGCTCAATCTAGAAGCCGTATTCGAAGGAGGGGAACCAGGAAAAATTCCGCCAGGTGCACTCATTCATCCTTTCCACTGGCAGACCGAATGCATTCTCCTTCGTCAAAGTCACGCAGTCTCCCCGGCCTCCACCTTCGGGAGTGATTCAAAGCTCGCAGCATTGTCATGCAGCGTATGCGCTGCGTACATCAGAGAACCTCATCAAGTTTTAAGCACAGCGCTCCCAAACTTATCTCTGCAAGTCATCGGCTACAGAAGGCAACAGGGGACCCGTGACCAGCTGTGGCTGGTATAATTACAATTCGGTTATGCCACAACCGGGCTACCTGTGTTTGTCCATGATACGGAATGGGAAATTGGCTATCCGTGCTGAGGGGGGGGGGGGGGGGGGCGTGGGCAGGGGCGGAAGAACAGATGTTTAGCTGGGCTCTCAGTCACTGAGCTCCTGAAGGCATTACCATTAACACTGTTCCAGATCTCATTTAGCACCCCGCTTGTATTCAGAGCGGAAGATTAAAGGCCAACATATGCAAATTGTTGGTGGTAATGTGACACCAATTGGACATATCAATCACGGAGCGTGGCCGATGGTGCCTTGTAGGGCGGGGGCTGTTATCATGGTGCCCCCATCTCACCGCCCTGCCTCGCCCCCCCTCCGTGACTCTCGGCTGGGACCAGTCTCATGTCAGTTTACTTTCACTTGTGTTTTGGTGATCAGCTTCTCTGTCCTTTTCCTATCTGATCTCCTGGGAAATGTCAGAGGTTCGGGACCCAAGAAATCTGTGACCTTCTAGTAAATGCAGGGCTATACCACCCTGTGGCTTTATCCTTCCCTGATGGCTGAGGATGAGTGGCACCCGGCTTGATTAGCACTTGGAAGAGAAAATCTGGTCGATGCTGGCAAGTAATGTTGGTGGGTGTAGTCTGACCCCCCGGATCAAGCATAACACCAAAGCCTCCGCGCTTTAATTTGGACACACTGCTGTATGAGATTCCTTATTTTGCACTAACCGCTAAATCAAGGTCCTGAGTCACTTTAGTTATTAAAAATGGAAGTTATTGCAAGAAGCAGGGGGCTCCCACCATGTCCTGGTTAAATTCCCAATCGGGCTCTTTCAGTCTGGTCTTTCATCTAATGATGCCTTCAGTTTAATCATCTTAATTCCCCTCCTTTCCACCTCAGCTGATGTGTGGTGAGCATTCAGGTGCAAAATGAGTCCTGAGCATCACCTAGGGGGTGTCCCCCTTCTCTATAAAGCACTTTGAGATCCTTGAAAGGGACCTTATAAATGCAATCTGTAATAATAATATTAATTATAATAATGGATGCTGTCAATAACATTATCTTTATTAATTGTACCTCCACAAAACAGACAAGATCTGTGTTAATTAACCTCTCGTGGTCCCACGACAGAACAACAAAATTCCATTTATTCGAACAGGAGATGATCTTATCTCAGGGCAATGCACATTTTTCACAGTAGCCAGTGAACCACACAGATGGCTATATCAGGAAGTCAGGTCAGGTACCATACTCAAGGGTGCTACAACAGTGATGTACCCGGGACTCCAAACCGCATCTGCGCGTCTGGCTTTTGTCTCACTCATGCCACCCCTTCACAGCAGAAATAACAGTGATTCATGTGTGTTTGCTTATTATACTTTAGTCCTGCAGCCCAGGTGTAAAGCAGGCTAATACACAGCTAATGTAAATTCAAGGCCTCCACAGTGAAGGTGCTTACATGCTCTGGGTAGATGAGACACTGAAGGATGCAGCTATGCTGGGCCCAGCAAAGCTTTCCATTGCATTTTGAATATCACAAACAAAACTACTGGGACACCATTCTTAGTAAAGCTTAATTAGATGAAATGGAATATCTTTAGTGGATCTTGTCAAGTATTTCTGTTCTTGAGTCTGACTGTCCTGTAATCTCAGTATATTTCACTACTTTGTAAGATTCTGTTTCCTGTCCTCCCCAAAAATAGCCGCCCAAACCAAATTTTACTCCACCACAGTAATTGCGATTCCAGCCGTGCTAACAGCAATGTGCTGATTAATTGTTTTTAATCAACTTTACCGCAGGAATTAAACCCGCCTTTAGTTAATCTCACAGCAGCAACAAGCTGTTGACCAGAGATGAAAGGGTTGGCAATTGATCCCGGGCCAAGACTTGTTCATTATGTCAGGGGTTTGACAGCTTAACATATTGAAGGTGTTAATCCTGTGTCTAATTTGAATCTGAGAGCCGGCCTGCAATTGGTGAATCCCTCGCAGAGAAAATGAATTCATTTTTCATCAGTCATTTCTGTGAGAGGTGGAGTCAATTTAATTTACTTTACCTCTCATTTAGTGTCTGACTGCAGCCATACGCCATGTGCCTGAGTTAAAGAAAAAAAACACTTCCAGCATATTCTTCACAGATTAATTCTGGACTTGTCTTCTTACTGCTGTGCTCCGCTTAATGAATGCACATGTTTGATCCTAATTTGTATTATTGTAAGACCCTTGATATTTCTGTGCTAAGCCTCATTGGTTTGTAGCTTGTAATAAACACGTTCCCCTGGGCACGTCAACGAGCTGATACACTCTGTGCTCAGCGTATAGGCCCATGCTGTAAACACACACTGCTGTGCAGCTACCCAAAGAATGCGCCGCAGGTTCCGTTTGCCTCTGCAGATGCTGATCTGTCGTCAGACAGTAATATTTTGTGCCCTGTTTCTTGACAGCGTGATTAAGGTGATGTTTGTCAATTGTTACACGCTCCCGCGTTCTTGCAGACATCGTGAGACCCCCCCCCGTTTTTTTTGAAAAGGACCTTGTTACTTAGCAACAGACCACCACAAGCGTGAACCCTGGAGCATACTGCGGGTGGGCGTGGCTTAGTTCTCACTGACTCCTCCCTTCCACTCTTGAGGCGAGAGCAGCTCCAACACTGCAAAAAATATATTTTTGCACAAACATTAATTATTTTATTTCTCGAAGGTCAAATTGTCATGGCAACATAAGCTAACACTTTTAGTCTGTTAGACCATGACACATTTTTTGCCGTTTTCATACAATTTATTTTTCATTTATATTGTAATTTATGTTTAATTACGGTACTGTAATTGTCTTGAATTGCTAACCTTACCTGAATTACTTTTGTGTAGTACATCAGTTAACACAGGCATACAGTATAAACCCAAGATGTAAGGCCATTTAATTTCTGCAAATTTTCCTTGTTCCTTAAATCCATGAAAATTCATTTCTCACAGAGCCAACTCTGTAAGTAATGAATTTTTTTGTGTAGTTAGGTGTTTATTGAAGTACGTCGGGTTAATTACATGCTCAAGGCTGTGCCTCAATTGGGATTAGAACTTGCAACTCTCTCGGTACAAGGTCATTTCCCTAGCCACTTCAACCTGGGTGTGATCAACATGAGATGAGCCCTGAATAACTTATATTTAGACCAGGCATTGCCATCATAAGATGTCATGGCTGCATGAATCTACCCAGTATTCATGTCTGGTATTTTAGCAAAATCAACTACTTCCCTGAGTGTTGGCCTCTAAAAGAGATTGAGCTCAGAATAACATGAGGAAAATTAGTCTGTCTGTAGACGCAATTATGTTTCCATACAGAATTATTTTTAGATTTAGTCTGGGTTGGTCTGAAACACAAGGTTATTTGTCTCTTACCTGTACAGCATAATGAATTAAATGAAACGGCGACTTCTGAGAGGGTTCAGGTATGATTTATGCTGTGCAGTGACGAACAGGAGAACCTGCTCTTCAAAAGGGCAATGAATTCATGGCACCAAGCCAGGCTCTGGATGGGAAGTGAGCCATGGAATTCATATCGATCAATTCAGCCGCCTTCCCCATTTCCTTTTAACTGTTAGCAGCCCACGTGCTACGGAGGCAGCGAGTGGAAATGCAATGCGCACATATGACAGCATGCACTGTAGAAAAGGATTCATTCTGGAAGAACGGTGCCATCGCAGCAAGCACGCAGCAGCACGGATTTAAAACGCCTGTCGCACCCGGTAAAAACAAGAGAGGGCACTTTTTTCGTAGTTTGATCTCCCGACGCCTTAACGCGTTTTCCCGAACGCTGTGAAAGCTCCGGGACCCCTGTAGGCGCCTCTGCTTTCTTTAGATATGCGTTTCGGAGGAGACACATTAACATGGCATGAAAGTGGATTTACCGCTGGTGTGGAGAGCTGAGAGGACAGAAGAGTTAGTATTGTGCCTTTCAAGGCCTGATTGTGTGCGTCTGTGTGTGGGGTGGATTGCTTGTGTACTTCAGGGCAATTCACCACACTGGCACTGGAGAATACTTTGATTTTTTTTTTTTTTTTGAGTCCAACGGTTGTTCATAGATTGTAGGCCCGGGGAATCGTAACTGAAGCACTTCTCCTCTTAATTAAAAGGAAGTTATCTGTTCATCCGTTCTTTCCAGATAATAATGCCATTATGTGTGGATGAGCGAGCTGACATTTCCCCCCTCTGACTCCCTTTCCTTTAATGTATTGTTATGTGTGAGTGTGCAGTCACAATGTTTTTAATGCTGCTGTCTAGTGCTAGTTCAGCAGACCTCAATGCAAAATGAACTTCTCAACAATTATTTTCATTCACAAAAGATCTGATTGAAAGGAAAGCTCAGTGTCAACCAGTTTGAGGAAAACAATCATGTTCCCTGCTTGCAGGCAAAGAGCAAAATGCAACTATATCTGTCGAAACAATAAATATGATATATTGCTTAGATTATTAGATTATATTGTGGTTGGTTTGCATAGCAAATGGGTACACAGTATTAACAAGGTCTGGCAATATCACCGTAACATCATATGCTGCTACATATACTGTGAAGGGAGGGAAGGTTGTGCCTCCGCTTGGCTGTTTTCTTGCTCTCTGACACTTGCATGTGTCAGAGAACAAGTCTCTTTACAATGTTTTAAACATGCAAATCATGACAATAAAGAAAAATCATTCTCCAACACTCTATTCACCTTGTTGATTGTTCATGTGAAGAAATGCTTTCCGTCTCTTCTTATAACATGTAACTTTCTTCAGTATTGACATGGCCTTGTCTATATCTTCCTCCCTGTATGAATGAGGGTGAGAGAATTTACACTTGAAAAGCATGTTCTTGACAGGCTTATGTGGATAGAGTGAACGTGGGTGATAAAAACAGCATCTTTTGATAGTCATGTTGCAAATGTCAGGCTTGGAAAAATATTGGGTTGAATAAGTAATGGAAACACCAAACAATTTATGAATATTTGTTAAGTAATGAAGAGTTGAGCTACCCTTTGCCTTCGGAACAGCTTCGGTCCTTCTTGAAGGGCATTTATGAAAGTTTTGAACAGTTTCTAGTGGGAAATAGGAAGGAAAGCCTCACGTCCACAAGGAAGGCCTCCAGTTTTTTGAGAGTTGAAGGAGATGGAAATCCACTGTTGGCAAACACCGAATACAGTGAAATGCAAAGAGTTCTGTGTTTCACTGTTTTAGAAACTGGCCAAATCCAGTTGCGCATAGCTTACAGAGACTTATCCAAAAAAGGCTTGAAGCTGTGAGAGACTGACCAATGTTTCACAGCTGGCCACAGCAACATGACATGGCGTTCACAACATGTTGAAATGACAGTACAGTTCTCTCTTATAAAATTAGAGGGGATCCGCCAGGGGTGTGATTCCAGGGAGCAGCGGCACTATCGTTAAGCTAAACACCTCTGTTTTCCAGAATTGTATATGGAGGCATTATCATCTTGGAATATGAGAACATCTTGAGGAAACAATGTTTGCACCTGGTTGCCTAAAATGGCTTCATAATCCTTGGCTAAAATTCTACCTTACAGAGTAATAATTTCATCCACTGACTCCCACAAAATGACCACCCATACCGTAATGGGTCCATGTTTAACAGTTGGAAACAGGCTGCGTGGGTTTAAGAGTCCCTTGGACTTCTCTCCAAACATAAACTCATCCAGATTTCAGAAAAGAGTTAAGGACGCCTCATCAGATCATAATACTTTTTTTCCATAGCTCAGATGTTCAGGTTTTGTGCTCATTACACCAGTATATGCATTGTTACACATTAGTGTAACAATGTGTTTTCCGAATATCAGCTTTGTGAAGCTCACATAAGCATACAGTTTTTCTTTACTGGGTTACTGAGGTGTAGATTCTGTTCTGTGATAAGATTTTAGGCTGCTGTTTTGTGGTTAATAGTTCCTATCTTGTTAAGTGTCCAGCTGTCCCTTTTAGTGAGTTAGCCCTGTCCCTCTTACCTGATGCAGTTTTTCCTTATTTGGCAGATGCTTACCTAATTTTTGACACTGTACCCCTTGACACATTAAATAATTTTGCTGTTTTTGTGACTGATACACCTGTAATTCAGGAAGTCTTTGACCTCTTTGAAAATCTATTTGATGGCTCATGTTGCTGTAGAGTGTTGATTTTAAAATGTCTTTTATAGTATAAATATGTTGGACATTAATATGAAACTTGTATTCAACATCATAATTGCAGTTCAGTTACTTTAGAATATGAGTCCTTTTTCATTTGGTGATTCCATTATTTTGTATACTCCTTTGTGTGTGTGTGTGTGTGTGTGTGTCTGTTGTCAGTGTATCAGTGACACATGACATCAATTGAACTGTGGGAAATTACTCTGCACATGGTGATTCTGGCCGACACACATCAGGTATGAGAGATAGTGCAGTTCCTCCTTACACAAACAGAAGCAGGTGAGGTCTGAATGCTAATGACTTCTCACCAATGGGCCCTGTGGCATTCCTGTGGTATTCTCCTTTCTCGATCCTGGAGTTCCGTCACACTGCACAGCTGTCAAAGATTCATCTGTGTGAAATCCAGCTCTGTGATTACCTGAGCACAGCTCTGACCTCCAATGGTATCATCAGACATTAGTTTTGGGTAATGAGGCTGGTCTTACATTGTGCTGAATGCCTCCGCAGTTTTTTTTTTTTTTTTGGTCTCTTTTTTACTTCCACTGCACGTAATGGGGCTCCTCATGTTGTGTGGACTTGCAGCTGTGGTGTTCTTTAAATATACATGCAACCGGAGCAGAATAAGAGCCGCGCTTGTATGCTGTCCCTCCTCTCCGAAATTTTGTGTTTTCTTTTCTTTGCAGCAGCTCCGATATTGTGTAAATTTGTCCTCTGTCCATACCGCTGGAGTCAAAAACAGGGTATTCGTTTTCTAACACTTGTGTTGGGTTTATGAGCCAGTTTGCAGATGTTGTTCCGTTGGTGCTTTGAACAATTTGAACTCGAGGGCATACATCTTACTCAAGCCTTCAGTTGTCATCTCACTGTCACACTGTTCCCATGCTTTATGGAGTGTATGTATCCCAGAGGGTCACAAGCACGATTACTGTCCATCTTCTGTGCGAGCAGCAGGCTGAAAGCATCAGCTTTGAAGGCTGAGACAGCAGTAAGTGAAACTTTCACTTTCTCTCAGCGGCTTTTGTTTTGCACTGTACTGCACATCTTAAGCATTAAGTGAGTGAATGGATGTTTGGTGCTTGTCGTGTGTGAAAGGCGTCAGGCGGTGTGGAATCTGGTTCCCAGGAGCAATGTGTGTGTGGGGGGGGGCTTCCCATTTAATAGTTAATATAGAAAGGGAATCCATGCATGAAAGTCACCACGCACTCTGCGGATGTCTGTTTTCTCCGAAATCTCAGGCGGCAAATTTTTCACCGTCACATTTCGGCGCACCCCAGAGGAAACATCTGCAACATGCCCACACTGTTCTCGCCAGAGAGGCAGTTTTTCCAAAACTTCGCTTTTTTCGAAAGAAGATGAAAAATAAATAAAAAGACATTTTAATTTTCTGAAGCCCAAGACAACAGTTTCCAGTTTTCTGCTGCTTGACTGGAAATACTCTTTTGGTCGCCATTTTTCTGCACCAACTGAGAGCTGAATGCCGATTTGCTGAGTGTATGCTGTGGCCTAGTTGGTTCTCCCTCTCAGGTTACTACAGAACCAGGATTAGCCAATACCGGAGGTGGGAGATTATGGCTTCCTCAACCCCATAATGGGGGATGGGGTGGCGGGGGGGGGGGGGGGGGCATCATTTATTGTTAATCACTGACTTGTATGAATACATAAAAATACTCTTTAAGTCTTTATAACTAACTGCAGTTATTGCTTTACATCAGCAAGTCATTTATAGCAAATGATACCTCCATCCACTCTGGCGTTCATGTATCATTCCTCTCCCATCCCTCTCTAATGAAGATGTACTGTGAATGCACTATGTTACCCAGCCACATCATCACACTTTTAGTCAATGATGCATCTTGCATGAGGCATATGAATCCTATCATTATGGCTGAAGGTAATTAGCTGACCACTGAGCGGTTCTGTCAAGCAGTGAACTCTTGCCACATTGTAAAATGAAGATTGCTCTTAGCAATCTTCCAATAACCATAGACCAAATCTTATTCTAATATGGCCTTGCTGACCGATGGAAGCAGTGCCGAGGTTGCGCAACACTGTATTCTGAAAATCCACAGATGACGAATAGGCTTTGTTTCAATTAAATGGTTATTAAAATATTTTGTAATTAAAATCATTTTCTGAGATGCTGCCCGTGTCTCTGTTTTTGCATGAGCTGGCCTGGGGTTTGATGGAGGACTGATTGTTAATTCCGCTGCTGTAGCAGCAGTGCCCTCCCACTGTTTTGAGAGTCTTCCAATGTTTTTAATGGTGGTATCAATCCACATTTATTCCTTTTCTGTTTTTTTTTTTTTTCCAAACTGTAGCAACGGTGACAGGCCGGGTTATAGAACCGGAGATGTTATAATATAGCCCTGTATAAAAATGTGCTTGTGATGTTTTATGTATGAGGGAAGATATGATGGTCATATTTCCCAAACAACAGCCGAGTGAAGTGGTTGCATTATTTAGCATCAGAGGCAGAAGTGTGGTAAGAGGCCTAGGGTTTTCACCAGGCGGACATGGGGTAACAACCTGAGGAAGCTGCAGTTGTGTGTGATGATGGAGCTATGTCTGCTCGAGGTTATGAGCCATGTCTCTTGCTGTCTGTGCAACAAGAGGTGCTATTGGTTCAATAAACTCAAAACCCAGGTCCATAGAGAATGGAGCCATCGTACTGTTGTCCTGACGCTAGTGACATCCCCTTCTGCGGCAGACCCACATGATCCTCTGAGCATCTCTACACATGATTATACTGTTGTGTCCTTTAGCAGGTATCACAAACATCTTGGGTACACCCAATTTGATGCAATATAGAATGATTGCATGTATTTAAATAAATTTCCTATTTTGAATTTAACTAGACTGATTTTTATGAGCTGCACAAACCTGATATAGCCCATAGTATTGTGTATTTTGTATTCTTGGATTTTGCATTTCTTTTCTTCAGATATTCTATATATAAACTGAATATTTGTGTTATCCTATTTCCGTACCGCGGTGATTTAAGAACCACTGAAGGAAAGATGCTTCGTGCGAGACAGCTCTGTTGCTTTGTGATTGGCCACTGAGTCAGAGAGCCTTTTGCTGTTTCCAAGGGGAACACTGTATCCCCTCTGTGAAGGAATATTATTTTGAGCGGTTGGTTGTCAAATTGCTGACATCCTGCTCAGTAGATTAATTTCTGTAGATATTAGCTTTAATTATACAACCAAAGGCTGTGAAGGGCTTATATCTGATTAATCTTTTAACTAAGAAGTAAGAGAGGCTCAGCGCACTGTTGGTTGTAAATAATTGACTGAGATTTTAAACCTCCAATTAAACTGAACAGCGGGGAAAGAGGAAATCCCTTGGTGGCCGATTCATTAGTAATAATGTCTGACATTTGTGTCACCGCAGACTAGAAATGTTTAGTTCAATCCTTCAGAAACCTTGGCAGGGATTACAATTATTTTAAAGAAAAGATGTTTAATCCAATTTATAAGGGGAAAAAAGGACAAAGTCAAAGGTTGGTGGTTATGGAACAAAAAAAGGGAGAAAAAAAATTATTTAATACGTGTACTGATTATTCAATGCTATCTTTAACTAAGAGGGCAAGTAAGAGCTATTTAGTAATTGTACTGTATTGTACTGACAGTGCATTCAAGTCTGCATTGATTATCTCTCAAAGGAGTAATGGCTTTCAGAAAGACAGGAATTTTCTTAATCTTCCCTACTTTTTTGGGCTTTATTTCCACAAACCTGTGTGCTGACCCTGTGCTAATGTCTCAGAGAGCAGTGAGAAGCTAGTGACAGCACGAAGCGACCGGGGTTCGAGGATCACGGACACCTGTAGCTCGACAATCTGCTCCGGGAACGTCTCGGTGTCTCTGGTGGTGACGACGGTGACCTTTGGCAGTGGGCCCGCCCCATCAGGCCCCTGGCTGCGATGGAGGTGTATTGCAGCGCTCGGGCAGACCTCGTTAAATGTGAATGAGGGGGTCTGTGGCATTGATGTCACCCCCTGCCCAGGTGGAGGAGAGCACCTAAACATCCCTGTGCAGAGACAAGCTGCTTCTCGGGTGTTGTCTCTCTGTCAGGCCTGGAATTTAAACAAGAGCTGTGTTTATGTATTCGTTAGATTGGTCCAGATCTACATATCTTTGATGTCTCGTGATATCTCGGAATGCACAGCTGTGATTGTCCCTCACTACTTTATGCCAGTAATACCCGAACCTGTTCAGAAATTTATTCTGGTCACTCTGTGCCCAGAACCCATGAATCTTTTATGATAACTGCTACCTTTTTCTTTAAGAGAGTTCAGAAGAACTTCTCTTCAAATGCAGGCAGGCTCTGCAAGCCGGGGTTACTTATTTGTGCGGAAATCTCTCAGGTTCAGACACAAACGCCTTTTTTTTTTTTTTTTTTTTTCCAAACTCGGTGACTGAAGTGCTTTTGTTCTGCTCCATTACTCCCAGCAAGGGGACGCGATTCCTCTCCATCTGGTGCTCAGTTCAAGCTCCAGCAGTCTCCGGCTCCCGAGATAACACCGCTATTCTCCTGGAAAAACCGAGACACATGTTGTCACTGTCTGCTCATTCCGTTTGTCAGTCAAAGCCGCTTTCTCCACCATCCCCGTTGCCTTCGCTCACTGTGCGGCGGAGTGGTGACGGGGCAGCTCCTCTCAGTACCTCTCACTTCCATCTCACCTTTTCAGTTGTCTGCGTATTTTCAAATAAATAATGGAAGATGGTTCATTTTCCCTGCATAATATGGCACCTAGTATGTTTTAATTGCAGGAGAGAATTGCATAATCTGAAAATGATCTCATTTATTCTCTATAATATTTGTATTAGTAAATCTAAAGATAGATATATACCCTGCATAACTCATGTTTCCCCAACTGAAGATTTAGATTGTATCCATCTAGTTTATATTGCATGTTAATTCAAGTTCAACAATGAGCCTGAAATTTGCTTCAGGGTATAGAAGTCAAATCACAGCTAGTTTGCAGCTTAATCTTAACCCCTGCTGCTTTCCCTGTGAGAGTTTCATCAGGATGAAAACAGCTCACAGGTGCACAGAATGTATTACCCACAGACCGCAGAAGGGAAAGAGGTGACGGTGGATAACCAGATATGGGAAAATACAATCAGCTTCTAATGGGAGCTGTCTGTATCCAGATGAGATTGTGAAAGAGTAGCCGACTTGGGCACTGACCAGTACTGCCTGCAACAATCCCCATTTTTGGTTCCCTTTTCTGTTTTTGCCCTCTGAATCTGAATTTCCCTCCCACCCCTGACAGGGTACAAATGAGCATCTGACCCTGCAGACAGCCAGAAAGCTCATAAAGTAGGTGATGTATTACCTCACCCAAACCTTCTCACAACCCAGCATTTGCCCCTCACCTCCTCCTGTCTCAAGATTGTAGATCTAAAAATGTAAGGATTATTCCAGGAGGGGATGGTTCATACTTTGCCCTGCTGCCCTGAGCCAGTGGAAAGACGCACTGATCCTGGTCCTGCTTCACCTGTTCCTTTCAGGGCTTCCTCAAAAGCGAGCGTGTGGCCCGGATGGTGCAAAGCGGGGGCTGCTCCGCCTACGACTTCCGGGAAGTCTTCAAGAAGAACATCGAGAGGAGGGTCCGCAGCCTCCCCGAGATCGATGGCCTGAGCAAGGAGACGGTGCTGAGCTCCTGGATCGCCAAGTACGACGCCATCTACAGGGGGGACGAGGAAGTGCGGCGCCAGCCACCGAGAATGCACTTTAGCGCCGTGTCGGAGCTGATCCTCAGCAAGGACCAGCTGTATGAGATGTTCCAGCAGATCCTGGACATCAAGAAGTTTGAGCACCAGCTGCTCTACAATGCCTGCCAGGTGAGTATCTGTAGAGCCTGTCAGGTGAGTGTCTGTCATGCCTGCCAGGTGAGTATCTGTAGAGCCTGCCAGGTGAGTGTCTGTCATGCCTGCCAGATGAGTGTCCATAATGCCTGCCAGGTGAGAGTGTATAACACCTGTCAGGTGACACTTTGCAGTACCTTTCAGGTGAGAATCCCATCATACATCCTGCAAATCACAGCATATGGCTTCATGGTGACTGAAATTAATTACATGCTATCTTTGAGAAATGTCTAGAAGTATTAGAAAATCAAACACTGTGTTGGGCCAGCGTTTGGTCAGATTTTCCAAAAGCACCCTGGATTTCAGCCCTCTGAGATCGGGATTGGGCACGCTGGATTCTCACAAGAACAACTAATCGCATACCAAGCACTGATCCAACACACAGGAACAGAACATGGACTGTATTGGCCTTGAGATGCCTCTTTTGAACAGTTAGACACAGAACCGTCTTTGCTGACCATGGAAAGAGAGCATCTTGCAAGTATCAGTCATATGGGATAATATGATTAGAAATGAAAATTTTGAGCCTACAGCACAGTAGCAATGCATTCTGACTCCCAGAAAATACTGACCTGTAGCTTTAGAGAACGCTACATTAAATATTTAAGTGCTTGAAGGTTATGACTCTCAGTCTTCCTGTGTTATTTTCTCATTGGACATCTGAGTACTGGAATGCTTGGAATGTAATTGATTTGATTGATGCTCCATGTCTAATCTCTATGCTCCACGGAGGGGATTGCTGTGAATATAGACTGTTTGATTTGAGTACTTTAACAGGGAAAAATATAATGCAGTAGTTTCATTATGATCATAATAAAAAGTGAAATGCACTTAATTTTACTGACAGTGGTAATGACAGTCAGTTTTGAAAGCAATGATGGAAAAAGTAATCTGGCCAGTCGTCAACTCAATCAGACCCAAATGAAACCCAAAACACATTATTGGCTCGAAATATTCAAGTGAAGATGGTAGCGGGGTGGTAACATTCAGCTGCACGCCTCTCTTTAATCACCTTTTGGGCAGGTATCAGAACACAGTCATGGTGCTCTTTGAAGTTTCGCATTAAAGGTCAGGGATTGATGTGAAACCCTCTAATTAGCACACCCACTTTCTTTGCCTGCTTTAACAACTTGGCCTCTGCGGAGAAAGTGGAAGGGATATAGAGTGGGCTGCTTGAACGTCCATGTGTTCCAATTAACATTAAAAGATTAGCGCAATTAGCGCATTTATGTGTCTTTGATCAATCATATCCATGAGCAGAGGTTCCAGCGTGCTGGCTCTGACGAGCGCTGAGCCACGCTTGCCAACCTCACAGTGTTTGCTCAGTGAAAGGGAGTTCATAAGAAAATCAATCGGGATCACTTCTACGGTGCACTGCGGTGTAGATTGACTGCAGTTTCAAGTTGCTCTTGCCCACAAAATAAAGGCTTTCATATCATTTCACAAGAATAAGTTATTTGGAATTTGAGATATGTACGCACTTTTTAGACAAAGCCTCACAGAAGGCATATGCACATATGGCAAATTGTCTTCTTGTCTGTCCTTTTATGGACAACAAAAAACTAAAGCAAAGAAAAAGAAACATTTAAAAATATGGTGTTTGGCATGTACCCTGGTTTTCTTTTGTTTGCTTTGATACTGTTGGAGTGAACAGTCTGCTGGCCTTTTTATGATGATGTTAAATTGCAATGTGAACATTAGTCATGTAGACAGCTGTTAGAAAATTCACAAAAAGGAATTTACATTTAGTAGTACATTCAGGAGGACAGCAAGTGTTTGATTGATAGTGTGTATAGTATCTCACCAGTGGGTGGATATCCAAAATTAAACATGACTTTGTTTTCATTCAGATTTACGGACATTGTCTGTAATTTATGGACTTGCTGTGATTTAAAAAGTCTTTTTTTATTATTTCGATAAATCTGCAGACAAACTGTGACTATGAACAGAACAAAGTGGCTGGAGCACGCTTTGATTGCTGTGATAAATCTAAGACAAATGTAATAATCATGGACAAAGAGGTTTTCTGTTGTTAATATATTCTCAACAAGTTTCCCTGTATTGTATTATGTTCCAATCAGTCTGTTGTTTATAAAGCATACTGACTGACTGACTGAATGAACGAATGAATGAATGAATGAATGAAGTCCTGGATTCAGTACACAAGTACGAAGACAGCTCAGCACCCATCAAACCTGGTCACCAGGGCGATATGTTAGTACTTTATGTGCTAGCTGTTGCCTGGGAGCAATATCAGCGTTGATACTCTGACCTCTTGTTTGATGACCGTCTGACGGTCAGGCGCTCGCAGCCCCTCTCCGTGTCAGAAGAGCGCCCCGAGCCCCTTCCCCTGCCGCCCCTGTGGCAGCAGCCTTTTCCAGTCCGGGTCTCTGTGGAGATTGCGCCTGTGATTGCGCTGATCCGTAGGGTAGTGGGAGGAGAACTGCGAAAGGCGCGTGGCCTGGGAGGGGGAGAGGGGGTGGGAGGGCGCACAGAGCATCTCAATCACAGGTGCAGAGCTATTCCTGGAGCTGTCCTCCTGCATCCTCACCTCGCATACAAAATATGGACGTGGCTCCACCAGGCATCTTCCCTCTCCCCGTTTTCATGTGCTCGCACTAACTTGTTTTTAAACGTACGGAGATTGACCTCTTCGAAAAGCGGCCCGTTACAACAGGAGATGTATAGATCTGTTCGTGAGCTCGTTTATTTATGCGGTGACAGCCACGCACACTTCAGCCGTGCACATTTTAAATTTCCTGAAGAGTGCGAGATTAGAGGCAGTCTGTCTCTGTACGAAATGCTTAACAGTACCATATCAATACGGAAGCTCCAGGTGGCAACGGAAATGACTTTAAGTTTGGTTTGGTAAATGGAAGAAATTAACATTCAAAGTGCGCCATCCATATTTTTGTTTTCTGTCATAAAAATCCCATCTGAATATTTAACATTTGAATTACATGGTTCCTGTGATGGAATGCCAAAATAGTCAGTGAGTCAGAATAAGAGGAAAATGACTTTGGGAAAAAAAAAATACGATTATGTGCATCAGTGTCTCAAAGAGGAATGCTCTAAGCCCTATGCCATATTTTATTCAGAGTCTCAACAGCAGTCTCTCATAGAGAGGAAAAACCTCCACTTTCCCATAAGCTACACTCATGACCCCAATGTTCAGGGGATTGACAGGCACACTAATTGTGCAGGAACGTGTGTATGCGTGTGTCTGTGTGTGCGTGCACCTGTGAAAGAGAGCAAGATGGGGGTGATAGTTCAGGTTTTTGCTGTGTGTCTGTTTGTGTGTGTGTCTGTGTGTGTTTGTGTGTTTGTGTTTGCTTGTGTGTGTTTGTGTGTGTGTGTGTGTGTGTGTGTGTGTGTGTGTGTGTGTATGAGGTAATTCATGTAAGCTGCAGACAACACCACTTGCCCCCTCCCTCTGATCGGGGAGGGTAAGAGCAGTGAACCCTGGGTGAAATGGCGATGTCGTCGGCAGCGGTGTGTCTGTCATTCTGACATTTTTATTCCGCCCCTTCTAATGAACACATCCAGCGACATGGCATTGAAAATGGATCTCCCTTCCCTCCACCCTGTCTCGTTACCGCATTAAGGAGGTGGTGAGCGAGGGCAACTAGCAGGTGAGCAGCAGCAGAAGGCAATAAAAGAAACGTCCAGAGGACGTCAGGGAGATGCGGCTGGAGGCTCCTGGAGATATTCATCTCTGTTTGAGACACGTGGAAGAGGCAGCCACATAATCGGAGGGGGGGGGGGGGGGTCTTCAAACCTTCACCAATCAAAGCACCCTCAAAGGTCCCCTGAGCTGTTTACTCCAAACCATTGCAGAGTTCAACAGAACAATCAGTGCCAGGAAGGCTTTGCTTTGACTTCTACTTAAGCAAGGGTCCAGAAGACAAATAAAAAGAGTGTTTTCTCCAATTGTTCTTTTAGGTTCCCATGCGTCGCTGTGTCGACAAGTGTTAAAATACCTCACCTTCACACCTCTTTTTATGTCTCAAGTTACTTTTTTTTCATAGTCTGCACAGTGGTTGTTAAATACATTCTTGAGCTTTGTTGTCATAGAAATGGCATCTAAACGAAAATAGCAAGCCTGGCAGAAGAACACAGTACCACAGCAACAAGAGGTGTCCACTGTAATAGGTCTGCATGTGTGCATGGATACAGGTACAGTTCAGCTTGGGTGTTTGTCACAAAAAAGAGTACGCTGTTGAAGGCAGAAAGGCTGACGACGTGAATAGGGCACTTGATTGGAGATGCTTTTAGTCCTGCTAAAAACTGAGAGGAGATGAATGCTGCCTTGTTTAATTATACTGCCATGATGGTTCCAGGACTGTTCAAAGTCAATGCTCGTGGGACGCACACGAGACTGATAATATAATTAGCAAAGACACTGAGGGAAAGATAAGACACCAAAAATGAGTTTCATTTTGAAGTTACTTAGGAGCAAAGAAGTTACAAAGCAGAACTCCGATTAGCAGTTTTGTGTGGTAATAATACTAATGATAATGGTACTGACTTGTTTAGCACCTTTTAAGAATTTCAAATGAACTGGCAATGTGCTGCACCTACCATTAGACATTAGATGCTAAGACCTGTGTTTGAACCACAGTGTTTACCACATATTAGTGTAGGAGGGAAAAAACTGAAGGTTCAACGAATCAGACTGGGGAGTGGCTCAACAGGCCCACACCAGGAAGTGATACAGGACATCAGAGACATCCCTACTCCCAATACCATGGGATTTTTTGTGGCAAGAGTGAGTCAGGACCTCGATTGCTGTCTTTGGCTGGTCACAGTGTCCAAAAGCCTCATGTGTGTTGACCTACAAAGAGCTGCAGTAATACAGCGCTGTCCGGTGAATTTCCAGAGGAAATGTCATTTGCTGTTGAGGGAGTTGGATATTGTTAGTCAGAGGTTTGTTTACTGGCCTTTGGATGACCCCACCCCCAGTTTCATACAGTTTTCCTCTTTTAAGGTTTAGCATATGCCAGACAGGTGCAGGAATTGGCCCTGGGGCTGTGTCGCCTGGAGCTGGGCTGACCCTCAACCTTGTGCATTAGTCTACCTGAAAGTGAGCAGCTCAGTCGTTCCAGACAAGAACAGCCAGATTCACAGATAAAACCCCCATGCTTTTTGTGCCTGTCCTGTCTCATCCATAACTGCATTACATTACACTCTTTCGCCTCCCCAAGAGCCCACCTAGTTTAACCCAATCAATAAGCAGCTGCCGTTACAATCCCAAGTACTGCCGTGGGATAGTTATTGATAGCACAGAGAGATCCTTTTTTACAGGCCTCTCAACACAACTAATGTTTGCCAAATCATTACACTTCCTAAATGAGGATAACAGCAACCCCCAACCACTATGCCCCACATCTGTGGGTTTATTTCAGGTATTTGTACTGCAGAGTGGCATTTTGGTGCCTGTGACAGTATGTGTAAACCCCATTCAATTCAGGCATCACATTTTTAAACAATGCGCGTGACTGCCGAAAAAAAGGGGAAAAAAAAACCCGTGTCAGAATGAAAATTTGTGTTAGAGATCACAGAGATTTTATGTTGTTAGCACAAGAATGGGACCCAAATGACAAAACATTATTACTATTATTATTATTACTATTATTCATTACCATTAAAGTGATCACCAGACACTGGGCCAGGGCCTGTTTGTAACCCTCATTCACATCATCACCATCAGAAAATAAGAGTTGTATATGTGAGGTCTTTTGCTTACATTGACCAGGATCCCACAGCGGTGGAACAAATTGGCTCTGTTCCGCCAGGGATAGGGGTGGGTATGTTATCAGCGTTTCCAAATCTCACGGCTCTCAGGCACCCTGCGATTCACCAGATGCTCTGACATCAGTGAAGTAGCGCCGGTCCTCCCCGAGAGCACCCACTTCACTATGATGCACTGTGTGACTTCTAGCACAAAAAAAATAGCTGTTGGCTGCAAGCGAATTGCATGCTTCTTCCACCCGCCCTTCTGTGCGAGTGCAGAGATTGTTATGGTGAGACAAGCCTAACGTACAATTGGAATCAAAAACAGGGTTGCGTGAAGGGGGAAACAAAGCCGGAATATACTTGTGTAGCCACCGTGAGACCGTGTTCATGCTTTTTAGAGAAACGAGAAATGTCCGGTGTGTTTGATTTAAAATCCGGAGACTGCTGATGGTGTCAGATAGTCCTCCTGTCGGTTTACATCAAAGAGGACACAAGACTGCTGTGGTTAGTTTGTCTAAATGACATATTTCCATACTTCCATCAGGAAAAGGGAGACATGTATGTTCTGAATCACTTCTTAATTACCTGTCACCACAGAGGAGAAATGGGCAGAAAACGGGGCGATTTGAATTCTTCCAATCCTCCTACGCGTCACAGAAGAGCGTGTGGAATTTACACGGCGTCCTGTCTCGCTCGGGCAGAGGATCCAGTATGGCTTCATTAGGGTAAAGACACGGTATCTAAATATCTGAGGCGCTTTCCGGCGATCTCATTAATGACGACCCGTCGACTGCATCTGCTAAGGCCCTGGGCTTCAGAGTGTCAGCTCGGACAGACTGATAGAGGGAGCAGTGGACAGGGGGATTTATGGAAGGAGACAGACCAAAGGTATGCTGGAATTCATGTAAGAGCAGGTATATGGCTGTTTCTGAAAGAGCTGCACACCCCCCCAAAAATCATGTGTGTAAACGCAAGGCTGATGCGATGTGGCACAGCTGCTTGCTGGGGGTGGGACGTCCTCTTCAGTCTGTTGTCACACCCTGATCTTTCACTTAAATCCCTGTGAACAGTAGTAAATCATGTCACAGGGCGGAACCTTGTTTTTCCCAGAGTATAAAGGTAAAGGCTCTTGCAAGCAGAAAATTGCTGTTCTCTCCCGGGAGATATAGCAGAGGTTGTTTCTTTGTACATTGTAGAAAGTTAGTCTAGCTCGAACAGTAGTGGAACTCAACCGCACATGACATTAATTTGCAGTAATCCTATAGTAGTCAGCCACAAGTGATGCTGAAAGCTTTCTCCAGCAATAATGATACTCTGTCACATTTGATATTGACATCTCATTCAGTCAGTAGTGTTACTTTCTCTTGCTCTAAAGACCCTACGCTACTGTGGGTGAGGGAGAACTTTGCCTCAGTAGCGTAAAACTTGTGTGTGTGTGTGTGTGTGTGTGTGTGTGTAAGCATATGTGAATTATGAAGTCCCTGTATGAGGCAGTGCCGTTTCTCTGCAGTGTGAAATCTCTGAATGGCTCGCAGCCACTCCAGTAAAATGTGCTTGTTATCGAGTGGAAACAGCGCTGGGTTGTGGGAGGGTGCGTAGGGGGGGGAGGTATCCTGGGTGGAAATGCACCAGCTCTTTTCTGTGCCTGGCGAGGAGTGCAGGCTTTGTCTTTTTAGCGAGATCCCACTTATGCTGGCCTTACGTCGTCACGGCTCCTGAGCCAGACGTGTCCCTCTCTGTGATGCCGGCTATTGGAGGAGAGACACGGTTTCACACGGCCTGCCCAGCCACTACAAGTCACCTGCCTACACAGTCTGTCTCCCTGTTTAGCGTATCATTATCTTTAACCTTAATATTGCACATGAATCACAGAGTCAAGATTATTTTCTCCTTTTTTTTTTTAGTTGTATTTGTTTTTGCTCTGTCTGCTAATGCATGACCGTGATGATGCTGTTCAGGGATTTGTCTAAATTACCAGTTCATATTAGCCAATCATGGGTGTAATTTCTCTTCATTCATCACCTGGGTTTGGGGATGAATATTCAATTGCACAAAGCACATTGAAAGGATCTGAGCTGCACCAGGTTTCGTACAAGCAGGCTACAGAAAGAGAAAGCATGTCTCGTGTTCTGGGGTCATTTTGCCGAAGTGCATTTGCGCAAGAGCGCTCGCCATGTGTTAGGTCACTTGTATCACCACAATCAATCAAGACAAATGTGATTGATTGAAAATTGCTGTTAGGGGACATGGGGGACCCGCAGCCTTCATCAAGGAAGCATTTGAAGGCAGGGATGGAGAAGGGTGATGGATTGAGCGAGCGAGCGAGGGAGTAACTAGATTGATGCAGAGGTTGAGAAGCTCATTGGCTGAGTGAAAGAGTGATTGATTGATTGATGGATTGATTGACCGGTTGATTCTGGGAGTAAATGAGTGCGCTGGGGGCTGATTGGTTAACTGGTCCCTGTTCCTCATCTCCAGCTGGACAACGTGGACGAGCAGGCGGCTCAGATACGGCGGGAGCTGGACGGCAGGCTTCAGATGGCTGAGCGCATCGCCAGGGTGGGTCACCTCTCAGCCTTTCCTCTGCCTGTCATTCGTGTGTTATGTCAGCTACATCTGCATTTACCCACACACCAAAACATTTAAGATGCAAACATTTCCATTAAAGGATATACGGTACCCGTAAGAAGTTTGGACACACCTGATTAAGATAATGGGAAACATGCATTTAAAGACATTGTTAGCTAAAGAAATTCATATATAGTCATCAATTTCACCATTTATATTTGTCTAAGATACAAATCTCAAGCCCTTAAGCCTAAGTCTTTAGCTAAAAATGTCTTTAAATGCATGTTTCCCATTATCTTAATCAGGTGTGTCCAAACTTTTGACTGGTACTGTATTCTCTCACTAGAGTTGTCTGAATGGAAAGAAAGAAAGAAAATGTGTGTCGACATACAGTGTGTGTGTGTGGGGTTGCCTTCACAGGAAAGGAAGTATCCCAAGTTCATCTCCAAGGACATGGAGGTGATGTATGTAGAGGAGCTGAGGTCCTCTGTGAACCTGCTCATGGCTAATCTGGAGAGCCTCCCGGTGTCCAAAGGAGGGCCTGACTTCAAGCAGAAGCTGAAGCGCTCTCAGATGAACTCCTCCTTCCTGGACATGAGCGATGAGAACGACATGCTGCTCTCTAAGTCCGATGTGGTCCTCTCCTTCACACTGGAGGTGAGTGGACATCCTCTGTGAACCTCCACATTATTACATTACGTTATTGCCATTTAGCAGACACTCCAGAGCATCTTACATAGGTATTTACCGGCATTCACTGAGGCAATTCAGGTTAAGTACCTTGCCCAAGGGTACAACAGCAGTGCCCCAGCAGGGAATCGAAGTGGCGACCTATCAGTTACAAGTCCTGCTCCTCGTCCACGCTCACCCACGCTGCCGCCCTCTCCACGAGAGGGCTGTGTCACTTTCTCAGTCACAAAGTCTGCTCTGTCTCTGCAGGTTGTGATTATGGAGGTGCAGGGGCTGAAGTCAGTGGCCCCAAACAGGATTGTGTACTGCACCATGGAGGTGGAGGGGGGAGAGAAGCTGCAGACAGACCAGGCCGAGGCCTCCAGACCACAGTAAGAGTTCCATGCACAGTGTGGGGGTGGTTTAAGACCCTGCCACAGTGAGAATGATGAGGATAACCAGACACCATAATAATGATAACTGCCGCAGAGGGAGACACAGCTCAGCCACCTCTGCCATAACCTCTGGATGAGTTAAACCAAAAGATGCTGATAGACTGTTTATACATGTTTGAACATTGGAACTATCATTGCAGTGTGGCCAGATCCATTTGCACAAGCTCCACAGAATTGAAGCCCAACCCTACTGAAGCCTGCACACAAAATTTAGGCCCAGCCTATTGTGTCAGAGCCAGTCAGGCCAGGGTCCAGTAGAAGAATGGCATTGCTTGGCATTAGTTATTGTGGAATAACCTTCTTACGTAGTATTGCTGAAAAAATATCATGAAACCCTTTCAAGAAATCATGACTATTTTACACTTCAAAGTAACATATGACTATGAAGAACCCATTGCTGCTACTCTAGATTGATTCATCACATAAGCTGGTTTATAAAAAAAAAAAAAAAAACTATTTATATGAACTGCTGCTGCTGCCTTTTAAAAATAGTCTAAGCATGCTCACTTTAGCACATTTTAAATTCATGATGGAATGCTGAAACTTGGAGAAAGCTATTTGCATTTCAGAAGTGCCTTTACAAAAGGAAACAGCCTAAATTTCACAGCGTGATCCATTCATAGCGTCGCAGACTCCAGCTCATCTCTCCTAATGGGTGTCGCTTGAAGCGCGTGGGTCTGATTCATGCATTGGGTTGTGATACTGGGTCACTCTCTGGTCCCTCTACATTACAGTCACAGACCCACAAGTGGTACTAACAGCCCAGATCGCGGAGCGGGGCCAGGGCGCTCTGCTTAGAATGCCCAAGCATCTCATGGCATCCTCATGGATCGTGCACCTGCCGCAGTGGATGGTGTTGATGGGAAACGAATAGACTGATTCACTGGTTGTGTAATGACCTGCCATGGTCATGAGCAGCATGTCCTTTGACTAAGTTCACCGTGAGGTCATGGTTTTATCATTGCCCTTTTTTGCCTCTCCTGCTGGAGGAGTATGGTCAGGCTGGCCTGAGGCTAATGCTTCCATGGAACACTACTTTGGGATGGATCATAACATCTCTGCAACTTGAAAATGTGTGTTTGAAAGACAACTAGGGTAGCACTAGGGGAAAATAAAACTCTGAGAATGTTTGCATTGGTTGGATGTACAGTGCCAAGCGTTTCTAAGGTAGTCTTGTGAACCCACCATGGTTTGCCCATTAACATCCAAGTAAATGCTCTCCCTTTAGTTCAATTTCCAATTTGTGCATATTTTTTTCAGGTAATGTTTACATTGATCTCAAGTTAGGATTTTATGTAAATAATTACAGTGCATGGTTGTTTTTTTGTTATTGTATATTGGCTGAAAACTGTGGTATTATGCCGATAATTTTCCAGTCAAGAGCCTTAGGCACTAGTTCAGTAGCTCTTTGTACGACATGGGTTAATGACATTTACATTTTATCCAGCATATTGATTATCTTTTAAATGGCAGGCTAAAAATATCCTCCCTCCTTCAGAAAAAGAACTGTAGACTTATAATCCTGAATAACTACAGCTCCGTGTACTGACACCTCATCAACCTACTGCTAACATGACAATAACATCTGTATCAGTCGTAAACAAATTTGAATTTAATAATCTTCACTGTGGAGGTCTAGCATTGTGTTCCCTTCCTTTTGCTCCTTACATTTGATTGGATTTGTTATTGTGCTCAAAATTTCCTCATGGAAGCACTCGAAATTAAAATGTCTCCTTTAATAAGCTCACATAAGTCATTGAGTTGTTGTCACACGCCTTGTCCGTGATTCATGCACGGGTGTTTGCCTCGCCGCAGTGGGAGGGATGGCAGAAAATCAGAGTGATCTTTCACTGGGCCTGAGGTGGAGGTTGCATGTGAGGTTCAGTTTTAGTTTGCTTACTCTAGCATGCCACAAACTATGTTGTCCTATACCCTTTAGAGCTGTTTTAGGTCCCAGACTGTAACATACCACACACTGTGATGGCCTATACCCTTTAGAGCCCACACTCTAGTATGCCATACACTGTTTCTGCCCTTACCCTTTTGAGACCAAACTGCAGTAGGCCATACACTGTGTTGCCCTATACAATTAAGAGCCAAGACTCCAGTATGCCATACACTGTATTGGCCTATACCCTTTAGAGACCAAAGTGCAGTAGGCCATACACTGTGTTGCCCTATACCCTTCAGAGCCCAAACTCAAGTTTGCTATACACTTTGTTAGTCTATGCCCTTTAGGTATTGATAGAGGTCACGTTCACCATTTCCCCCTTTTTTTCTTGCAAAAGGCTAATGGCAGTTGAAATGGAGTTCGGCGATGGGGACCAGTTTCTATGGATACAATTTACACAGCTACTCATGGAAGTAGAACGCAGGCCTGAGTGCAGGAGCAGCACGCTGTAGTGTGAACGGCACAAGAGCAAAGCTGAAAGAAGCCTTCTCCTGTGCCCCAGCTGCTAGTGCTGACAGCCAGGTCACCGTCCCCCCCCCCCCCCCTCCGAGCTCCGCGGCAGTGACGTCCCCCCGAATCTGAGACCTCTCACTCAGTTCGGATTAGCCCAGCCGTGACCGGCTCTGCACTGAAGATGTGACAGATCGGGTGTAGAAATCACTTATCAGCGGCGGATGGGCCCGCGGGCCTTTGGAGCGAGGAGAGGAGCCTCGATAAGCCACGGCTCGGCCGATAATGCGGAGGAAGAGATTGTGGTTTTTTTTTTCGCTCTCTTTCTTTCTCCTCCGCCCCGGAATGATGCACGCCCACTAGACAGCCACAGACTGCGTGTGAAATTTAGCATTAATTGAATAAGAAGCAGCTCATGCACATGTAGCTGTCAGCTGCCGCGAGGCGTCGTGCTGTGAGTCAGGAGTTTAACCTGTGCCCCCCCACCCCCAAACCTTCCCCCCTGCCCCCCGACGGGCAGTCAAACATAATGGAGACTGAAGAGGCCGGGAGGTCTGGCAGTTCCTCCGCTGGCTGCTTTTACACTCATGGGGTGAGACTGTGATTGGCTAGTGGGCTGTCTGAATGGCGGGGTCTCTGAAGGGTCGGCTGCAGCATTCCCCTTTTCCTGGCTGAAGGTGTGTCTTGTGTTCTTGGATGTTCCCGCTCGGTGGGGGGAGGGATGTGGGCGGGTCGCTCTGCGGAAGTGGTGAACTCGTGCACCATCTGCCCCTGTGTGTGGGGCGGGTTCCCTCACACATCCGCTGTTGTTGTTGTTGTTGTTGTTCTCGTCTGCGGCAGGGGTGTGTTTTGAGTGTGGCACGGCTTGCTCAAGCTGGGCTGTTTTGGCCGGATGGGTGAGCGTCAGGGGGGTGCGGAGCGGCGGGGTCGCGGGCCTGCTGTTCCTCCCTCGGGAGAGCAGACGGGTCCGCGGCTCGCTCCCGGCCCCCCCACCACCCACCCCCCGGGCAGCACCAAGCGGGCAGACCGCACTCGCGCCTCGCGGCGAGACGCTAATGGACTGCAGTGAATGGCGGGATCAGACTTCTCCTGTCACGGGCCATCAGCTGCAGAACTGGCTAGAAACGCTACCAGCTCTGTGATGGTTGGTGAGCAGCACTGGCTACAGCGAACCACCCAAGCCTACCCCCCCATCCCCCCCGATTCTCTGAATTAACAACTCATTTTCTGCGCTCCCTGGGAATTAGCAGCTGCAACAACTCTGTTCCTCGGTTGCCTTAGCAACTGGGAACAACGCCACCTTTCTCCAGGCTCTCCTTGTTTGGCCCTGTCCCCCAGGTGGCGAAAGGTCATTTGAGATTCTGCAGACTCGCCCCTCGTGGTGGCAGAGCAGGACAGGATAGAGGGGGCTCTCGGAGATTCCCCCGGGATTGCATTGGGAGCTGTGACAGAGTGCGATGCCTCAGAGATGGTGGCGGTGACAGCACCCAGCACCACATGCCGTCTAGAGCCACACTCACCCAGCGAGCAGCTCTCGACAAGCAGAGGCAAACAGCAGGCTAAATCCGAGGCAAAACAACAAAATAAACCCCATTGCCATTGGGTGGATTAAGCTACTGTGCGTTACATGCCATTGGCTCACCATGGGGGGCGTGAGATAGTTTCAGACTGAAAGAGCGAGAGGGGAAGAGAGGAAGAGAGGGGGAATAAAATGTGACACACCACAGGATGGAAAAAGATGAAAAAAGTGTTGGGGTGCAGAATCAGTCCAGAGTCCAAATCCATTCTGGTCCATCCATCACACAAGCACTGCGTTAGACTTACATATTGCATTGAATTTCAGTCTTACTTGTACTTGAATACTATGGAAGATATTCTTGTTATCAAGGCTCAAGAATGTGTAAATATGTACACGCGCACACACACACACACACACACACACACACACACCTGAACAGCAAAGAATGTGGAATCATTCTGGGCTGCGAAAGACAGACAGCGTTTCCTTTTGTCCTGCTCAAAATATTAAAAATGTGACAATGTATTTGTGAAAATGTATTTCCCACAATGTGACAAATCAGACTCAGAATGTAACTCCTTTCCTAACATCCAAAAAATCCTATTGAAACAGGATGAGAAACTGTTCACCTGGCAGTTTAATATGGTTCCTCTTCTCATAACCTGAGGGACATTGGGAAAACAGTGCATTGGCAACACAATTTGTTTTGTTTTATTTTTTGTCATGCCAATAAACCTCCTAAATAAACCTCTGAATTTAAATTTGATACTGTTACCTATGAACTGTTCTCTGCCAGATTTTCTATATAGTGTGTTATTTTATTCTTTTAACAAACACGAGGAATCAACTGACTCTCACAGCACTCTGAGGTAAAGAGTCCCATGCAAGGTGCACAGCTCTCTGGTGATTCCTTGTTCACACATGCAGTGCAAACCTACTCCTCTTGTTTAAACAGTGCTGGCTTGTGTCTCAGGCCGGGGTTAGATTTTCTTCTGGTTTTCCATGCCACTCTAAATAAAGTGGGTGGGTGTGATTTTACAGGTGGGGCACCCAGGGAGACTTCACCACGACACACCCCCTCCCAGTCGTCAAGGTGAAGCTGTTCACCGAGAGCACTGGAGTCCTGGCTTTGGAGGACAAGGAGCTGGGCAGGGTGAGGCTGATCAGATGAGCCGTCAATCAGACAATCCGTCACTCAGTCAGTGAATCTCAATTAGTTAATCACTGATTCCATCCGCACATCAGTCTATGTATATTACAGACACTATCCTTCTGTTCAGTAATCACTGCATCAATGAAGCCTTCGAGCAGAGACTATAAATCAAACAGTCCCGCTTAATATGAGAATTTTAAGTTACTTTCCAGTGGGTTTTTGTCTTATCTGTCAACATTGGCCCACTGTTAGAAAATATGTGACAGGTTTGTAACAAATATATCAAGTGCTTTAGTTTAGAATGTGGGAAAAAATAATGTAAAAAAAAAGAACTTTTTTCCCTTTCAGATATTCTCACTGAGATGGATAACATTCAGATTTCTTTTTTTACCAGTATCTGGAAAGCACAGCTCATTGGCTGATCTCATTTAGACGGAATCATATTGAGTGCGAGCACTAACCGGAACATCACCATCGTTTCTGAAGGCACAATCTTTCTCAATCATTACGACTCGTTCGTCTTTGTCAGTTTCCCTGGGAAACAGATGGAGACTTCCATTAGCGAGACTGATCAAAACAATCTGCTCCCCTCAGATCATCTTCCCTGTAGTTAGAAGAGAAGTGTGGATATTCCAAGCCCTCTGTGTGTCTTTCTCTCCCTTTCATTCTCTCTCTCTGCCTTTCTGTTCAGGCTCCAGTGTCCCCTCTCCCGCTCTCTCGCTCTCCTTTTTCCTGTCTTTCCATCTCTTCTCTCTGTCTCTCCTCCCCTCTGTGTCTTTCCATTCCCTCTTCTTACTCTCTCCCTCACTTTCCCCCTCTTCTCTCTCCTCTCTCCCTGTTTCTCGTCCTAGAGTTTCTGGTTTCCCCCCTGTGACTGCTCATTTTGGTGACAGGATGTGGGGGGGTGCTGCAGTAAAACTGATCTATATCCGTTCCTCAATATCTGCAGATCTTCTGTGGCTGTCCGCTGTTGTCAGAATCGCTGGGACATTACAGCAGGGAGATGAGAAAAAGACAAGCATGCATCTGTGTGTGTGTGTGTGTGTGTGTGTGTGTGTGTGTGTGTGTGTGTGTGTGTGCGCGTGTGTGTGTGCGTGTGTGTGTGCGCGCGCACGCACGCGCATATGAGCGACAAGCTGCCAATTGTAAAGGATGTGTACAAATGTGCACACCAGTGTTTGTGACCTCTGTCCTTGTCTCTCTCAGTCTGTGTGTGTGTGTGTGTGTTTGAGAAGGGCTGAGAAAGGCAAATATGGTGTCATCACCCTACCTCACTGTTTGTCATAATAAAACCTCAACTCTCGTTGGAGACTGTGCTGAACCCCATAGCCCCTCCTCTCTCCTTTTTACAGGTGGTGCTGAACCCCACAACTAATGGCCCAAAAGGGGCAGAGCTTCACAAGATGGTGGTTCCCAAGAACAGCCAGGATGCGGACCTGAAGATCAAACTGGCTGTGCGCATGGACAAGCCACCGAACATGAAACACAGCGGGTAGGGTTTGCATTCCGTAACTCGTCCAGGGGGACCTGCACGGCTTATTTTACCTCTTCTAACATTGAAACCCTTCCTGCATACCTCACAGCCATGAACAAAGGCGGGCTTTTCTCCTGTGTGAGTAAGAGCTGTGTCACCAACAGATCACTTTGTAGTTCAGAGGGAGAAAGCAGGAGGGTAAATTGCTTCACTCTTATGAGGGAAAAGGAAAAAAAAACAAGTCCCTTTCTATATTAGTCATCAATCTTGGGGCTGCATATCTCCAGCAGAGAAAAATATACATATAAAATAAATAAAAATAAAAATACATACAATGTATAAGCTGCTGTCCTTGTTTTGGTATTGTGTGTGTTGCTGGCAGGTGGATTTCAAAAATAATTAAATGCAGTGATGAATCTTTTTAATGAGGCTCAGAGTGTCTGTGTGACACCGCTTCCTGAATGACTGCGGAGTTGTCAATGATCCGTGCAGCAAGAAAAGGGCAACAGCGCCCCCTAGCCCCCATAGCGAGAATAGGAGACAGTCGAGGATGGGGTGGAAATTTTATATACTGAATGATGATGTTTGTGATTGTTTTTTTTCCTCAATGAAATTTTCATCATTTTACTAACAATGGTGTGAAATAATAAGATGTGACGTATATGCCGTGTGCTTTCTTTATATATAAGCGACAGGTTTTTTATGTTTTTCACTGAGTGCATTTACCGAGATTACCTATAATAATTGACTGTTTACTTAATTTGTTTGTTTCATTGTTGTAGTCGCGTTTAAAAGATTTTGTTTCACTGCTGCATGCGCCTGAAATGCGATTTCTTTATGTGTTTTTTTTCCCCACTGCTGTCTTTGAAATTAAGCTTTAACTTCCCATGGTCAGTATTCATTTCAGGTCATAGTGAAATTGGTGAATATGTACTTTCACGGTATTGCCAGGAGAGGGCACTGCAGTCCAACCTCTAGCGTCAGGTCTTACACGGATGCTGAGGTCAGAACAGTCAGTCTGTACCAGCAATTATTGGTTGTTGTTGAGGCTTTGAATTACTGTGTTTATCACTAATGAGTATTTGGCTTTTGATTGTGATGCATTGTGTAAACATCTGTTTTAAATTGTAGTCACTTAACAAGCAGTACTTATTTCATTAAATCAAGCCTGTGTGGAAATGCATTTTAAAAAAAGAAGAAAACAACTTTTCATCAGGTTTTGTAGCAAGAAAGAACATAATGGCCAGAGTGAAGTTCTAAGCATGGAATGATGAAAAAATTTTGTTATTTTTGTATGCTTTTTTTTCCCCCTCACAGCCTTTTGAGAGAATGACAGTAAGAGCATTGTTACTGGGCCATAGTTGATTCCTGTGATGAGGACGATGCGGTGGACTTGAACATGCGCTGTTGTGGCTTGAAGTGTCCTGCAGACTGAGCAGAACAGAGGGCGGGCCGGCTGGTACTGTCCACTCAGGGCGTGTCTGTATGGTCCAGGATCCCCCCAGAGCCAGGGGGTCATCCTTTAACGATCATCTGACTAATTAGTGAAGAGGCCTAGAATGTTCAGTGAATGGTAATGAGCAGTGAGTGGGTCTTTCTAATTGGCAAGAGCCTCTTCAGATTCTAATTACTATCTCAGCTGACCCCTCAAGTGGCTAAAGAGGAGAGTCATTGAACACACACACGAACACACACAGACACACAAAGACACACACACACACACACACACACACACACACACAAGCACAAGCGCACAAACACACACCTTTCCAAGGACACAATATTGTCATCGTTGTGTGGGGTATTTTCCATGAATCAAAGAGCAAATGATGCAAGAAGTTTTTACCTGTCAGGCCTGCACAAACTGCACACGTACAAGCACGCATACATACATACAGAGTGATGCTTAATTTGTTAAAAACACAGATTGCCTCTTGCACACTAATACATTCACACTCACACACAAAAACTATGATAAGGACACACACAAGATTAGGCACCGGGTCACTGACATGCAAAAGCATACATACATTCATAAACACACAGACTTAACTGGTTACATACGCAAACAGCTCACACAAACTTAAATTCACCCTTGTAAGCAAACAGACACTAAAAAATATATATATAATATCCCTCTGGCACACACAGACACACATTCACACACACGCACACAAAAACCTTCAGCCAGTACCACCTCCCACACACACACACGCACACACCTGAGGATTGTCCGTCCCCTCTCTGGTAGACTTTATTCAGGTTGAGTAGTCCCTTTTAAAAACAGCCATCTGGTGACCAGAGGCAGGGAGTCTGAGGCCTTCTGTGAGCCATTCAAAGCCTTTTCCGCCTCTCCCCCCTGCCTCCGAGTCACCACAGACACCTCTCATTAGGGAGAACAGAGGCGGCGAGAAACGCTAAGGTCTCAATACACCGGAGACGCACAGAGCTTTAATTGTACGTCGCCCCTCTGTCCGTTAAACGCACCCAGGCGCTGATCTCTCACCCACGTCTCCTCACCCCGGCCTTCTGGCTCCCTTCCACGTTAAGCACAGAGCGCATGTGGAAGGAGAGGGCTTCGTCTGCGGCGTACTCCTCACACACAAGCTGTGCGCTTGTGTTTCTCAGTCCCCCCGTGTGAAGTAGGTAGGGAGGAAGAAGGAACAGCTGGCACTTCAGTGCTTCCAGCGCTGTTGTGACCAATGACATACTGAAACCCTCAGTCTGATGCAGGGGCTGAGACTGGAGTCACTGCATTTTGTGTGTGTATGTGTGTGTGTGTGTGTGTGTGTGTTTTAAAATGATGATGACATGAACTTTAGTGGAAGTTTGGCTTGTAACCGAAAGGCTGCTGTGTTCAGTTCCCCCCAGGGCACTGCCATTGTACCCTTGGGCAAGGTCATAAGAGCAAATGCTAAATGATAAATAATGTAAAGTAATGTAAGGTCATGGCTATGTTAGCTCTATGGCTACACTGATTCTCGCAGGTCAGCCCAGTGCCCAGTGGAAACAAGGGAGTGGTGTCAGACAGATGTCATACTTGACCAGATTTACATTTAAATTTATTCAACTTGCAGATGCTTTTACCCCAAGCGACTTACAAGTGAGGCAGAGTACAACACAAGCAAATAGCCATATAGCAGTTAACAACATTAGAAACGTTGCATGACCAAGTTTCAGTAGTTGGCCAGACACGGCGCAAGCTAGCCAGCAGAGATACAGGTGCATGAAACCATAGATTTGATTTTTTTTAAGGAAAACAAAGATTAAGACATACAAAAGTACTTTAAGTGGTAGTGTTTCAGGTGTTCAGGTGAGTGAGGAAGAGCTGTGCCTTCAGATGAGAAGTACATAACTAGAGATCAGAGTAATACTGTAGTGTTGATGGGGCGATTTGTGCCACCGATGGCTAGATGGCTAGATGATTTACCTGATTGCTCACAGGCTTACAGCAGCATACACAGCAAACTGTACTTCACATGAGCACTGCGCACAGGTTTTCAGTGTTTTATGGTACTTAGCTATCTAATTCAGCACTGGCAGCTGACAACAGACATTTAGATGTGGAGAAAATACAGTGCTGTTGAATCATCCAATCAGCAAGGGCACCCATCCTGTGGGAATTTGAGTCCATAGTAACCACATTTTATCTAAGTGACTGAAACTATGAGTGAAGTGGCTGAATGTCCTTGCAGTTTGAGCAATATATCCAGGTATTCTACTGCTCAATATATTAGTGCAGCTCAAACCATTCAGTATTTTCAATCCAGTGTTACGTTGCAATGTTAAGGATCATTCAGCTTCTCAGTAGAGGCCCATTTAAAAAACAATTGAGGCTATTTAGTGTTTATGACACAGTTTTTGGATTACTGTGGCTGTGGGTGGGATGGTAAGCCATCTTCTTGGTAGGCTGCTGGTGTTATAACCTTGAACACGGTACTTAACCCAAACAGCCTCAGTGAATATCCAGTGGTTTAAATGGTTAACATGTAAAAACATAAGCTATGCAAGTGGGCTCCAGTTTGTAGGAGAGGTTATTTCATAAGACGTGTTCCTGCCATTATTCTCAAAGCACCCCAGAACTAGAGTAAGTGGATGTGAAATAGTTTCACAGAAGTGTATTAACTTCTGTAAACATATCCAGGTGCTTGGCAAAAAAGAATGAATAATCAAAAAAGAAGTTCAAAATCAGAAAAGAAGACCTAAACACTACATTATTCTCCCCAGTGATTGATTTCACTTTAATCATGACCAGCGATAAAGTTTTGGCCATTTGGTTTTACTGATGATTGTTACATTCAAATAACTGAGTAACTTGTGAGTATAATACCAATATGCAGATATTCTGTTATAAATTTTCACATGTCCAACATGCTGCCATGTTCTGACCCTGTATGGTGGCAGTGACGAAGTATTATATGTTGTATCATTCGTGCGTTTCGATTATTTGGTAGGCGTACCAACGATGAACTACTCCCCTTTACCACATGACAGATCGACGTTACCGAACAGCGAAGCGTAGTAAAGCAGTATTGCCACAAGGGGGCACTGCTACGTTTTATGGGAATGATTTTCATGCTCAAACACCAAAGCAACTTGGAGTGCGTCAGATTACTGTACATTCATACTGTCATACAGATAAATATTAAATATTATATAATCAAATTAAATGTTAAATTAAGAGCATATATAGTTCGACTTACAAAGATCAAAGCTACCGTCAGCTTATTTATTTTAGTATGTTAATAGCCCATTTAAAAATGCAAGAATGCTGGAAATGCTCTCGTATGAAACTTGAACAATTTCCCTGTCATTTCTAATAAAGGCAACATGTTACGGACGGCATTATAAATTGGAGAAGCTTGGCTTAAAAGTGTTCGTTTTGACAGTTCATTAAATGCCAATGTATATCAAGTTAATCAGATCACTAAAAAGGGCTCACTTTGTGCGCTTTGACGATTTCATTAGTAACGTGTAATCGAACTGTCAGAAGTTAAATTGGATTTTCTCTCTCCTATAATTTAAATTAAGATGTACGCTAATAAATGACACTAACGAAAGTGTAAAAGGGTTTAATTTCCATTATCGAAATGTAACGAACGACAGGCGAATAGGTGTTTTATGACACTCGAAGGTTGAATAGAGTAGCTCTTCAAATATATGCCATGTTTCTGAACCACTCATAAAATCCAGAACTTGAAAAAAATATATTTTTGATTACGTGTGATTTTAGCACCACGATTCAAAGTGATGCAAAGCAATGTGAAAACTTTCATCACAAACATTTTTGATGAGCGTCATTACTTATTTTCAGTATTTTACTTACTTTTCGTCTTCATATCACCGAAATATAACGTATCCAAATAATTTATACTATGTGTGATGTTGTATTCTCATCTTCAGGAAGCTTTTTCGTTCATCAAGTTTACTTTTTTTTACGATCGCCCACATCATGCTATGGAGGTTTATAGATCTATAAACTTCCTTGGTTGGACACAAGAAAATATATCTCCAGTTAAATTAGTTGGCGAAGGCCTCCAAGATATTGTCGTGACAAAAAAAAATGTCTTAATCTTGAGAGTGCGTGAACACAAGCAGGAATGCAGCGGGCAGAATACTTCTATTATGCCGCAAGCTCTGAATCTAAGCGGCGGCGACTGAAAAGTGCCTGGGGCCGTGCCGTCCTATTGGCTCCAGCGTCCGCGGCCGCCGTGCCCACAGATAGCCCGGCATTGTTGTCTCCTAAATGGGATCATGAGTGTCTGAAAGGTGTTCGAGAATGAACTGAAAATCATTTTCACAAGTGGATGATTACTTCTGCCACATGTTAACCCAGCTCCCTCAGAATGGCCCAGATTTCACAGACTGCATTCATTGCTCTTTCAACCTTGACTGGGAGCTTTTTTTTTTTTTTTTAACTTAAAGGGTATCCTCCCCCCCCCCCCCCCCCCCCCACACACACACACACAAAGCGTCTCAGACCCTACAGATTTCCCCCCACTCTCGCAACCCACGCACATATTTCTTATTGTTTTTCTTTGGAGAATGGATGATTGATTATTAGGCCTTCGGATTGCTTCATTCCTCAGATGTTGTTGATGGATTCAATTTTAGGACGAATATGCGGAGAAAACATGAAGGGGTGTTAATTTATCATTGAACACTGTAGTTAGTGTACAAGTCAAGTACCAGGACAAGCATTTGTCGGTTAATTAGTAGCGCATTTGGACCGGTTTTTAATGTACTAGCCAAACAAAACAGCTCCATTTTCACGTTATACCACAGGGTTACTTAACAAAACTTAAAGTTGATTTAATATTTGTGCAGCTTTAATGTTGAGTTGACCTTATCTGAATTTATTATACATTTATTATATGGTTTATTGGAAAGTGTAATGTCACTGGGCTTTATACTTTTTTATTATTGATTTAGTCTCAATTAAAGATTAAGAGATTGATTTTTGTTAATTAGTTATGCCTGTTACGCTGTATTTGGACGATATAATCGCTGTCAAATTTACAGGATTAGCTGCACCTCCGAGAAACGCAACGGAAGTTTTTTTTCCTCTCTCTCTCCCTCGTTGTACCAGGGAGAGAATATATCTTAATGCCAGATTAGTGGCCTGCTGCTTCTGTAGAGATGTGTAAATCCCGCAACACCAGACTCTCAGATGTGTTAAATCCCTCTTTTTGTACGACGCTAATTTTTTGTCACTTTATCTAATAGCCCTGACTTGCGGAGTGTCGGGTTAGAGGAAAGAGTTTAAGTATTGAGATATGTGTGTGTATATATGTATATACATTTGTACTGAGGTTGATCACTATTTATTATTTCGGCAGTGGACGGATATTTATTATTCCTGTCTGGCTTGATATAATGTAAATATTATTATGTCATTTGAATACACTCTGCACAGTTTTAGGCACACTATCATGGTATTGAAGACTAGTCCTAGCGTATGGACACGGGTTAAGTTGATCCAGTGTATAAAGTATTAGGCTATGCACATAGTCTATCTGATGTGATTTGTGAAATTCAAATGAACAATTGTATTGAAGTTGTTCAATGGTATTTATCTACATAATATAATAGTATCATATCTTCTCAGAAACATTTCTGTAAGTTTTTTTTTTCTTTTTCAATTCGAGGTATCTTTACGCTTTGGGACAAAGGGTGTGGAAGCGTTGGAAAAGGCGATATTTTGTACTTGTCCAGGTAAATAATTTTTTTTTTTTTCACACAGAAATGGGGATACTGTCTTCAGTAACTTTAATAATTTTATTCCATTTTTATTTGAGGTTTTAAATACTATAAAACAGACACCAGAAAAAAAAATGGTTCATGCCTTCTGATTTTGCAAAAAAACTGTTCTTTCTGTTTAGTTATCCAGATCTGATACACTGCAGTTGAAGAGGCTGACTATAAACTTTGGTTTATAACATTTACTTTTTTTTTTTTTACAATTATGTGAATGAAATTATAGAAACAATGTACGTACTACCAGATCTAAAGTAAGAGATGTAATGTTTTGTATTTAATGTAATAGATAATGTATTTTCTATGGAATTTTTGGGGGCCTTTGTGTACTTGGTTTGTGTTGTGTTTTATATAATGTGTTGTTTTAAAGATAGTCCATATAGTCCATGATTATTGCATGATGTGTGGTGGGTTCCATGTGGTAATGTTTATGTGGTATATGTAGCGTGGTATGTCATTGGCTTTCTATGGTATACTGCATTTGGTTCAGTGTTTTACTGTGTGTGGTGTATTGCAGGTCAGCCAGTACACCTTTGCCATGTGCAGTTATCGGGAGAAGAAGTCAGAGCCACATGAACTGATGCAACTGGAAGGCTACACTGTGGACTACTCTGACCCTCAACCAGGTGCTAGTTAGTTGTTACTGCAATGCTGCTGTGATCACTAATCAGGGACTACTCAACTCTTACTCCAGTATCACTCTGATCTCTAGTTATGTACTTCTCATCTGACGGCACAGCTCTTCCTCACTCACCTGAACACCTGAAACACTACCACTTAAAGTACTTTTGTATGTCTTAATCTTTGTTTTCCTTAAAAAAAATCAAATCTATGGTTTCATGCACCTGTATCTCTGCTGGCTAGCTTGCGCCGTGTCTGGCCAACTACTGAAACTTGGTCATGCAACGTTTCTAATGTTGTTAACTGCTATATGGCTATTTGCTTGTGTTGTACTCTGCCTCACTTGTAAGTCGCTTGGGGTAAAAGCGTCTGCAAGTTGAATAAATTTAAATGTAAATCTGGTCAAGTATGACATCTGTCTGACACCACTCCCTTGTTTCCACGCCACTGCCCTGACCTCCAGCCTTGTAATACTATCCTATAACTAAAACGCCCTGCTAAGTTAAGTATGTCTGTCTCCTGTCAGGCCTCCAGGGTGGCCGAGTGTTCTTCAGCGCAGTGAAAGAGGGCGACCTGGTGGTGTTCGCCAGCGATGACGAGCAGGACCGCGTCCTGTGGGTCCAGGCCATGTACCGGGCCACGGGCCAGTCTTACAAGCCCGTCCCGCCCGCCCAGAACCAGAGGCAGAACTGTAGAGGAGGAAACCCTCAGGCTGACGCCCCCGTCTCGCTGCTCAGTAGGGCTTCACCTTTTCACCTGTTTGTTTCGTGTGGCCATTACTCCCTTCAATGCTCCTGTGTACACTCTACAGGAAGTGAAGACATATAACCTTGCGTTTGTCGTGTCAGTTTGCACACGTGTACAGAAGCACAGCAGTAGACATAGCAGCAGTGCGGTGGGTACGATGCTGGAGTTTTAGAATCAGAGGGGTGTGGAAGTAGGGTGTTGATAACCAGGGGCACAACTTCAAAGCCGATCCACTTATATCTCAAAAACAAGCAGGAGTGGAGTGTGGGTTTTGTATCTGAGATGTCATAAAGGTCTGTGTGGCTCTGGTATCTCACTCTGTTACTGTGTGAAATTTACTTTTGTTTTGTTTTGGGACTAGATTAAAACTGTGTAATCTTATAGTGCACCCCCCTACCAAACTACATGCCAGTCCAACATATCTTCTCATGCGTCCTTTGTATTTCCTCAGCCTGCTCCACGAAGGGCAGATGTTTGATTGATGTGAGACTCTGAGAGTGGCCCCATGAATTGTGCGTTGATGGGGATCTTGTGTTTAAGTGCTTAGGTTCCATGCCTGCCAGCGTTGTTAATAAAGGACTGTAGCTGCATTTTGAAGACCATTTTAGCGTGAAGTTTAAAAGACCAAAAAGGCAGAGAAGAATGCCAATTCAGGAGAGTAATCAGTGATCCCACTGGTGTGAGGTGATTCCACACTTGCCGATTCATTGAAAATGTATGCTGTGATTCTGAATGCAGCCTTTGATAATTTTACCAGTCAGAAATCTTAGGGAGATTCTGCACTTCTGCAGTCAATTTTTGGAGGCCCATGTTCTACCAGCAGCTGATCTGCTGACCCATTCTGTACTGTAATTGCAAAAATTGTTGACGAGAGATGAAGGGAAGCATGTGATCAATGAGGTTAGAGATTGGTTAGACTTGGTGTGATCACCGTTCTTCGTGTCCATCAGATTTATTCTGAGTGAGCCCGGTTCAGCAGCATAACAGATGGACAATCAGACGCACAGATCTGCACATGTGTGGGTATGCATACACACTCGTACAAAGGTATAAAAACAAATACATACACCCACACTTACACGAGTATGCGTGCACACACATGCGCACATATTTCTGTTGTATCCCAGATGTAAGGATAGGGTGTCCTTCAAAACAGCACCTGTTACCAATTTCAAGTTATTTTCATTTGTAGGTATGTTAAATCAACATTGCTTTTATTTCCATTCTGAGAATGTTGTTCATGGGACACTGGTTTTGGTGTGGTCTTGCAGTGTGTTCAGTGTAAAATTGAATCCCCAATATTTAATTATTCATTGGTAAAATGAATATCTCGATGAGGGGAGCTTGTTTTTGTGAATTACAGTTTCCTGGATTCAGGTATTCATCAAAGCTGTGCAGATGAAACACTTAAGCAATTTCCTCATGCCAGATATTGTCATATTGTGTTTTCTGTGAATCTGTTGTGTGGTGTGTCAGTACCTTTCTACTGTCTAGGTAAAATCCCACTCCCAAGTCATCAACAAGCATAAGTTTGTTAAGCTTGATGTTTAAAACCTTTATTGTTTGCTTTTTATTCAGTAATGTTACTTATAAATGCATGTTGGTGTCCCTGTTTGAAACACACCTGTTACTATTAGAATCAGAAGATATAAGAATTGTTTTTTAAAGAATGCTTTGTGTTATTTTGAGATAAGTCTCTCCTAACCAACCATATATCTGAATGGCTCCATCAGTGTTTCTCCTTAACATACTTTTTAAATTAAGTCTTTGTTGAAGGGTCTCATTTCATGTCAAATGCGGTTATCTTTCATCCTCTACAGAGATTCTCACATTACAGTTATTCACAACAAATCCTTCGGTTCCAGAAAATTGCATTGGTGAAACAAGAGAAAAAGATGCATTTTTCAAAGAAAACATTACATTGTGCCACCAGACTTTCACAGCATGTCTCGTTCAAATTCAAAGTTGCTGTCAGATAGCAGACAATGATGTTTGTTTTCAGAGTTTGATGTCTGAAGGCTGCGTATCATTTTACTCTCTGCGTCTCCAGAAGCGACCGGCGTGAGGTGAGAGCAGGGTTCTGCCTGTCCTCATCTGTCTCTCTCCAAACTTGATGCTTGTTGAAGCAGGCGCTTCTGATACCCTCTCATACCTGAAATATTACCGTTCCTTCCCACCCCCCACCCCCCACCCAGTGTCGATAACCTGTCATGCTCACCGTCCACCTTGCTGAGAGATGTCAAATGGATGTGACGGTTGTCGTGACGATGGAGTCGGAGCCTGGGCCCCTTTCTCCCGCATGCGAGGACACACTGGCCCTTCAGCTCCGATTAAATAACCCCCCCCCCCATCACCACACACAATCCGTGGATAATAGCTGGGAGTTAAAGATGACATGGATCAATATGATTTCTCAGTGTGACTGAATATGTTAACATCATGCCTCCCCCCCGGATCAATATTACGTTTCCTCGTCTCTGTTATCGAATTTAATCTATATCCCTTTGTCTCCTTTCTTTAGAATTTCCTCGGCGAGGCTGCGCCGGTGTTTTTTTTTCTCCTCCTTTCCCTTGTTCTCCCTTTCTGTAAATTACATTAAGGACGATGCATTTGCGGTAATGAATGTAAAATGACCTACATCGGAATTAAAAAGGGACAAAGAGGAGGCCAGCCACTTTTGTGGAAAGAGTCGATTCTGAGTTGATCGCGGGTTGCACTTGTGCTGCCCCAATAAAGCTTCGACCCTCACGGGCAAGATGAGGCTTTTCTCTGTCTATAGAGTGGCCACAAAGTCATCCGCATGCCAAAAATGGCAGTGTTAATAAAAGCAATCACTAATGCTCGTCTTATGATGGACCCGCAGGCGTCTGAGGCGTCGGAGGACACGTTTCTAAAGACCCGGCCTTTTGTGGCCTGTGTCATACAAGGAAGTTGTGCCCCGAAATGTATTTCCACAATAAGCAAAAGAGCTGTCAGGCTTTTTGATACCTTTCACTGGCAGCCATTAGTTGATTTTGAGGATGTACGCAGCAATCACGATGAAAAGACTGGAAATGAACCAGGGCACACAGCTTTCACGTCCCTTCTCTCTCCCCAGCCCCCCCCCGCCCCCCCCCCCCCGTTCTCCCTCTCTCGCTCTCTCTCTTCATGGCCAACCTGATGGCCTCTTCACATCTTCCTCATTTAGCTATGTTCGCTGCCATTGATTCTCGGCTCTCTCTGTTCCACATTCATTCACTTGCGTTCTGTGTTCCAGGCACGTACACATGCCGCAGACAGCCTCCTGCCACCCGGGCCCTCTCTGCGCTCTTACCCTTGACAAAGTTTGTCCTCCTCAAACACGCAGACACACTTCCTCAGTGTTTGGTGTTTAAGGACCCATATAGCCCATTAACTTACAGAGCTGGGTGCGTAACGTCCGTCGCAGGTCTGGAAACGAGAAGGTGTTGGTCTACGCCTGGCAGCCCGGCTCTCAGGCTGCAGATTTTCGGGGCGCCACATTGACACAGATGGCACGTTGTGCGCGTCTGGCGTGTTTGCGTCCCCGCGCGTTCAAAATTCGAGCGAAATTGCGAGGCCCGGCGTGCTTTGTGATTGTGCTCTGTTTTGGACCAGATGATGTCAGTTTCTGTTATTTATGCTTTAGTGCGAAAAACAGCCTCTCGCAGAATCTCCTCGGCCAGTTGAGGTGGGAAGTATGAGTCAAAAGAGAAAGCTTGATAGTGGCACTGATGTGAAATCGCAAACACGACTCCCTGTTTTTTTTTTTTTTCCTTTTTTTCCCCTTCCCACAATAATCATTCATTTGTTGCAGTGCCATATGTGGTCTGCAGTGTGACTTTATGCACCGTCTCTGTAAAAATCACATATTCCTTTTCGTCAGTGTCAGAGCCATGAACCTGCAGCGGCAGAGCCTGATGCGCTGTGAATTGCCGGTGCGTAAAAAGGCGGGCGTAAAAAGAGGAACGACATTAATGTGTATAATGTGCTCATCAGCTGAACAGTGGAAGAAGACTGAACCTTCTTCTCAGACAGCTGTTGTACGGCGCAAAACAGATTGATTTAGCTTTCTAGTGCCCACCCGTCACGGGGACTGCTGCGTGCGAGTCTTTTTATGCCGGCGATAACAACACGCGAGCCGTACACATCCAGGGTAAACAAGAGAGAGATCATATAAATAAATGTTGCAGATTTATATTGAGTTCGCTTCCAATGTTTCCCCCCCTCTATGTCACTCTTTACCTCTCCCACTCACTCTCTCTCTCTCGCTCTCTCTCTCTCTCTATCTCTATCTCTCTCTCTCTCCCTCCCTCCCTGTGTGTAGGCCTGGAGCGGTCTCAGAGACAGGGTGTGGAGGAGCTGATATCGGCGGTGCCGTGCCGCTTCGATCACCACGCTATGTTCCGCCTGCTGCAGAAACGCACGCTTCAGCACAGGATGAATGACTCCTTCTCCTGTCTGGTGAGTTGTGGCACAGAGAGACCAGAGAACACAATTCTTCCGTCTGTGAGTTCAAAGGTAGAAAGGTCGGAGGACATAGTCCTCTTTGTCTGTGTGGTCAAAGACAGAAGGACTGTAAGAAAAAAGCTTCCTGACTGTGAGTTCAGAGTGAGGATAGGAGACACACATCATCCATTCTGTGAGGTCAGTGCAGGACAACAGAGGACAATCTGCATATGAATTCAGAGGCAGAGAGGAAAGAGGGCAAACTCTTCCCATCTGTGAGTTCAAAGGCGGGACTGAGGAAAAACTTGGCCTGTTTAACTACATAGTAGAAGGTATAGATAAAAACTCTATAAGAACTTGGCCAAGGGGCCAGAGAGAGGAGGTGGAACAAAATGGCTGCCGTGAAGTGACTGTGACCCTTAGGCTATTGTAATGGTCCCACTCAGGGAGGGGATAAACGATTCCAATCAATACATCCCAAATAGGAAAATTATCCTCTCAGACGACTGCTGGGCCCCTCAATAGAGTAAGAAAAGCCCAAGCTGGGAGCAGACCGTGGGTCCTGGGGTTTTCAGGAAGGGGGTGGAGGGGGGTGGGGAATGCCATATGGACATAAAGACTCACTGCAGAGGAACATAAGCACAACGTTGGACACCTGTATTTTTAGCCCTGTATTTTTGTCTACCTGGCCACATGGCACACCTTATGCCATCTGATTATCAGTTCTTGGAAACAGCCAGGGATTTTGTAATGCCTCTTTTAACAACAATGGCTCTGGCAATAGTTTTAAAACTGACAAAAAGCGTCGTTAATGAGGTCATTTTCCCAAACCACCTTGAGTGAATTTGTCTGTTTGGAAAGGCCGTTATTTATCTGATAGGAGGGGTTTACTGAAGGTAGAAAAAAATGTAAAGTCAGTCCAACTGCACTAACACCGCCCCATCAAATGTAAAAATTCTGAAAAATGTTATTTTGTACAGTAATTGAAATCGAGTTTGTTTTAATTAGACTGAATAATCTGTTTTATCCACTCACCTTTTGACTTCTTAATTTTTCCATTTTTCTGTTTTTAAGATTTTTAGGATGGACTGTAATAATATTTAACCCCTTTTATCATGGAATGTAGCTTCTTTCAAAGCAAAACATTGCAAGGCCCATTTTTAAAAACACTCCTGGCGTAAAACATTAGCTTTCAGAAGTCTGATGTCAGAGACCAAGATGTCCATCAAGCATATAGTAAATAAACATTAGTTAAGGTGGATATAAGGCCATATTCTCATTACAGAAGTCATGTTACCAAGGAAGCCATGGCAACAGACTTGAGTTATGATGTTGAGGATTACCATATTTAATCGATTCTTGGTCATCCCTGATTTCAAATTGCAATTAAAAAAGAAAACTGTCAAAGAGGAAAATTAATTAAAATTGCAGTGACAAATGATGCTGAATGTGAAAATATTTCAATGCAATATATTTGACAATGCATTCAGAGGGCAGTCTCAGTATATTGTCTTATTTATAACTGTAGCACAGCTGAAATGTATTTTAACAATACATTTTAAGACACGAATGTGTTTTTTCCAGTGTCTTTTTTTTTGAATGGGTTGGAGAAGATTTTTTATCTCACGCACCACTGAAGATGGCACAGCTTTTTTTCTCACACTCCAAATTACCTCTCTGCCGCGCTATTCCCCTTTTCTTCAGAGAAAATTATCGCTTCTAAAATCACATTTCGAAGTTGGCTGACAACATTTGCGAAGTTCTTTATCCAGTTCTTTACCCTACCCCCCACTGAGTCTAGTAAATCACAGTATACACTGCCCAGTTTTTATTGAGCGAGGATGAGTGTGTATACCAACAATAAATTTAGCCATATTTGTTTGATCCACTGGCCAAGTCGGACATAGAAGAGCTCTTGTGATGCCAGATGCTTCAGAGTGGTATGTTTTGCTACTGGCTTCTTCAACAATACCGTAAAAGTTAGAGCGACTTGTTAATTGTGCTGATGGAAATAGAGGCGTGAAAACTGAATGAAACACATACACCAAATGACCGAAGTCATAAAGACGCAGATGCAGCCTCTGTTAAAATGAGTGCTACATATACGACTGCAAGGGGGAATCTTAAGAGACCTGTGATGGAGAGTCGTGGACTCCAGTAAAAAAAAAAAATGGGGAAGCTTTTGTGTTTGCTGGAGCAGGTAGGGAAGACACAGTTCTGGCTACATGACACCAAGTGGTAAGCATGGATGATGTTTACTAGCAACGGGAAGGGGTAGAGGGGTAGTCCTCTCAAATAGTGGTTTTGCCTCACCTTTAGAGAACATTGGTGTGTGTGTGTGTGTGTGTGTGTGTGTGTGCTGTATTTGTAATAGTAGTTGAATTTCATTTCAGCTCTCCTCTTAAACAATGCCATTTTTATACTTCCCAAAGTACAAGTAAACTGACCCTACCAAGTTTTTATCTAGGTATCCATAAGGCACCTGGACAGTGAGAGATTAAAAACTTTCACTGGAGTTCATCCTTAAACCGCACTTACATTTTCTTTGTGGGGGGAAAAAGTGCATGGTTTTAGAGTATTCACATTTAAAAATTTGTCTGAAATGGTGCTTGGTACTCCAAAATTCAAATGAAACACAGCTTCTCCAGACAACCTCAAATGAATATTTCCTCTAGCCATGGGTGTGTGATTACCACAGAGCCAACTGAACTGTAAGTTATATGAAGACCAATATTTAGCTTTGTGGACAGACTTAAGCCACAGGAATACCCTGAGGCATATTGGGGAGCATGTGTGTACGTGTGTGTCTGTGTGTGTGCGCGCATGTGCGTGTGTTTGTGTGTGTGTGTGTGTGTGGTGTCAGTTTGGGAGGGGGGGGCTACTGAGGACGTAAGTGTCACTTTTTAAGGATGGGGGCTTAGGGGGATAGGGCTCCACACAACCCCCTGCTCCCCACCTACTCCACGGACTCGTCGGAGTGTTGTCATTAAATTAGGAGTTGTCGTGGCGAGTCATGCTCGGCCCTGATAAAATTATTGTCACACCACCATCCCGCCAGCCTCCTAATCGCGCGTTCGCTCTGCGAGACACACCTCCGCTTTTGTTTCCTACGTGGAATGTAATTAAGGGCTTATTAATTGGAAATATTGTGCCAGTAGACTAGAAATGAAAAGCTCTTAATTACGCAAAGTGGCGCTCGCATAAAACGGAATACACTTGAAAGAAGCTGTGAAAATAATAACGACGAAAGCAATATGTTCCGGCGTGAAGTGATGAAATGGCAATGGCAGTCATAAAGGAAAAGAGAGGGCTTTATTATTAAAGCCAAGTAAAAGCACATTGAGGCTGCCATCTGAATGCATTTTTTAATCATTTCAAAAAAAAAGTTGTTTCAAATCCAGTGAAAAAGGTTTTGCGAGAGTGGGACCTCTTTTTAAGAACGAAATTTTAGCGCCAAGGACTTTCTTACTTCCCCTCGTTCGCGGCACTCGGCGTTTAGACGTGCCGATTACTTTTTTTCTGTTGCTTTCACGCTCGCATTATTTATCGACGGGCTTCTTTGTGCAACGCCGCCGCGCTCGGGAACGGCTTCCACAAAAGCGCCGACAATGACCGTCTCAGGACCCCCAGGCACACAGAGGAATAAGTTCGTCAGAGATAACGAGGCAGTGGGCTGGTTTTAATGGGGCGGTCAGTGCCAATGCAGGAGCCAGCCATCTGTTCCTCACTGTGGAGCATCTTGTCACAGCCTGCTAGGCGACAGGCAGTTCTGGTGAATACTACATGGTGTAATATTAATAGATCCTAAAGAGAAAGGGAGAGAGAGGGAAGGAGAGAGCGAGAGAGGGAGGGAGAGAAGAGGCAGGTCAGAACCATCATCGTGGGAGGGCTGTTTTACTCTCCAGCACGGCTTGCTTACATTTTCACTTTCTAATGATTTTTTTTTTTTACCCCCCACCCTCCCCCTCTGTCTGTGAGGTATTGTTTAGAATGTGACGGTCTTTCCGAGGTGACCGCTTCCCTCTGACCGGTTACGGTTGCCGTGTGGAATGCAGTTTAAGAAGCTGCCCCGAAGCCTGGGCGAGAAGCCCTGCGAAAGTGATAATTTGTGAATGTTCCTTTTTAAAGGCAGCTTAATTAAGTTTGAAAGATTCATGCCTCATTTAGTTATTATGCGGTGGAAGAACACACTAATGACTGCAACAAGATTCGAAATTACTCCGCACCTTCCGCAATTTGTGTGACTTCTCTGGATGTGAATTAATTGGTGGTGGTTAACCTTGTACCCCTCTTGTTTAAATTTGTTTAAAAGACTTATATTGTCAAAGTAACAAGTTGTTTTCATGCAAGCTGGTATCATTACTGTCAAACCGGAGATACTCAGTCATGAAGTATATTGTCACTCATCATCCTATCTCATCTTCGCTACTTATCTGTGTTTGTGTGTCTGTCAGACTGTCTATTTTCTTGTCTCTGTCATTCTCCTTCTGTCTATATAATTCAGTGTTTATTTTTAGATAATTGTCTCTTAGTGTGATCTGTTGGGCTGAATCAATATCATTGGTTTGCCCCCCCCCCCATCAGTGAGTGTCTCCCCCCGTTTGTCTGCAGGGTTGGTTCAGTCCAGGCCAGGTGTTTGTGCTGGACGAGTACTGTGCCCGCTATGGCGTCAGGGGCTGCTTTCGGCATCTGAGCTACCTGAGGGACCTAATGGAGTACTCGGAGAAGAACGCTCTCATCGACCCCACCCTCTTGCACTACAGCTACGCCTTCTGCGCCTCTCATGTCCATGGCAACAGGTAATGGGTCACACCCACACGATGCCCCATAGCAATGGCCAACCCGTTGTGGCTGCCTGCACCCAAGGCAGATGTAGATCAAACCATGACAAGAGCAGGAAGAACATCTACATACTAGGCGGATATTCAGTGGGCAAAGTGTAAAATTCAACAGGGAGTGACGGGAAGTGAAGTTTGTCGCAAGTTTGAATTCTCTATGAAACTATGGGTTTCAGCTCCCAGTGATGCCACTGTAAAGCATAACAGAATGTCTGTTCCTTGTGTAGGGACACAATTTTAACGAAAGACATTCCTTTTAAACATCCTCTTGCAATCAACACCCCTGTTACAGCTCTGAGTAGAGCACTGACTATTTTAGCAAAAGGTGCACCTTGTGTATGTTCAGGGTGAATTTCTATGCTCACCTGTAATATTCAAGAACACCACGTGTTCCTCAGCCTTAATGCCCCGTAACTGTTCTTGACATTTGTTACCACAGTTTTCACTGTAGGCTCTGTTCTGTTGGGCACAATGAAAGCGGTGAAAAGAATGAATGTTCTTTTATGGATTTTTTTTCTTGCTTTTCTTTCTTTCACTGCAAAGACAAACTGACAAACACGGCTCTATTTTAATACGTATACCCCATGTGTGAAGGTTGCAAATTCACTTTTTTTGAATGAGTTCTGGTCCTCTGTGTTCCTGTTTTGATATTCCCTTAAAGTTTGTTCTTGTTCTGTCAGCTTCCCTCCATAGAGGAATCTTTAAAAGGAGACTATATTAATGATTTTTTCCATGAAACAAGGATTTTGAACATTTGGATGATAGCATAATTAAAATTCCGTTAGGCTTCACACAATCCTTTAATATGAATTTTATCCTGCTGGGAATTCTTCATGAGTTCCATACCAGACAGCAGTAGATCTCCCTTTCTGTTGAACACAATAGGGGGTATCATCCATGTTTGTTTATACTAGACGGCATACATTTAAAATCAGATAGGGCTTAAATTAGCATATATAACATCGGTATGATTTACTTATATTATGATGTAGGTTTTAACCAAATGCCTTTTCTCACTTGAGAATTGTGTGTCATTCTGGTCCTAAAATAGCTCTTTAAGCTATTAGTTCTCCTCTCATCCCAAATACCCTCTATTTGACTTGTTTTACAGGCTAAATTCAAATGTCTGTGCTTTCCCTATTTGTAAGGCAATTTAGGCAATTAGGAACAGTAATGATTAGCCTCTCTGTCTAATCACCACCTATAAACGAGTGAAACTGCACTCACTGGCTTTTTGTCAGTCGGCACTCTCATTTGAATAATTAATTTCTGTTCACTGGTGGAGCTGGTGTTGGGCGTGTGAGTGATATAGGAGTGGCTGGTTAATGTTTGTCCCTGGACCCCAGCTGTTAGCATGGTGGAAGAGCTCTCTCTGCCACCTGAGTTTGTGATTTCACCAACCTACAATGATTGTTATTGTGGGTTGATGCCATTTTTTTTAAAGTTAGGAACGAGTACTCACATGGTACTCATTCAGTAAATATCCATCAATCAGATGTCCATTCAGTCCATTTAATCTCATACAGAAGACAAGGCCTTCTGGCAGTGTTGGCGGAAGTCAGCGGACCTACTCAGCAAACTACATGTATGTAATGTACAGCCTGGTCTTGATCAGCTGTGTAAATGTACACACTCTTCATGGCAGTTTCCACACCAGATCATCGTGGCGGGAGGGGTGTCTCGGAGATGTGAGCTCAGTGAGCAGCCAGGTGATTCCACGTCTTCGTAGACAGGTGAGAGCGATGGGGCGGGTTAAGGACAGGACAAGCGCGGGGCCGAGGAGGAAACTCCTGCGGGGCAATGCCTGCTTTCTTGGAAGCGGCTGCCGGGATGAGCGGCGTGGAGAGTGACAGCCTCGGACATCTCCGTCGGAGTCACTTATCTCTGACCTGTCACTTCCCATCCCCGCTCCGCAGAGGTCTCCATCACCCGCTCCAGTGCGGAATGTGACATGGAGAATCCCATCGTTTTTTTTTTTTTTTTTTTATGTCTTTCATTTTTTTTTTTTTTCTGGAAGACGGGGACCCTTTCCTGGCATCTCCCGGCCGTCCGTCCATCTGTGTCTGTCACCCGCCCGTTTAAAGGGAGGTGACACTCATGCAACACCCCGCCGAGCGTGACAGCATGACAGCGGTGCTGGGGAGATGGCCGCCCACACTCTGCCGACGTGATTGATCCGGAGACACGGGGCTGGTGACAGAGCGGCGGGGTCACAGATGAGGCCTCCCTGTCCCCAGGTCTGACTGTTCCTCCTCACTCGGTTGTGACGGCGTGAGCACCGAACGATAACTGTCGGTAGCCGCCCCTCTGCTGGAGCTAGTTAGAACCCTCCCTGTACCGGGTCGGCAATACCCCGGCTCAAAACATGCTCGCTTCATTTCACACGGACAATGCTCATGCCCCTGACGCGCTGTGGCACTGCGCTGAACTCTGACATGTGCAGCCGAGCATGATGGGAAATTTGATTGGATTTGATGCAGAAAGGAAAGCTACCGTAAGAAAGCTATTTAGGACCGCGGTTGTTTTCTGTGAGGTTTAATTGCCTAACAGGGTATTTGTGTGAGACCAGTTGCTGTTTATTAACAAGACACATATGACCTTCATATGTGCATCCTGTCTGCCATATTCACATCCTGAGGCCCTGAATAGTTTTTTGGTCTCTTTTTCATCCACAATAACTAGGTGACCTTTTGTGAGAAACTATTTATTTAACCACAAAACCAGAATTAGACAGTAGTGAAATGAAAAACCTCTTCCCCTGCTCTGAGAACCCCTCTGTCAGTCAGACTTCTGCCATTGGTACTGCCTGAACTGTACTGATATGTCCCTCTGAACTTCAAAAAAAAAAAAAAAAGGTCTAAAACATCTCAACAAATAATGGTCTAACTACTTTACAGTAACGTCACAGCAGTATGATGACATATGGCATTGTGGAGAACTCTTAAGGCGACCTCAGTTAACGCAGGTGGCTTGTGCCTCAACCCCCCCCCCCCATTCACTGGAGAGGTAGTGCAGTTTGTGTGTCGTTACCGTTGAGGAAGGAGGAGGGAATCCACTCTATTTCTTTTTACGAAGCCCTGAAAAAGGAGATTTACTCTTCACTCCCAGCCCTACAGCGAGCACTGTAACCCCTGAACAAAGAAGAGGGACCACAGCCTTCCTCCTCCCTCTTTCTGCTTCTTTGGGGTTTGTGCTGCTGGCTGGAAAACCTAGTGGATTTTCAGTGGGGCCACTGGATTGAGAAATAACGCATTTAACAAGCTGTGTTGAAGTGCTCTTCAGCATAAAGCAGGGACCCATACAGTTGAATGTGACAAATGTGGTTTAAGCACAGGTTCTGATGTACGACACGATACTCAGAATTACTTTGTGTTGCTCTAGTCAAATAGCATTCAAAACCACGTGTAAAATAGTTCCATTCCACAGGGAAAGGCAGAAAGTCTACATTTAAGTCATCATCCATCAAAGTTGAAGACCTGAAAGGAAGTATCCAAATCAATCACTCAATCATTTCCACTCACTCACTCACTCACTCACTCATGTAGAGCTATTGGTCTACCTTGACTTTGTTAATATAAAGGTTACTGCTAACAAAACCCCTTTCTTTTTTTCTATAATCGAACGCTTTTATGGCTAAGAAACATTAAATAGTCGAATTTGTCTTTGTGCAGTTCCTTTTGATGGCTGAGAAGTGAAGGAACACAAATGAATGGCTGTTTTTCAGACCGGATGGGATGGGCACAGTCACAGAAGAGGAGAGAGACCAGTTTGAGGACATTAAAAGGAGTCTTCTAACTCTGCTGGAAAATCAGATCGTTCATTTCAGGTAAAGGTTCACTGGCATTCAAACTCCCCCAAACCTTTCTCAGAAAAAGTGAAGAAAGGTACAACTGCTTCTCTGTTTTCCAACAAGAATTAGCTTCATTTTAAACAAGGCCATTTTATTCTTTTTTTCCATCTGAATCTGTCTGTGACCTGTCAGCTTTTGGGACCTTTCTTAGCAGTTCTTAAATTCAGCTATGCCACACGTCTGAGTGCTATGAATAGCCTTCTCTGTGTTGACTGTTATGTATTTACATAACATGTATGTTAGCTACCATTTAGCGCTTAACAGAACAGAAGCTGTAGCCTACAAACACAGCATACATTAATACTTGGACAGTGGATGCCCATTTGGTGGATCTGCTTGTCGTCGGGGTTGCAATCTGTTGCCAGCCTGTTGCTCGCGGTCTTTACATGTCGCGGATGTGAAGGACCCTTCAGCTGGTCCACGGGAGGGCCACAGTCGGGGTGGAGGAGGAGGGGGGGGTCAAACCAGCAGGAGTCATTTACCAGCACCCCTCAACAACATGCTAATGGAAGTAAACAATGGGGAAAGACAATGTATGGCTTATGCAAATGTTTGACGGGCAGGGGCGAGCTAAAGAGCGGGCCGCTCATTTGCACTGAGGATTAGGAGTAACACGGCGAAGATGATTAAGGCCTGTTTGAGTTTTGTTAAAGTAATTTGTAAATGGCCCCCCCTGAGGACGGGACAAAGGGTTTGAGTGGACCCCTTCAGGAGGGTGGATGGCACTCCAACTCACACCTGTGTGAATATGTATCGCTTCTCCATGCGTCCATATGGGGCCTGTGCAGAGAACAGCAAACAATCTGAATTTTGTTCCTGAACTGTGAAGTCCTTTTTTCCCAGTAAACAGTTAACCACTTAGCTGAGGGATGTTATTCTGATGTGTGCAGGCATTGTGTCATGAGCCCAGTCACACATTCTTATCACTTTACATTGCGGTTTTTTTCTTTGCCTAGCAGGTGCCCTTTTCTAGGGCAACTTGCACACAGTATGTTTTATATTGCATTATATTATTGTTATTTAGCAGACACTCTTATCCAGAGTGACTTACAGAAGTTACAGTTTTTTGACATGTTATCAACATATTCAGCCTTATGTGTACTGAGGCAATTTTGGGTTAAAAGTACTTTGCCCAAGGGTACAACAGCAGTGTCCAAGTGGAAAATCGAACCAGCAACTTTTTGGTTATGAGCCCTGCTCCTTTCCACTATGCTACGCTGATATATATTATCGTTTCATGCAGTACATTATATGTATATTAAATATACTGTATGTATATTCACTGAAGCAGCACAAGTATTCCGAGGTACAATACCAGTTCCCCACCCGAAATTTCAACATGGAAACCTTTGGATAGTATTACTCAGCCATTTATTCTCTGCACCCAGAGTTGCGCCCCATCTTCTAACCTGCCTGTTCAAAACTCATCTCAGATCGCAAAACGTTGACACGTCCTGTGCCTTGCTAACACACAGCAATTGATGACTTGAGTTGAAATGTTATATACAGTGCTGGCCAAAAGTATTGGCACCCCTGCAATTCTGTCAGATAATGCTCAATTTCTCCCAGAAAATGATTGCAATTACAAATGTTTTGGTAGTAATATCTTCATTTATTTTGCTTGCAATGAAAAAACACAAAAGACAATGAAAAAAAAATTAAATCAATTATCATTTTACACAAAACTCCAAAAATGGACCGGACAAAAGTATTGGCACCCTCAGCCTAATACTTGGTAGCACAACCTTTGGACAAAATAACTGCGAACAACCGCTTCCGGTATCCATCAATGAGTTTCTTACAATGCTCTGCTGGAATTTTAGACCATTCTTCTTTGGCAAACTGCTCCAGCTCCCTGAGATTTGAAGGGTGCCTTCTCCAAACTGCCATTTTCAGATCTCTCCACAAGTGTTCTATGGGATTCAGGTCTGGACTCATTGCTGGCCACTTTAGAAGTCTCCAGTGCTTTCCCTCAAACCATTTTCTAGTGCTTTTTGAAGTGTGCTTTGGGTCATTGTCCTGCTGGAAGACCCATGACCTCTGAGGGAGACCCAGCTTTCTCACACTGGGCCCTACATTACGCTGCAAAATTTGTTGGTAGTCTTCAGACTTCATAATGCCATGCACACGGTCAAGCAGTCCAGTGCCAGAGGCAGCAAAGCAACCCCAAAACACCAGGGAACCTCCGCCATGTTTGACTGTGGGGACCGTGTTCTTTTCTTTGAAGGCCTCGTTTTTTTTCCTGTAAACTCTATGTTGATGCCTTTTCCCAAAAAGCTCTACTTTTGTCTCATCTGACCAGAGAACATTCTTCCAAAATGTTTTTGGCTTTCTCAGGTAAGTTTTAGCAAACTCCAGCCTGGCTTTTTTATGTCTCTGGGTCAGAAGTGGAGTCTTCCTGGGTATCCTACCATAGAGTCCCTTTTCATTCAGACACCGACGGATAGTACGGGTTGACACTGTTGTACCCTCGGACTGCAGGACAGCTTGAACTTGTCTGGATGTTAGTCGAGGTTCTTTATCCACCATCCGCACAATCTTTCGTTGAAATCTCTCGTCAATTTTTCTTTTCCGTCCACATCTAGGGAGGTTAGCCACAGTGCCATGGGCTTTAAACCTATTGATGACACTGCGCACGGTAGACACAGGAACATTCAGGTCTTTGGAGATGGACTTGTAGCCTTGAGATTGCCCATGCTTCCTCACAATTTTGCTTCTCAAGTCCTCAGACAGTTCTTTGGTCTTCTTTCTTTTCTCCATACTCAATGTGGTACACACAAGGACACAGGACAGAGGTTGAGTCAACTTTAATCCATTTTAACTGGCTGCAAGTGTGATTTAGTGATTGCCACCACCTGTTATGTGTCACAGGTAAGTAACAGGTGCTGTTAATTACACAAATTAGAGAAGCATCACATGATTTTTCAAAGGGTGCCAATACTTTTGTCCGGCCCATTTTTGGAGTTTTGTGTAAATTGATACTTGATTTGACTTTTTTTTCTTTCTCTTTTGTGTTTTTTTATTGCAAGCAAAATAAATGAAGATATTACTACCAAAACATTTGTAATTGCAATCATTTTCTGGGAGAAATTGAGCATTATCTGACAGAATTGCAGGGGTGCCAATACTTTTGGCCAGCACTGTATGTGTATTGTGGCTCTGTACTATGACTGCACTATGAATATGTTAATGTTAGCCAAGGGCACTCATACTGATCTTTGGCATGATGTGTACACTGTACTATTGCTGTGCTCGTATAGGTCTTTATTGAGCTCTCATGCTTGTTACCATGATGTTGGTACACTGCTCTAAGGCACTCTTTGTTACGCTCTTACGCACTTTGTGTGACCTAAAGTAACTGTGTGCTCATATGTCAGCACATCATTTTTTCTCAGCTTGATGCTCATATACTTTGTAACTGGCTGGGTTGCAAAAATGTTGTTGTTGCTCCCGTGGTATCCCTTTAAACTTGCTGTCATGACCTTGTGAATAGTAATAATAAAAATTAAATGTTAATATTAGATGATTAAAGATTAGGTGTGTATGTGATTAAATATATATAACATTTGTTGATTAATACACAGGGATTTGATGATTGGTATTCAGGGATATGTTGTTTGGCATACAGAAGTTTGATGTCTGATACACAGGTGTTTGTTGTGGCTGGAATGCTGACTGATGCCCCTCTTCACCTGTGCAGGTACTGCTTTCCTTTCGGGAGACCGGAGGGGGCCCTCAAAGCTACACTTTCCCTTCTGGAAAGGGTACGTCTGTCCGTCAGAGTGTAACACGCTCCCTTTGTGCGCTGATGGCAGGGAGTGACGAGAGCTACAATATCACCAGTGATTACAGGAAATTGTCCCTGCTGCTCCTCTGTAGTTATCTGATTTAAGGGGCACTGTGCTCCTTAGACAGGCTGTAATTTGGACACGGTCACAAATGACTGATTGAGTCCTTTCACAGTTCTGCCAAAGCGCTGCATGGTGATTCCTGAATGTGGCACTTGTGTCATCACTGTAACACTTAAGGGACATGTAGTTTTCTATATCAATGAGCCAATTTGTTCTTGTGGAGTGCTTCACAAAAAAGGTCAAAGTTCATCCCAGTTATATCAGGTAAATTACTTAGATTCTAAAGGAAATAGACAGTAGGTTAGTCCGGCAGTATCAGCAAGCCCAGAGGAGATTTGATTGAACTTGGCTTCGGAGATTTAGCTTGGTCTCAGAAATTTGATTGAGCTTGGTCTCAGAGATTTGATTGAGTTTGGTCGCACAGATTTGATTTGCACTGGCCACGGAGATATAGCTAAATCAGATGGTTGCACAGGGGCTTGGGAACAAAAGTTCAGGACTCCATTTAGCATACTGTTTTGTAAGAGTGCAGGTGTGCTGTGAGTGGCTTGTGGCCTTTTTCAAGTCATCCAGGTGGCTGCCTTGCTGTTTTTGTTGCTGCCTTAAGAGTTTTGTTCATCGTCTTTGTCTCAAGTAAGTAGTCAAATGTGGGCAGCTGTGAAGCTGAGAGGAACCATTCCAAGAATCCGTCCCCCAGCTCAGGGTAGCTGCGTGACAACGAAGACAGCGATGTTATGTTTGTCCCCGTGCTTAAAGCTCTCGCCGTACCTCACCGCAGTCACACCTACCGGGGCAAGGGGTGCGTGACATCGCAGGGGTGGGAAAGTTAACAAGGAAACGGTGACAAGAAGGCAGCTGCGTTGGTGGAAGAGAGACCCCGGGGGCCAAGGGCAGACGAGAGTCTACAGTCAGGACTGGAAGCCCTGCTCCCTGCGCCAGCCTCTGTTAGATGCTCGTTAAACCACTGTTTGCTCATCCAATTAAGAAATCCAAAATTAACCGACTCACATTTTAAACGTTGTAAACAACATCCAAAATGTCATTTATTGATACTTTTTTTTTGTAGCCGCCTTGTTATTTCAGTTGCACATTACACCAGGGTTATATTTTTACTGTTAAACATGCCTTGTTAATAAAACTTTTAGGTTACAATTAGAGTTGTAAAGTTCTGGATGATTTTGACGAGGAATTCTGACACGGAAGGAATCTGGAATAGGGAAAATCATCGGAATGAAAAGTCAGCCTTCAGATAAAACGGGGCTCAGTTTGTAGGATAACTTGCACATGTTTTTTTGCCACCTACACACCCATGTTAGGCTGTAGGAAGTTTTTGAAATATACCAAAAGTGTGGTTAAAATTACCCCACCCCCACCTTCAGGTTCTGATGAAGGACATCTCTACACCAGTCCCACCGGAGGAGATGAAGAAGCTAGTGCAAAAATGCCTGGAGAAAGCAGCTTTGATCAACTACTCCCAGCTCACTGAATACGCCCAGATTGAAGGTGGGTACTAGCTTAAGTTTCTGGCCCCTCCATCAGAGATGCTTCGTGAACGCTGATTGAGGCATGGAACACCAAACCCCCCCCCCAACTTCTCTGAGAGACTTGAGCAGCGTTAGTGTTTGTCTGCCTGTAGCCAACTCTCAGCTGGTGAGCTGTTCCCATTCTCTCCACCGATCTGTCTCCTCGTTGCCTACCATGCCAGTAACACACTTTATTGGGCACCCAGGGCTTTTCATGTAAAAAAAATGAAACCCAGGGACTGTTTGATTGGCCACACCAAGCATTTGTAGCAGCTACTGACCAGTCTTGAGAGAGACATCCAAACTGTGTTTTTTTGTGTGTGTGTGTGTGCTCCTAATTACTTTAAAGTAATCAAACAGCATCCAACAAGATATTATGTGCCATTGAAAGAGCAAGTTAAATGTGTGGTAATTCCTCAGATGGAAACCCTGTTTTGAAACTCTACTTTCTTTCCCCCAGGTTTAGAACCTCATTTGCTTTCTTCTTACCAATGTGAACAAAAGCTTTTACCATGCGACGGCATGGTGTGTTTGTGTCATGATGTCACTGTAGAAGTGTAGAGTTGGCAATATCAATGGTGTATCAATGGTGATGAGATATTAGATGGCCTGTTTTTTTTTTTTTTGCACCATTTAACCTGAAGACGTCAGATGGACACAAGTGCTTATGAATATGCACTGGAGAAAACCTGTAATTGTTCATGTTGTGGTTCTGATCACATAATATGTGTAGCATCATGTCACCAGCCAATCATAGAGAACTGCTGTGTATTCTAGGTCTGCTGCCTCATGAATATTCATAGAAAGCATCTATCAGCAGATCTCTTTATGTGGAGCTCGTAATCTGAGACAGGAATTAACAGAGTCTTTATTAATCAAATCTCTGCAAATAATTAAGTCACCAAGCGTAGTGATGTCACAATGAGACGTGTTTGTTTGATGATGTCACAGCAAACAGTCAGGCTCCCCCAGAGAAGAGATTGGAGGACATGATGCGTCTTGGGGAGCTGTGCATCGAGGTTCTGCAACAAAATGACGAGCACCACTCAGAGGTATGTTTAATCCTAACACAAAGCCCATTCATCAACCGCATTCTCTGTAAGACAGCACACCCCAATTTCACTCATTCACTGATACTACAAATATAGCACTACTACAGATATTACTCTGAAATTCGTTTCATTAGTAATGAAGGTTCTCAAATTAATTTACATGTCTAATCTGGTATCATACAGTATGTGCAAGATGTATACCTGGAAATTAAATGGCTGTGATCATTACAAAAAAAAAAAAATTGGTCAGATCTTAATCAGATCACATTTTTTTATATTCTCATTTACTAGATAATTTGAATTCTTTTGCCTCATTATGCTCAGTGTAGCTGTTCTTGAAGTGACTAATTAAACAAATGTAAAAAAAAACTTTAAACTGCAGCTTGATGTCAGTTTTTTTTTCATAACAACATATGAAAATAACTCACACCTCTTATATCCATGTTCTGTTTTTTTTTAATATATATTTTGTAAAAGTTGATCAACCACAGGTGCTGACTTCATGTTGAAATGCAGTGCTCATTTACATACCTGGCAGCATGGCTCCAGACGCCGGTTCAGGACAAATATGCAAACCTATTTATATCCTCAACAGTATGCTCCTGTCACAGTGATGATGGGAATAAATGAAGATAAATACTTGTTCAGGGAGAGGTGTTGAGTCTAATTATATTTAAATGGCCATCATGGAAAAGGCCCCACACATGCCGTTCTAACTGAAACTTTGAAGCTTTTAATGCAGTGAGACTGCATATTAGTGGGCGTTCAGATCTGATACGTACTTCACTAGCCCGCAGAACTCTCACACACGCAGTAGAAAAATCACCAACAAATTAAATCTAGGAGTGAACAGTACATTGTGGAAATGTATCAAAGCATCTTCCAACGTGTTTTTGTTTCTTTTTCTTGCTGGACTCACGAAGGGAAAAGAGGTAGGTGAGCCTGGTAATTCTCGTGCTGTCAGTTCCTTTGAGTCTCGAGAAGCGTCCATGTTGTTCGCTCCCTTTCCCCCGAAAGTTGTCAGTTTAAATAGCTGCCAAAGTGCCGTTTCCCCAGCCACATCTCAGCCCTCAGTGGTTCTAGCGCTCTGTAAACGATGCTGTCTGAAGAACACAGTGTTGAATCGGGGGCTGCTTCGCAACGGGGCAGTGCAGCTGAGCAGTGGACAAATAAACAAGAATTCAACAACAGGCCTCAAGTGAGATTTCTGTGAAAAACTGTGAGAAGGAGGGTTCTCCTGGACGAGCTGTTTCCTCCCCAGATCCCTTTGTGCTTATTTCCGACAGGTACATACTGTATCCTCCTTTTCAGCTGTTTTTGGGCAGTTTGTACCTCTGAGTTATGAAAAGATATGTGGTGGTGTCAGTAAAAATCAAAATTGTCTTCAAAATTAACTGAGACTCTGAAATTAGTGTTGTGCCAATTTCAGAGAAAAAACTCATATATTTGACTTAAATTACCAATTGCATTATACATTTCAGTTGCATTAGTGTGAAGCCTTTTTTCAAAATTAAAAAAAAATGTACAGGTTGTGAACAGTTATCACAGAGGTGTGGCTTTTTGTATGTTTCCTCTACTGTTTTTCCTGATACAGCCTTAAAACGTAACACATTCTTTATGTAATGTCATGCACATAATATGTTTCACTGTATTATATCTATTAATAAAACCTTTGTGGAAGTCATGGATGTAAACGCATGAAAGCGAAAAGAAATTCATACGGCTGTCTTTTGTCACTTCTCCCAACTCCTTTTCCAGATACTGTGAATAGAAAGCATTGTGAGATTCAGAGCGCCTGAATGTTAAAGTATATGAAATAATTACTAACACGCAGGTATTGTTGTCTGAACAAATCAATGTGCCCTTTATGTGCGTAAGATGAGAAGTTTGAGGAAATTAGCAGCCCTGTATCTTTTTTTGTTGGCCTCATTGTGAAGGAAGCTATAGACTGTAATATACCTGAGGCTTGATGGGGGTAATAATGCACTGGTAAATTGATTTGAAAGCTCCGCAGTAGCACAGGCTACGGGACCTCACTCCCTGCCAGCTAGAGTGGATCCGCCGAGAATCACAGACACCTTCTGAAAGAGGCTCCCTTTCTATAGACTCAATTCCATCAGTTATATGAAGATTCTCTTAATGGCTGCCTTTCACACGTCGTGGGAGGGCGGGGAATGGGGATGTGGGGGGGGGGGGGGGTGCAATAATAAAGGATCTCACGTTTTAAAAGCACTCTTTATGGTGTTTACTACCGTATTGGGGTGAAAAGAGGAGTCTGAAAGAGCCAAGAATAAGCCTTCTCAAGGCCAGGTATGGCTGGAGCTGCCAGGCATTTGGTATGCAGGCAGGGGAAGGTGAAAACCATATGCCTCCATTAGCCCTGAGTGGCCTTCGTACCCTCTCAAAGAGCAGACACACGCTCTTGCGCGCACACACCGTTCGATCCTCTGCTTGCTTTCATGCCGTGGCTTGCTGGCTTTATCTTACTGATTGCACTTTTCTTCCCTTACATAAGGTGACTGCTGTTAGGGAAGGAAGAAAGATCCTTGTTGGATGTTAGAGAATGGACGCCAAGGTGAAATCTGACTTGTCTCTATGCTCTCCATTTTTCAGGCTAAAGAAAGCTATTGACGACTGAGTCAGTGTATGGAGACAAAAAAAACATTCTTAAAATGCCTGTTGGGATTTACGTGTTTTGAGAGTGACCTTTTTGTGCGTGTGTTCAAATGCAAATTCTGGTTCACAATAGAAGCAGAGGAAACAGAACATCAGGTTAGGACCCTCAAAATAAAGCCATATGTGTTTTATTTTTATTGATTTATTCCATTATATTTAATCTGCACATGTATGTCAAACACAGGAATAAAGTACGGACAACAGCAAAGATGAAACTCCCATCACTAAAAATAAATATACCCGTACTGCACCAGCCAAACTTCTCTTTTAAATTAATTTTGATTTTCTATAAACACTTGCTTTCATTATTAAAATCCCCTTGAGAGCAACTTGACTTCACAGTAATTAAAAGGTGATCAGTTGTGCAATCATTATCCCATTCAGATGTTCACTCTCTCATTTGCAGTGCACTCCGGCACTCACTGTGTGGAGTGTGGTCACTCTTCTTCAAAAAGGAAGGGATACCAATACAAAGACAGACAGATTGACTGACTACATATGAGTGAATTAAAAATGAAAAGATTAATTAATTTAATTTAAATGAAAAAGAAGAATAAAAAATAATTCCTGGTGTTTAAAAAATATAAATCAATTTGAATTCATTGTTCAGTTCAGCAAATTGAAAGTTTTTGCTTAATTTTATCAAATATGGAAGGATTCCGTCGTGTGCACGATTGAGTCTTCTGAATCACAACCTAGAGGTTTTCATTAGAGTGAATGGAAAAATTAAATATCCTATTGAAAAGAAAAAAATATTCATTCTACAAATAGCTTTCTCATAACATAAAGATCCCGCAAATGATGCAGAAAATCTTTTGAGGGAAGTTTATGCACAGTGATGAGGCTTAAACAGAAGAAGAGTGAAACGCTAGAGAACTAAGAAAGGAGATTTTAAGGGGAAGCCATGCTGAAATCACTAGGAGGGGGAGAGTCTCAATGCAAATATTACAGAACACCAGAGTTGAAAATCTGGCAATCTTGATACAATTTTTAAAATGCATCAAATTTTTATTTGTTCCCATAGTCTTCCTTTGGGTACTGGTAGAGCCCTGAAAAGAATCTGATGACTGAGTTCTCTGTCCTAAATTCTGAATACTGAAATGAATGAGGTGTTGAGTTCTTTTTTAGTTTTGGCAGCGAGCTCTTTTGATAGCACAGCTATGCTGTCCATCTGTTTAAGACCAGATGTGGCCAGGTTAGATTTCAATATTATTAAAATAAGGGAGGAATAAGGGATGCTTTTTTTGTCATCATTTCATGGCAGATGCAGCAGTGGCTGGCATATCTCCAGGTATACCCTTCTAGGCGTTGCTAACTAATGGTATCTGCATTTCCTTTATAGCTTAACAATAAACTTTTATACATACACTTGAATATGTGTTATTATTTTGAGTCCCTGCAGGAAAGAGGCAGTGTATGTTGTTGCAAGGTTCTTTCATTGTGGTGTTGCCAGCTAATTTATCTTACTCAGGTGTCTGAGCTCGTAGTGTTGCCTTTCAAGGCCGCTTCATTGTGCTTTCTGTCACCTCCTTGTCTGTCATTTCATCAACGGTGTCTCTTTTTTTTTTTTTTTTTTAAACCAACGCTTGATGCTTGTCTTTTCTTGTTCGCCATTTCCATCTTGGTTGGTGTGTCATCCCCCCCCCCCCCCCCCCCCTGCCAGCTTCCTTTCTGCTCGCTTTGTTGTGTCGTGTTATTAACATTTTCTATGCTCTCTCTTCTTTAAGTACGTTTTTCTGTCTCTGTTCTCAGTGTTTTCACATCTGTCTCTCTCTCTCCTTTGTGTTTTCTAGTCTGCGTCTCTCTTCCCCTCCTGTTTTCTTCTCTCTCTGTCTCTCTCTCCCACTTTTTGACTGTCTCCCCCATGATTTCCTATCTCCCTGTCTCATTCTTTCACTCCGTTTTCTTGCTTATTCCCAGTTTTCCACACTCTCTCGCTCTCTCACACTTTCCTAAATGTTTTTCTGTTTTCTTTTCAGGCGTTCTCCTGGTGGCCAGAAATTATGGCGGAACACGCCGAGACATTCCTGTCCCTCTACAGTGTGGACATGGATGCTACACTGCAGATCCAGCCCCAGGACTCATGGGATAGCTTCCCGCTCTTCCAGCTGCTCAACAACTTCCTTAGGACTGACCGTGAGTGACCCCCCCGTCCCTATTTAAAGCACAGCGTGGTCGGCTCCGCATCCCGAGCTGTCTATAACATGTTCAAAGTTCCTGGAACATTTTCTCACCACTAACCGCGCTAATTAACACCAGTAATGCCACAGAAAACAGTCTCGTTAAGAGAAAAGGTTAATTTGTGGCGCTCATCCATTGTCATCATGGTAATTAACACCACACGGACGAGGTAGTACTGCTGGGGAAATTACAGAAATAAAAGTCAACCGGGAGTGGTTAGACATTAGTTAGTCAGTTTTGCCCTTGTACAAGTTGTTTCATCACCTCTTACTGAAGGTGTGTTTGTCTGTGGCTGGCGGACTTCACCTGTCATTACAGATATGATGCTAGAAGAGACTGTGTGTATGGAAAGAGGTTTAGGAGTGTCCATGTTGCTTTATGTGCATATGAAATTACATGGATCTACCATGGTCTGTTTTCACACAGACATTCCTTTTGGCCAGTTTACTAATGTTAGAAACCATTCACTTGCATGAGAGAAAATCATTTGTGGGAAACCTTTGGAATTGAAACAGGTGTTGGGTTTGAAGCTAGTCGTGGTCCTGTTTTTGGAAGGGGGGGATGGTGTTTGCCTACCTGGTGGGATATCGGTAGGGGGCATGTTGAGTTTCTTTTGCTTTAGCTGGAGGGCCTCTTTGTCCCCTTCATTTTGACACAGTTATCCACGCAAGAGGGCTCCAGTGGCTAGTGCATAGAATTGTTATGACAAGCTATGCACGTTGATTCATCCATACTGGGCTTTGACATGTAATATGAGGAAGAAGAGAGTCCTCAGATGATGGAGTAGATAGTATCATCCATGCGTTCATAGCACATAATAGAGAGAAACAGATTCAAGGGCAACTTGTAACTGTTTTGATTGTGTGGAGCTGAATTTGTCCTTGTGATTATTTTCCCCCTTCATTTTTCTTAATTACTTTTTCCTAATCATCAGTACTGTCACAACATATTTTTGATTAGGAGAAGAATACAACAAAAAGCCTCTTTTCGAAACTCTAGTGTTTACAAGAGAAGCAAAAGAAGACTCATTTGGCAAATAATATGGTTTAATATTTTTTATTTAATTATGGTAATGAGTTGGAAAATCTACAAATTGTATGCCTTGATGCGGTGAACATGTTTTGTAAATATACATAATAATAATGTAGTAGTCAAACGTAATGCATTTTAAACCACTAAGTTGGTCTAGTAATAGAAACAAATTTAATCACTGTCACTATTCTTATACAGATTAAAAAACTGTTATTATTGCAACTCTGTTTTTTAAATCTATTTAATGCATTTCATGTTAAAATAGATACACTGTTAAAATAGATACACTTTTTGATGAACAAGTAACAATTTGTAATATTCCAGTGTAGTTAATGTATTTTAAATGACTGCTATGAGCCAGTGAAATGGTTGTGAAGTAAGGCATTCCTTTGGGGGGATGAAAAGGCTAGTGTTAACAATAAAGAAACACAGTGAGGAGAGTAGAATTAGGACTAATAAAGCCCAGCGCGACCACCACCCCTCCCTCTCTCTCTCCCTCTCCCTCTCTCTCACTCTCTCTCACTCTCTCTCCTCTCTCTCTCTCTCTCCCTCTCTCTCTCTCTCTCTCTCTCCGTCTCCCTCCCTCTCTCTCCCTCTCTCTCTCTCTCTCTCTCTCTCTCTCTCTCTCTCTCCCCCTCTCTCTCTCACTCTCTCTCCTCTCTCTCTCTCTGTCTCCTGTCTTATCTATCTCTCCTCTGTCTCCCCTACTGTCTTCCTCCCTCTGGTCTCTTTTCTCCTTGTCTCTCTCTCTTTTTCTGGCCCCTTCCTACCATTCACATCCAATTAAATTGTCCTCCGTCAAGATCAGATCCCCACTCTCATCACTGTTTACCTCCATATCCCATCCCCATATAATCTATATCTCACACCAAGCGCTTCCATCACCTGTATATAGGATTAAACATACATCTGGAACCACCACAGGTCTTTTGAGACTGACCTGCCTCAGGTTATGTATGTGTGCTCACTATGTACCATGACATTTGGAGGAAAATGTTTAAGTGTTGTTGTCATGTATCGTATCATCTTGGTGTAGTTAAAAACAAGAATACAATGTAAGAAAGACAAAGAAAAAAGTTTGTGAACTGCCGAATTACTTATTACTACTAGCTAGCTATAATGGGCATGTGCAGTGAGTCTCAGAGCAGCTTTAATGCATCTCGTGAACTAAACTGTGATTCCTCCATCTAGTGCAGTAATGTATATCAGCAGTGTGAACCCGGCTCTCTCCATCTCCCGTGAGATCAGGGCCATACTGAGGAGAAGGATGCAGATATCCTGTATATCACATCTCACCTGCAGCTCCCACATGGCTGCCGCCAAACAGCTGAAACCCTCTGCGTCCCGCATTGATTTTGTGTCTGGTGTTTGTCCAGCGTACCTGTGCCACGGGACTTTCCACAAGCACCTGCAGGACCTCTTCATCCCGCTGGTGGTCCGCTACATCGATCTGATGGAGTCCTCCATCGCCCAGTCCATCCACCGCGGCTTCGAGCAGGAGACGTGGCAGCCCGTCAAGTAAGGCCATTTATTTCCACTTAACTCGGCCGGGGGGTGCGTGACCTGCCCTGATTCCGGCACAGAGGAGCAGAGCAATCTCCCATCAGGAGAATAGGATACGAAAAGGCAGAGAGGTAGAGAAAGAGCGAGCACCAAACAGGCAGCCTTGTATGATTTATAAAATTGATTAGCGGGTGTTAGCGCTGTTGCTGGCAGTAGTTTTCGTACCCTGTTTCTGACGCCAGAACTGATATATGCATTTAATTGAAATGGTATTAAAAACAGATCTGGAGTCCAGCTGGGTCATGCTGTGTTCTGTAAAGCCTGTAGGTATTGTATGGACGTGTCCAGTGTTGGGGGGGTTGGGGGTGGGGGGGCACCCCACAGGGGGTTGGGTAAGGAAAACTCAGCCTCTGCGCTGCTGTTGTTTTTTTTTTTTTTTACTTGCAGGACAATAACTAACAACCTTCCGAATGTGCCGCTGCCCAAAGTTCCCAGCCTGCCTCTCACCCTCCCACAAATCCCCAGTTTTTCTGCGCCCTCGTGGATGGGCCCACTGTGTGACAACACGTGTGTATGAACCTGGGACAAGGGGCCCAGTCCATGAGTGTGACAGTTTCACTGTCTGGGCATCTTCTCCTCTGCAGCACTTGAGAGAGCCATAGAAGCTACAGAAAGATGTGCACAGAGCGCCAACAAGAGCCTGTGTCTTAAAGAACTTTATCTCTCGAGTCTCGGTAAAGTGAGGCTCGGGAGATTTGCTTGAAGTGTGTCAAACCTTAAGGGATTAATAGGGCGGACAGTGGTTAAGCTATTTCACGCAATGTGAAATGGCCTAGAGCTCACCGGAGGGAATTATTTCAAATTAATTTTCACACATGTATTTGACATGTATTCTCACACAGCTATCAATACATGGGCGGCAGTGTGCCATAGTGGTAAAGAGCAGTGCTTGTAACCGAAAGGTGGCTGGTTTGATTCCCTCCTGGGGCACTGCTGTTGTAACCTTGGGAAAGGTACTTAACCCACAGTTGCCTTGGTAAATATCCAGCTGTAAATGGATGAAATTGTAAGTCGCTCTGAGTAAGAGCATCTACTATAATGTAATGTAATAAATAATGTAACCTAATAGTTGGAATGATTAGAGCAGTCACTGTCATTTTGATCCCTTGAGACAGAACTTGCCAAAGAAATAAATTTACCTACAAGTAAAATTATGTGCTAAAAAGGGCTGAATGACCTGTTCTTGCCATGTACTTCAATAGAAACATTTTCTGATGTTACAGTTGGTCTCCAGAAATTTTTTACACTCTTAATTACACCAATAAAGTCTCAGGCAATCCAGAAGTTCTGCCAATGGGAAACAAGGATTTGTCCCTCTGCAGGTTGACTGTTTTGCACTTAGACAACTTGAGAAAAACAACAGCCTGCTCTTTAGTCCTTATGCAATTAAAAAAACCCTGTCAATCAAAGCAAACCTTCACCTCTAATATGAACATATGCTGACCTTACTGTTTCTTCACTGAAGACATGAGAGAAATTTTCTTTTAAATGACTACTTCAAAGATATCAAGCATTTCATGGCTGGCAAAAAAAAAAACTCCTTTCAGAGAGCAAAGGAATGGCAAGTGTGGAGGAGAAGAGTGAGCCGCCGTGACTGGCTCTTATTGTGATGTGTATAGTGTTGTGTGTGTGTGTGTAGTCTTAAGCATGTGTTTGCAATGCATGTGATTGTGATTGTGCTTGTACAAGATGGTGCATGGCTTGAATATTGACTGCTGTGTGGGGGGAGGGGGGGGGCTTTAATAAGCCAAAACATTGTATCCCCAGTAATTGTGGGGAGCCAGATTGATTACCACGATCACATCCTCGCCCGCTGTGTTTTCGTCTCTGCAGTGCTGTCTTCCCAGGGGATCATTGGCAAATATTGTAGCTTGCTGGACCAAGCTGCCCAGCTAGCGCGCAAGATCCCCGCAGCGTTATAGTTATCATGTCGCTGTAACATCACAGCGACATAATGACACTGCCACCTGGGAGGAATGAGAAAGGGACTTTTTTAGATCTTTCACTCTATAGGTGGGGAAGAAAGCAGCCCTGCATGTATAGTAGAATGCCCAGTAGCTGATTTAAAACAGTTAAATATCACTGCAAAGGACTGGTTGTGTTAGCTGTGTATGTAACAGCCAGTAGCTACATTTACTTAGCACCCTCATATATTCAAACACACCTTTACTGGTGCAGGAGAGAAGTATTACCTTTTAACAAAGGATGACACCACTGTCCCTCCCTGGCCATCCCCAGGTCTTGTGGCATGTGCTGTAATTGCAAATTACATTATTTACAACAGAGGCATATGCTTGATTGTCGTTGTACTGATACTTTAATCAATACTGTACGTTTTTTTTTTTTTTAATTTGTGAATTTTATGTGAGTTGTGCAGTGTTGTGACATGTGTATGTTAACTCTGCCAGGGAATTTGAAATAATCCTAATGTTTCTGGTGGATTTTTGAAACTAAAAAATATTTTTACTTTTATTTTTACTGAAATTGTAGCCTGCAAGGAATTAATTTACCTGACATTTTGTGAGTAAACCATCTCTTTATAAACCCTATTGTGCAAACCTTGTAAACATGTGCCTATATGCGAGTTTGTAAATTAATCTCTGTTGCTGGTGTTCATAATATGTACAACACTTCAACGCACAAACTTAATTTTCATTCCGCACTTTTCTCTCTCTTCGCTTAATTATATTCTCATCTCTTCTGCCACATTTCACGAAAATTTTGAACATCTGTGGTGGAAACAGTTTAATGCTATTCTAAATGCGGTTGAGATTGAATTCGTGAAGATTGCAGCCTGGCTCTTTCAGAAGTGCAGGAGCATAATGTGCTCAGGTACAGGGCGTCTTTGTGCGAGTCCCCTCTCCATCACGCTGCTGTGGGATTTCAGTCCCAGCAGTATAAATTGTGTACTGTAGCCGCTTTAGAGGGCTCTTATGGGACCTGAGGTGTGATGAGGGTGGGAAAGGGGGGGCAGAATTGAGGTGTATGGGGGGCCCCTGTACCACCCTGGGATTTGTGTGCCGCATGAACTCAGCTATTCGTTAGCGGAGTCTTCCCACACAGGCACGCCTGAGCGGGTGGGGGTGGGGGGGGGGGGGTTGGGGGAGGGGGGATAGCTGGGAGAAGGAGAGAGGCTAATTAGGCAAGAGGGGAGTCGGTGTGGCACACATGTAATTGCGCTTCAGAATTGCCAAACTCTTTACGCAGAGCGCCACTTGAGAAGTTAACAGTCTTTTAAAGGCGTGTGTGCCCTTTTTTTTTCTCCCCCGGTCCTGGAGGCTGATGTACATTTGGATGCTGCTGGCACCAGCTGCCAGGTGTTGCCTTGCCACCTATGGGAGACACATCGGCAGAGCCAGGCGATGGCAGTCCATCTGTCTCTGTGTCACAAGATAGGCGGTGTGTCACCCCCGACCCCACGGAACTCAGGCGGGGAGCTCTGAACTGTGTTTAACATGCCGAGTCGACACTGTGTCAGTGTTTTTAATGATCCAAACGATGTAAACAATAACTCATTTCAAAGAAATTTTACGTTAACTGCGATGTTCCTGAAAAGGTGTAAAGATGTAAAATGATGCTAGGCCTACAGCTGGATGAGGACATGTTTTGAAGGCTGGCTGTTAAGAGGGCAGTATGATTTGGATTCTCTGATGCATGATGCAGCAACTACTAGAGGAACACAGGAAACAGAAGCACAGACACCTGACACACAAACACTTGCTATGATCTAAATCTTTTCTCTTGTTTTCCTGTTAGGGCTTATTTTCTCACGGTACAGAATGGCATTGCTGCCTGAAGCCCAAGTAACAAGGATAAATAGACACACATGTAATCATGTACCATCCTGCGTGCATATGGCGTATCTATAAAAACATACAGAAGGAATAAGAGCTATGTCTTTATCAGCAGAAGGGTATGTGTGTTAACCACCATGTTTTAAAGTGGATAAACAGCATCTCTTGTCTCTTCATCTTCAAAAGCTCTCAACGTGACTCTACACTCTCCAAAAAAATCCCTTTATTTCTGTAGCTACCACTGTATGTGTCAAAACAAAAATGTGATGCGATATCCTGCTGGGTTTGATTGGCAGTAATGGCTCGGCGACCTCGGAGGACCTCTTCTGGAAGCTGGACGCTCTGCAGGTGTTCATGATGGACCTGCACTGGCCAGAGCCGGAGTTCGCCAAACACCTGGAGCAGAGGCTGAAACTCATGGCCAGCGACATGGTGGAGGCCTGCGTCAAGAGGTCAGAGGTCAAACTGTCACCTGTCCCATTCTGTCCCCTTGTGACAAAATGTTGGACTCCGTACCTCCTCCTCTCCTGTGACACACCGCGATGCGGCTCTCTCACACTTTGAATTCTTCCCATTTTCTTTAATTTCACAGTCTGCGTGCTGTCAAGAGGCTGGTTTCTTGGCTTCTCCAAAGAAGACAAGATAAAATATATCACTTTTTCTTGTAAATCTTTGTTTGAGGATTCAATTGTTCTTCAGTGGCCTTTGTTTGTGTAGTGTGAAAAAAATAACTTCCTATTATGAATGCTCTTCAAACGTTCATTTGCGACGTGCATTAATGCCGTTCAGTGTTCATCCGTTAATGACTTTCAGGAGAAAACGATGGAGCTGGGGAGAACGAGACAGTTTGTTTTTAATTGGTCCCCAGAGACTACCCATTTCAAATGGCCTTTTATTGCTTCCACCAGAACAAAAGCTGCTTTCGATTCCAAAATGCAGAAGGCCAGCAAGTCGACGGACTTCCGGGTGTCTCTGTCCGTCTGCACCATGTTCAACGTGCTGATGGATGCCAAGAAGCAGGCCTCCAAACTCTGTGTACTGGACTCCAGCCAGGAGGTAGGCCTTCTACTGCAGGAACCATCAACTGTCTGCAGGATCCAGGGACTGAGAATTACATCACTAAAACTACTTTTGAAGCTAGATTTACAGAGTGCAATCCATTGTTTGCTCTTTGTACATATTTACATCAAGGTGAATACTTTCTCTACATAAGCCCACCACCCCCGGGGATAAATACAGTTTATAATCACCTGGTACCGCTCCCCTGTTAATATCAGTTACAGTATCCCCAGGACATGTGAAGGAGCACACATCAGGTACTGAGCCCAGTCTGTGGGGAGACTCAGTGGTAAAAGGAGATGTAGGCAGGTGTGTAGACGAGTCAAAGCCAGCAGTTTGATGAGTCAGGCTTTGTACAATTGTAATCGACTGCACATTCGTCCCACTGCTGCCAGCTTAATGCGCCATTAAATATATTTCTGATACACTTAGTGTTAGCTTTTGGTTGGCCACTATTGACTGTCACCACCCATATTACAGTGAGAAATGGATATGTCAACTAGACCTAACATGTAGGCCGCCTGCCCAACTACCTGTGTCATTGCTTATACAGTTGTACAAATCTCAGCTATCTAAATACCCCAGTCAGCGTAATAAAATGTCCCCATGTTTCTCTGCTCCCGCCTGCCACTTTTGACCAGAAGTAGTGAGTGCTACTCACTTTGCGCCCCCCCCCCCCCCCCCCCCCCCCCACCATCTTCTCGGTGTTCTCGGTAGAGCGTGCGTTCCCTAGTCTGTGGTCATGGTGACCCTCCACTAGCGATACTCGACCTTCAGATGAAGAGAGCCCCAGTCCCACCTGCAGCCTATTCATTCACAGTGTCCCTGGAGGTGAATCTCACTTTGCTCTTAAGCTTCCCTCATCAACTGCCGCCTCAAAGAACGCTATCTCCTCACTGCGGGAAGCACCTTTGTCAGTCTCGAGTTTTCCCTAGGAGCAGAAACTAGGCAGCAGTGTTGAGTAGTGGTTAAGGAGCTGGGCTTAAAACCAGAAGGTTTCAGGATCAAGTCCCAGGTGTGAAACTTGGCATGTAACTCCTCAATGTCTGGCTCTAGAAATGGATATATAAAATGTTCTCCAAATGTATCTACAAAGTGAATAAGCTAAATAATATTTTATCTGCCTGTTTTTTTTCAGTTCTGAAAAATTTATGCTCCAGGAAGATCTGATCTTAGAAAAATTAGTCCTGTAATTACTTGATGATGGCAAAAAATTCCCCAGCAAATAAACTGTATAATAAACATGCATAGCCCATCAGAGACCTTCAGTACAGTCACAGTATCACCAATGAACACATAATACTATGTATGAAAAGTTGTGTTTTACAACCTTGGTCAATCATCTGATTAGGATGTGGTATGTGTTGTCATAGAAACAAACTCTACTAATTATTTACTTGTGTAAATTGGGGTCACGGAATGCATTGCCCTGTAAAAGTGAGAGTGATCTGGGATATGATTGGGTAACATATAAATTGAATTTGTGTGTATGGGAAAGCTTAGCATTGGAGTTTTTCAAGAGCTGTTCCTAAGATTAGTTTTTCATTGTTTGTGATAACTGTAGTTAATTAAAATATGACATAAAACAATTGAACAATCAAATAACTTAATTGAGATAGCTGCTCCCAAGTTAAGGGGTAGGTATTTACAGAAAATAAATGGAAGAAATCTTTGTAAAAAATCTATTAGTAGGGGAATATGCCAGATTAGCATTCCTTTATCCTCTTTATCGGTCTAATTGACTCAAAGGAGTCTGACGGATAACCAGCATATACAGTGGATCCCAAGGGTGAGAACTGGGAAGCCGTGTGCAGTATAGCTCAGTATGAAGAGTGTGCTGTATTTCTCATTTCATTCAATAGCCTTCTGGCGCCAGTGAGTGAAGCACAGAACCCTGGAAGTTCTTTCCCCAATAACCTGATTGAGAAAACCAATACAGTGTCTACGCACGACTTGTGTGGTTGCCTTTGTAACCACTCGTCTCTGCATAATCAGCTGTTGTATCTTTAAACAAGGCATAATTTTACTTTTATATTGGATATCATGTTTGTCAATTATACCTTAATCAAGACCACCCTAGTATTTTGTGTTTGTGCCGTGTGCAGGCATTTTCTTTTTCAGAACATATGTTTTTTTTTTCTGTCATAATCAGCATTTCATTCCAATATAGTGCATTTAAAACTTTAATTTCACTTTTCATTTATATTTCTGTTTTTTTTTTTTTTTCCCTGCCCTGTCTTCATATCCCCTGCATGCTGTTGTTTGAACCCAAGAGTGATAAGCAGTGGGTAAGTGCATCAGTCCGTTACCTCATCTGCAAAATATACAATTTTACCCTTTCTTTATAAGCAATCAACAGATTCACCATCACATATTTCCATGTTGTGTTTATTCATATTTTGGACTCTTTATTTCCCATTATCATATAATCATACAATGATTAATTAATTTTTCCATTTTAGGAGTGTGTCCTTCCCTGTGCTTAAAGTAGTTAGTGTTTTGGATGTATGTTGAATGAATAATGTCCTGTGGTGTCTGTTCTGAGCCCGACGGCCTTCACTGACGGAAGCCTGGCGGTGTTAATGCAGTCATGATGAGTGGCATCTGCCGTGCAGGTTCACCTTTTGTTCCCCGTCTCCAGAAAGGCAGAGGAACAAACTTTCCCGAGTGCAGAAATGACATTCCTTTGCACAGCAAAATGGGGCTGACGTCTCACTGAGAAATGATAGTTCAATGGCTCAGCTGGGAGGGCACAAAAGGGAGATACAATCCTTTTGTGCCTCACCCACTTGCCAGCTCAATAGTTTGGTTTTCCTCCGAGATTTCTGAGCAGTTAATCGAATTTTTTTTAAGCATTTCTGGATTTCATGGGCGGGCATTTGTGTACATTAGTAAATTCTTGGGATAATTACGTGGACATATAAGATAAAGATTGTTTTATCCAGCCAAATGCTTTTTTTGTATCACATACAGAATTGCAAGGTTAAGCTTTAGAAAATGCTTTTCGCTAAAGTGGCTCTCAGTGGATTGCTACCAGATAAATGTTGTTCAAAAGAATAATTGTCCTTTTGGTTTTCACCCATACGGCAGCGGCTTTACAATTTAATCTCCTCTGTAGTAGAAAAAAGGCAGTACAATTTAGTGTCCTCTGTAATATAAAAAGCAAACACGGCAGTATTAATTGAGGTAAAAAGTCCTTAAGATTTCTTTTAAATTCTATTTATTAAAAAGCAGCCATTTCATGTGGTGAAAAAATGAGAAAAGAGAATTAGGACTGCCAGCAATGACCTCTCTGCACCTTCAATTTGTCACTGATCTTCCGTCTTTGTTGATTGAAATTTTTAATTTCAGCGCTCTTTAGAGGTGTTGTAAAAGGCCATTGTCAGTGGAGATGAACTCCTGCCGTCGGTGCTAGCAGCGAAGGCTTCCTTTCACAGCTACAAATAGAAGCTCTTTCTCCCTCCCTTGGCAGCACAATTTAAATAAATGGTGAATAAGAGTTATCAGACATGAAATGGTGGATTAATTGAATCTAGCGTTAGGCTTTGGTCCCCCCCTCGGCTGGACCTGTCCTTTAGAAAAACACAAGGCTGTCCTAATTGTGGGAAACACAAAAAGTATCCTTCAAATTCCTTCGCCCTAAACGAGAGCGGGAGTTCCATTCACTCTCATAATGGGCCTATTAGCTGCTTAACTCAACCTCGTACATGGGAAGATTTTCTCTGCTGAATGCAGAGGGGGAGAGAATGGAGGAAAAAAAAATATGGGGTGGGTGGGCAGATTGAGTTTGTGTTTTTTTGCCGCACAGCGCTCAAGCTAACCAATTAGTGGGGGGCGGGGGGTTGACGGGGGGCACTGGGGGTGGGGGGGGCCTCGTATTTTGCATCTGTAAAATGACTCATCTGGTTTGTTTTTCTCCCTTTTTTTCTCCCCCTCAGCAACAGTACCACTCTAAAATCGATGTCCTGATCGAAGAGGCCTTTAAGGAAATGATTTCCACTCTGGTGTCCAAGGTACAGTGCGGCAGGAGCGATTGAAGAGAAATGGTGACGTTCTCTGGCGGTCCCTCTGTCATGTCGTCCCCCCTTGCAGCCGATGTGTGGAACCCTCCGCGTTGGTCACCTCACACTGAGGTCGCTCTGTCTCCTACAAGGATGAGATGGGGTCAGGGCCGAGACGTAGTAGCACACTGGTCATCCTTTGCAAACCAGTGATTGACCAAAAAAAAATTCTGTAAATCAAACATTGTTCACATCAATTTAGAGAATTTTTTTTGATCAGATCCACATACATGCAGTGTGCTTTCTCCCTGCTGTAGACAGTGCATCTCCTTCACCATAAGGTTTACAGTGCCAAGCATGAAGGTTCATATTCCTCTTGCAGTTGATAAGCGTAAGGTTCTTATTTGTGTAATTTGGAGTGCTCTTCCCTGCAGTTTGCGGCAGTTTTAGACGGTGTTCTGTCCAAGCTCTCCCGCTACGATGAAGGGACCCTCTTCTCCTCCCTCCTGTCCTTCACAGTGAGTTCCAGCTTTGTAGCAAGTGCAGTGCCTTTCAGTTGCCATTTTAAGAATGTAAAGTGTCATTTGTAGTGAGAAGATTTGTGTAACATAACAAGTGTATCCTTTCGACTTCTTTTGACACAGGCGAAAGCGGCTGCCAAATATGTGGATGTTCCTGTAAGTATAAACTTGAATTGAATATTCATTTTTTTAAAAATACATATGTATATTAATATTAATTTTGTGTTGTACTCTGCCTCACTTGTAAGTCGCTCTGGATAAAAGCATCAACCACATGAACAAATGTAAATGCAAATGTAAGTTATTATTTAGATAATAAAACTATGATTACTGTCTGAATTTTGTGAAATCTTTCCACAAGCATATGCAATACTGGACTAGTATGCTGACATCATGTTTGATGATATTAATTATGATAAATACTGCTTTCTACACTGCTATAAAACACAGGGGTTCAAAAGGGTGTGAGGATGTCAGTGTTGTGCTGTGGTGCAGGGTAGTGTCAGAGTGCTGAGACAGAGACGTCCCAGTGAGGCTAATTACAAACACAATTGGCTGGAAAACAGTTTTGCATTTCTGTGAGGTGATAGTGGGCGGTCATCAACTGCAAAAGAAACTAATGAGTCACAAAAATGGGACAGAGTTTTTTTTGTTCTGAGTAGTCTTGGAGACAAATTAATGGTAGGGATACTCTGTTATGTAAAAGGGATCCCACACACGCCGTGCTGTGAGAGAAATGAATTTGAGCTGTTTGCGTCGGGGAGGTTCTGAGGTTTTTGATTGGCTGAGTGCGTGATTCAGGCCCCCAGTTTCCCGTGAGAGTACCAGTCCGAATCTGATCTGGAATGAGGGCACATCGACCAGCACTGGAAGCTGGACACATTGCCCTCCGTGTCACACTCATGGTGTAAAATGACTTCTTTTTCTTCAGCCTGTTTGGGCCTGTTTTTCCATAGGATGTGAAATGTATGCACACATTTCCCAAGGAAACACCTGGGCGCTGTTGAGAAAATGTTTGACCAGTGTATCTGCCAAATTCTGTCCATCCATACAGGGATTCTTAGCTGGAATAGAGATTGCACTGTGGGAAGTGTGCCGTGGAGATACCAGGATTTTCACCAAGCCGGCCTGACTCACAGGCCCCAGCACTGCCTCCTGCTCTCCATCGGACCAGATTAAACCTGCGCGCTGTTAGCACAGAGCTGCCCGACATGGGAGCCGGCCCGGTGTTCCAGCTCCGCGTTAAATTATAATGTAACCTCCTCCTTGCTCTTTTGTGCAGAGAGAAAAGAGGGACCTTAAAGCTATTCTCCGGGCCTGTGAAAGAGAGGGGGCGGAGCGCGGGGGGCGTCGCACGGCGGTGTCGGGTTTGGCCCCAGACACATTTGCGCCCTTGTCACGAGAGGCTAAGCTCCTCCGCTCCTTTTGTGCGCGCTGCCACCGGCCCGACGCGCCCTCCCCGTGGGTCGCACACCTGTAGGGAGCGGATCTGCGGCAGGAAGCCAGACTGCACACACCGTGTAATTACAGCACATTTCTGTCCCCTTCTCCTTTCTCCTCCGAGCGCTTATCCCTCCAGGTTAACCAGTCATTAGCCCACGCTTAATCTGTCCTGTTGTGCACCTTTTATTCACTCCTAATCATCAATTCACACACACAACCCCACCCCCTTACCCCGAACCCTGCTTACAGTTGGGGCAGAAGAATTTTGAAATTTTTTTTTTTTTTTTTTTTGCAGTTGTACTGATGTTATTGTATCCTTTATGGTGAAACTCCGCACCGTGTTTGCAAACAAACTAACAAAGCGACGTGTCCTGTTTTCCGTGCAAACTGTACCTGCGTGCTCTGCGGGGCCTAGCCCGGGCTGATCTGTCTGTCACGCCTGCCTGTCACCTTGTCACAGTGAGAACTCGGAGTCCGGGCTGATTGACAGCAGACGCATGAACGCTACAATACCCGCGAAACCGCACCGGTGCATCACGTTGCATTAGCGAAATGTAGGGGTTGAAACATTTCATCTTTGTCCTCAGGTCACTTTTGTTTGTGCTGTCACTCATGTTCAGCTAGTCAGTAGTGCCCTAATTTGTGGGGGGAAATGCCATATTTCATGTCGGGCTCCCAGACTGAGGCATGTCTGCTACTGTTGTTCGCTGTATCTAAAAGAAAAAGGTAGGGTCTTTAAGATCTATAAAACACAAAGATGTCTTTAAATAGCATTTTTACTGAGGGCAGTTAGTGAGCAATAACTCAGACTTCGTGTTTATTGACCAGTCAGATAAGAACAGATTCCTGCCTAGCTTCAGCTCTAGAGTGGAAAAGGGGTGTCACAAAAGGGGTATCTTCCCGCACTGCATCTGTGGCCAGCGTCCCTGCTGTGTGGAGCCCTGCATGGCTAGTGGCAGACAGCCCGTGACTCCAGTCACCCCAGTGCATCCAAATAAAGGGGTGTGGCATCATGGGGAGTTGGACTGGGGACTCGATTGTTGAGCCTGCTGGTTCACTTCCCTTCTGGAGCACTGCTGTTGTGCCCTTAAGCAAGGTGTTTGACCTGAAGTGACGCAAGACGCAGGTATTCAGCTGTATAACTATGTCATGATGTAACTATGGCAGTCATCCTCAAAAAGTGAGTCTGCCACGCAAATAAACAGAGAAAAAAGTTTTACATATTACATATTAGAACTTCATGTTTCATGTGGCACTTTGTCTGTGGATAATAAGAGTTTCTTTTCAAAAAAGGATACAAGCAAAGCTGGAACTTGCAGGGTAAAGCTCAAGAAAGCTGATAAGTTATAATGGATGTTATTCGATATTATAGGTTTGATGTGGGAATGAGCTCTGAGGTCTTCTGTGCTTTGGTGAGCTTTCTTTCGTTAAAAAGGCTGAAGAAAACTCATTTTTGTGAAATAATGAGAGGACGAGAAAGCTCCTACACCACTGAAGTGGGAACCATTCATTTTGTGCAAACTGTATTTGAAGATTATTTTTCCCGACTCCACTTCATTGTTACTGTGGCATGTACGTCAACAGCACGGTTTAAGATGTCAAAAACAGAAAGAACTAACAATGAGCCCTTTGCAGAACGGAAGACATTTCAACATTCAGTCATTTTAGCATTGCCCATCAAGCTCCTTGTTGATAAGAAAAGGACCCACCGTTTCTTCATGCTGAGCGTTCAGACTTCAGTGTTTGAAGTCAAGGATTTATTATCTTCCAAATACCAACAGTCTTTTCCTGTATTAGTGGCTTTCCTTCATTGTGCTACTGTTCTGGTGTCTTTTCACATATCTGTGCATACCACAGGTGTCTGTCTGGGCCTTTGAGGCTTGTTTTTTGAAATCACTGCATACTAAAATCATGTGTTGGGCTTGCACCATTCTGATGTCTATTGTTGTGTACTGGACTCTTGTAATTCTGATGGAGCATATTATATCTATCGATTTACGTAAGGACTGGTTACAGGGGGAAAAAAGCACACACATAAAACTGTGACAGTGATGTGGGAAGCGAACTGAGCGTGAATAAAACCACATTAGCGGTTGATTGCAGGTAAGCAGACCCTGCCCATTGCTAGACCTCAGAAACGTCAACACTAATTGGGAACCATTGGCAGCTGTCACAATTAGTCAGTAGAGTTGTGCACATTGTATCTAATGGTTCGATGCAGCCTCACTCTCGAAGCTAAGACAAGAGGAGAAAACCAAGGTGTGAAGGACCCATCTGGTAGCTAAAATGGGAGGGGGGGCTGTTCTTGTGTGTCATCATTAGTGGAGCTCTCATTATGATTTTTTTCTATTTGGAATAGTGCTACAAGTGTATTTCACGTTGCATTGAACAAGCAAGAGATCTCATGTTTTGCTCCTTTTTTTCCCCTTTTATGCACAAATTAAAATGAAGGTGGTAAAATTAGCACCACCATTTGCTCAGGGGTCCCTCCCCCAGCTAAATGTGTGTGTGTGTGTGTGTGTGTGTGTGTGTGTGTGTGTGTGTGTGTGTGTGTGTGTGTGTGTGTGTGTGTGTGTGTGTGTGTGTGTGTGTGTGTGTGTGCACGTGCGTGTGTGTGGCTTGGTATGTTGGATTGTGCAAAATGTTGTAGTCATATACTCCCTGTCGTCTTTGCCCATTTCTTCTGATTGTTTTTTTTTCTGATGGTGATTTTGACAGTTGAAGGTTTAGTCTTTTTAAGCTGATTCATACTGAGTTAGGAGGGAAGGAGCCATTTCTGAGCCAGGTTCCTCACAAGTTCAGGCCTTAACAGGGTGAAGCAGCTGGTGTACATATGCTCCCTCTGGATAGGATGCAAATCTAACTCAGTGTGCAAAAGTTTCAAAAAAGCTGCTCTATAAGGGTCACTCACTTTGTGTGTGATGGTTACATCCAACAAAACAGTTACCCTGGACTTCTTTTTGACACACCTTTTTGAAGTTACTGAAAATTCAGACAAACTGCTTAACCTTTTAAAGAACAGTTCAAGATGTACGAGAGTCGTAATCGAAACGCTGTTTGTGTGCTGCTCTTCTGTAGTCGCGTCTCTAGACTGAAGGTAAAACAAGGCATCCTATTCCATCTGAATAAGGGACTTTCACTTCTGCCTGAATAAAAGAACCATTATGTAAATACCTCCACAGATTAAGTTCAAGCCAAATCAATGTATTGCCTTTTTCTTCTACTGCACGGCCTGAAGAAATGCTGCCAAGAAGAATGTGCCTCTGCCTGGTCAGCCTCAGAGGAATGGCTGTGCATTGAGGTTTTTGAGCAGGGGGAAAGAAAAAAGCACAGATCAGGACAATCTTTTGAAAGGAAGAAATGAAAGTATGTAATCAGGGAGGGCCACTGTTGATTGGTAGTTCTTTACGGAGGAAAAAAAAAAAACTTGCAAGGTTTTATTGGGAGATGTGAGGGACCAAAAGTACAAAGACTTCTGTCTAGACTAGGCCCATCTCTTCCCATTCATTTCTCTAATGTTCTGCGTCCTTGGTTCCAGCTCACAGAATGTGTTTATTGTAAAAGTTGTGAAGTAAAGTGCTTTTTCTGAATTTTCTGAATTTGTTTGACCACCTTTGGACTGGTGGTGGGGGTGAGGGTGAGGCAGAACCAGGGGCACTCTATAGTGAGACTGAAGTTTCCTAAGTATGACTTGCAGTAGATGGTCATTAACTCTTGTTAACGAATCAAAATTTCAACACTCTACCTGCTAATGACAGGCATGCTACTACTGACATCCTCTCTGCATATCCATGCACAGATGAGACAGACGCGAAACCCAAAGCAGCCATTTGTAAGGGTTTTATTTATGTTCAGTTTTTTTTTATTCTTACATGTTATGTAGTTCCTGTGCAGTGTAAGGTAATATACAATATACTTTTAATTTAGGCTCGCAATTAATCAGTGACTGAGTCCACTAGATACTTTTACCAGCTTGTTTGAATAGTAGAACCTTGAATTCAAACAGAAGAAAATCAAATTTTGTACATGCAGCACAGCACATTGTCTTTGTCTTCACAGAACACTCCTTCATTCAGTCTTCATTGTAAGAGGAGATCCATTGTAATCAAACTTAAAGTGTATGGCGTGAATACCTCAGAATACCGTATTGAGTTCAAACTGAAGTTGTGCTGCAGAATCTTCACAAAGTGTGTCTGAGTTGGCATTGGTGCAATTCTCCGTATTCCTTTGTTATTGTGCTCACTTATGTGCCCTTTTCCTCTTCTCTTACCTTCTCTCTCCCTCTCTCCCTCCCTCCCTCTCTCTCTCTCTCTCTCTCTCTCTCTCTCTCTCTCTCTCTCTCTCTCTCTCTCTCTCTCTCTCTCTCTCTCTCTCTCTCTCTCTCTCTCTCTCCCTCCCTCCCTCCCTCCCTCTCCCTCTCCCTCTCCCTCTCTCCACACAGAAACCCGGTATGGACCTGGCCGACACGTACATTACATTTGTGAGGCAGAACCAGGACATTCTGAGAGACCGGGTCAACGATGAGATGTACACTGAGAAAGTGTTTGAAGTGAGTGTCACCGTAGACTTCCTACAGAGCAGCAGTCCCCTGCAACCTCATTATTATTATTATTATTAATTCACTTTCAAGCTACTTCACCGTAACATTGAACATTGTGTAATGGTGGTGGTTTGGAAGCCCATTGTATAACGCATGGTGGCAATGTTCTCATCACAAACTCCTTGAGACTGAAATTTGTGGAATTTCTTGGTGTTTTTAAATCGCACATGTACCATGTATTGACTGTACCATGTTGTCATACTGCATACCTGCTGTACTCCAACTACACTACATGATGGTATTGTTTTATGTTCCAGGACCATTATTTGTCACAATGCAGTCAGACATATTGTGGTTAGACATTCATGCAGTATAGTAATACCTTGTGGTGATATCAGGGCCTCGCTGCATTGTGACATTGTGTGAGTAGACATTTTCTTGTGACACTAAGCACACTGTTGGTAAGTAAACAATCAGATATCTGGCATATTGCCTTCAAGGTAAATGAGCAAAAGCAATTCATTTGTCCATGGCCTTTCTCTATATCCATGTATTATGTCTCATATTAATATACTGATTTTGTATTTTCATGTTCATGCATTTAGTTACAGCATACACAATCCTCTGTAGTTTGAAGCATTGTTTATTTACTAAGCATGCTTTCACTATGACCAGAATAATCTTGTAGAAAAGTGACAGAATTTCCACAAGAGGCAGTATATTGTTATAGCAAATAAACAGACAACTTTACCATACCCGAGATCACGGTTCATGTCAAAACATTTAAGAACATCAAAACAAAAGACCTTACAACTTCAGTTGCTATGTGTGTTGTATGATATAATCGACCATTCAGAACATATGCTGTTGGTCTATGTTCTGAATGGGGAATTTGATCTTCCTCCTGCAGTTCCCCGTCCTCTTGATGTAGTATATATCCATGTAGGTTTTGATAGGAATGCTGGCAATTATAATAGTACAATATACAAAACTGATGGTGGTCTGAACTCAGTTTTAGCTATGTATTACATTTCAGTCTCAATGTGTGTAATATCAAAAAAAAAAAATTTCTAAGCAAACTAGAAAGCATCGTGCAATCTGTTAACCATGTTTTCATGAGAACTGCACACACATGTTCATTTTAACACTGATTCTTAAAATAGTGGTAACATTCCTGGCTGCTGTAAATCTTATCTTAAATTGAACCAATCTGTTGTAAGGACAGAAATATGAAATACGTAGGTTTTCCCAGACAATTCACTTGAGTTGAATGCCTAATCATGTTACAATTACTATAGAAACTCCCGGCAGGGTTATTGCCCATGTCTTACGTTATGTGATAGGTGGAATTTGGCTAGTATCGCCGTTTGTTTCCTCAGAGGCAGTGGCTCGATTCTTTGAGTGGTTCTGGGCTTTATAATTGTTCTATTGTTCAACCTTTCTGAAGTCAGTGTTTTTATTGTTGCTAATTGGACTGCACTTTAATGCTGACTTTTGCTGTGTCAGCCTTTGCTGCAACATCTCCTATTCACCAGTAACCATTGGATCTGTAATTATAGGGGAAAAGGTATATTAAATAAACTTGTTTGTTTCAGTGCTTCATTCGACCTGTTACTTACAGTAAAGAGGGAACAACCAATGTTTATTCATTCTGCTTGTTTGTGCTATAACATTATAAAATAACAACATAAAGCAAGCTGTAATAAAGATTGAAGTTACTCCATTCCATACATCAGGATACAATGGAGGGAGTGGAGTGAAGGTGCGTTTTAAATGACTACAGCACAATTGCACATACAGCTCTGACAGACAAAGAACTTAACATTGATCACCCCCACACATGAAGCCCGCCCACGCTGGTGTAACTAGTCACGGTACCGGTGTCTGTCCAATTAGTCACCGACAAGCTTAATTACTGATGCAATACAGATGGGCACATGTCGGGCGAGCGAGTCTTTGTGAAGCACTGGAAGAGTGGAGCTGTCATCCGAGACAGTGCCTTGCTGTGGAAACCGGTGTTTTTTTAATTGCTTCTAACCAGTCAATCATCATAGCTCAAATCACAGCATGGTTCACGCAGCTTCATTGTCCCGGTACTTACAGAAGTGCTTTGAAAAGTTTTCCGTAAAGCATATTGCCGAATATTGCCCGCATATGCTGTTGATAAGCTGTGATTGTTGCAATTAAATTACACTGCCTCTGCATTTGTGAAATTGGCTAAGTAAATTATGTTGTTCTACAGGCAGACAGCAAAGCAGCTCAGAACCACTGTATACCTGATCCGTTGGTCAGAATAAATGTCAGCCTTAATCTTTGATTTGGTACAAAAGAGTGAAAGCGCCTAGCCTGTACTTTCTTCTGCGTCACATTAATTAAGACTTTGAAGATCTCTGTGTTGTCAAGGGAGATGGATACCTTATAAATAAAAAAAGCACTTATCTACCAAACATGTGCAGTGTTAACATGGCTTGTGTGTTTGCTACCTTAAAGCAGGCTGACTCCTGAAGAGGTTATAGCTTCCCGTCCTGTCATTGGGGGGTGGGGGGGTGGGTGCAGGTATGAAATTAGTATTGGCACTGTCAGGCCGATACCAGCAAACAGCCGTTTTTGTATGTTAAATTGAGCCAGCGTGTCGGATGACTTCTCGGCTTGGCGCGGATCTAACCCTCCTTCCTGCACATCCCGAGTCCTCTTGCAGCTGAGACCAAAGGCAGAACACGCCGTGCGGCTCCCAGGAACCTGTGCGGAAATGTGTGAAACGCGGGCGCTCTGACGGACGCCTCTCTGCCCCGCAGGGGTAGATCAATCTTCCCCGCTACCGCGGCACGTCGCTCAGGACTCACGCTCCCTCAAATTCATATTTCCTCCTTCTGAACCTGTCAGCTGTCACACAGGGAATGTGCTGACCTGTGATTTATTCTTACCGACCTTTTTCCCGTGCGTATCGGCAGCGGTGTGGCTTGTGGTGTGTTTACCCTTGACCCAGAGGGTTGTGGGTTCTATCCCCTTTGCAGCCCAGAGGGGTGTACTTGAGCGCAGACCTGGGATAAGCTCCAGCACTGTGAGGAGATTCCTGTGTTTGAATTCAACTTAATTTCAGCTAACTGAAAGGCTGTCTGGTTTCACTTTCATTGTACTCTGTAGTGTCTTGTTTTGCCTGTCTGGGCTGCAAATGTGTGAAGGACATGTTGTACTACGTTATAACTCTCATAGCTGGATGTTTTCCCATGGCAGTCCCCCCCAACACACACATTAATAGTATATTTACTGTCATGGATTGAGGGGGACAGCCATCAGTTTGGTTCTGTGAGAGTTTGGCTTGGTTGGTTTGATTAGATTGGGGAAGGGGTGTCTGATAGCTGAATCTTGGCCTCGTGTCTCAGACGATAACAGGACCAATGAGGCAGGGATTCAATCAAACTTTGAACCTTTTCTTTAATCAGTGAACACAAAATCCTCCGCAGGTGAAGGGTCAACCTCACCCTGCTCCTCTCAACACTCATCAACGTGTCAGATAGCAGTTCAGCACTGTCCTCAACCATGCTTATTCCTGTCCCAGTGCTGTCCTATTCTTATATACTTAGTCCTTTTCCAGTGCTGGCCTCTTCATCTATACTTACCAGCACTTAGTCCTGCCTCACCGTCAATTTCTCAGTAGCATCCTCTTCATTGTGACTGAGTCCAGTCCCAACTGACAGTCACAGTATGGTACTGTTCTTTGTAATTACTGTGATGCTTTGGCTTCAGCTTTGGGTAGTGAATTGAAGCAAGTGTTACTTTTCGTTTTTTATATAATCAATTAATTTTATTTCAATAACTGCCCATCTCTGACTGTGTGTACTCTGATTTCTAAGAATGCATGATTTCCCACTGTGAAGTTTAAGTGCACAGCACTACAGCAATGAGACTGAATGCTCCTCAAAAAAAAAAATTGGAAAACAAATTTTATTCCTCTCTGTTCTGTTCTGTCTATTTTCTACTCTAGCTGTCTACTCTTGAAACACTTGGAGAAAGAGAATTCATCAGCTGGGCATTGATTATGCTGCCGTTTCCTTGAGTCATTTAATACCTACCTCTCACCCTTCAGCATCTCTCTGCCCGGTTTGTGTTCTCTGTTCCTGGTCTTGCTGCTCATCTTTCCTTCCCTCTTTCCCTGTTCTGCTCTGTGTTGCTCTTTCTCCGTGTCGTTTCTGGGCAGGGTGTCCTGCAGTCAAACGGCGAAACATGCTTCAGGGAGACTCGGCCAAATTAAGCACAGCTTCCACAATGAAGGAAAAAAAACTGCTCTTTTATAATTGCCAGCCAGTCTTTTACATCATATTTTACTGTGAGCGCTCAAAACCTTGGACTGGCCGCCTGCAGTTATAGAAATACTCATTATTTGTCCAGTGACAGGCGTATTGAACGTCACGGTCTGATGTATTGACGGCCTAAACAGGCTTAACTTTGAGTTTGTTTAGCTGCTGGAAAAATACCTGAGTTCAAATGAACAGCTCTGGTGCTAGATGTCATTTAAGGTGTTGTTGGTGAGAATGGATGTTTCAAACAACAATGTCACATATAAGGAAGGTATGCTAGGATCATAGATACCATCAGTCAATGCACTTTCATGGACAGAACTGGGTCACAGGCCGGATTCTTGGAGAATGGCAAAGAGAAATTTTATCCACAATGTAAGGAGTTTCTATTGAGCTGATGGCGATGGCAACTGGCTATGGAATTGCCTCCATCGTTTATTGACACCTGCAGGTTGTATGGCCACATTGTCTGCACAGGTTGTGTATGTGTGAAAATGGTATGCATCCATCTATGTGGTGTTTAGCGTGCGCCGTGTGTAGGTGGAATTTATTCATGTATTTATTTTGCGGCTTCCCTGGAGATTCTCTCCGCGAAAGCTGTCGGTTGACTGCTGAAAGGATAGAACTCTTTAGTGAAAGGAGCCTGCTCTGGAACAGCACTAATCCTCCACAGAGAAAGGGTGAGGGGCTCGGGGGGTGAGGCCCCGTCTCTTTGTTGGAGCTTGCCGCATCTCCCGGGGGGACTCCTCTCAAAAGCACGGACCCTGTCCCGGACCTGACCCGGGCTTTATCTGAGCGCGGTTCCACCGGGCCGCACGTACAATGATGAGGAGAGCTGCTGAGCCTTTCAGCCCCGCTCGCCCCCTTTCTCTCTCGTTCCCCTTCCCCTTGCTCCCCCCCTCCTTTCTTTTCTCTCAAATCTCTCACCCTTTCTTTTCCCCCCTTGTTTTTCTTTCTTTCCATCTTTTCTCTGTCTCGTTTACCTCTCCGCCTGTCCTGCGTTTTCCGCCCTGTTTCGCGGTCTCTCCTTCTCCTCTCAGTTTCCCCCCCCATTTCATTTCTCCACTCACGCATCAGCTTCCATCGGTCTTTCAGCTGTCCCTCTCTCCTTTTCTCACCCGTTTCCTGTTCACCCCTCTCTTTTCTACCTCCTCTCCCTCGCTCTCTCTTTCTGTCTCTTTCAGCGGTGTCAAATTGTCCTATTGAGTCTGGAGGGGGTCTCGATAGGTGGAGGGAGTTATTAAAAAAAAAAAAAAAAAAAAAAAGCCGGGCCACTTGTAACCCCGTTGTGCCAATTTCCACAGCACGCAGCCGCCGTCAGAAGCACTCGCAGGGCTTTTGTTGCTGTTTACTATTTAAAAATGCTGAGGGGTGCGTCGCCTCCAGCGCTCTTCTACCCCCCTTCTTTTTGCATCCCACTGTTGCGTCTTCGTCCGCAACCCCCCCCCCCCACAAACCCCCCTCTCCTCCTAGATTAGGTTTGAAAACTTCGCCGCAAACACTAGATTAGACTGATGTTGTGTTTTCCGTGCTCCTGTTGATTTGTTGAACCCTGCACTGGCCCGCGAGCGGGCGTGGGCGAGATGGGAAGGCAGAGCACTTAATGTGACTCACCCGCCCACAGTCACGCACGAGGAGCACGGATGAACGGCGGGGTCTCGCCGCGCCAGCGCGGACGCTTCCTCCCCCTCCCTGTGTGTCGTGGAGGGGGGGGGGGGGGGTTGAGGAGTGGGGGGGGGGGGGGAGAAAGAGAGAGGTGTCAGGAAATGAAGAGGGTAATGCATGCCCTTGCAAACGCCAGGCCAAGCATGAATAGGAAAATAATACTGATTAAGATGTTGATGAGTCTTGCAGGCAGAGGCAGCACATATCTACAGCCGGTTCACAGGTGTGAAATCTGCTCTTGACTGTTACTTTAATAACAGTGATTGGGACACTTAAGTGCGCTATTACCGAGGCGAGAGAATGACACAAAAGAGGAATCCAGACTGCTGGCACGTAAATGTGTTCCCAAGCTCCGTCAGCATGGACAATAACGCCAAGGTGGAAAACAGGGAGTGCTCCTTCACCTGTGAGATTAGTGCATGCCCGTTACATCCATCTGTTTCTCCTCTCCGAGGCGAGCAGCCTTAATGAGCGTGCATCCACACCATCAATTTCACAGTCATTTGATACATTTTAGAAGGCTGTGGCTGTTTTTTTTTTTTTTTTTTAATGGAGAACTTTCTGAGTGTGTTCTGATTTTCTTCAGCGGGAACGGTGTATCAGTTGTTTTGTATCACAGTAAAATATGTATTTAAGTGAGATCGCTCTGTGGAAGTGAGATGATGGAGACATCACGTCTGAAGCACCTGACAGTCTTTCAAATACTGTGAGGTCCTGCAAACCAAATTTAAAATTTTAAAAGTGATGAATCCATTTTTAATCATTTAATATTGGTTTACAGCACATCATAACTAAATAACTACGAGTTAATTAAAACTGGTAAGTCATAGTAATAAAAATGAAAAATAATAATAAAACTGTTGGTTTAAAAAGTTAAGTGGATGTTAGTGCACTGGTTGGTAGGTTTTGGTGATGATTTTCTACAGGAAGACTGATAGAGTTTGAGTGGCATCTCACATTCCACAGGAGTGGAATGTCAAGGGTGTCTCCACTATAAAGGAGTTTCTTGTGTGTGTTTATAACCTTTGGTTTTCATTTCTCTTCTCCTGCTGTGCACAGTATTGCTTTGCAATTCAGACGTTCAGAGAGCAGTCTGTACCAGTGTTTACAGTGTGACGATTATTATTTAATCATTTATTTGCTTAGTGGCTGTTCCTATCTGCTATGGCTTAAACAGATTGCATTTTACATGCATTTCATATACACTGCTTCAGTAATTCAGGTTGAGTTCCTTGCTCGAGGTTACAGGTTACAACACCACGTTGCCTGCTGGTTACGAGTCTGGCTGCCTAATCACTATACCTTACTACCAGAACACCACTTGAGGATGTGCAGGTTGCAGTGTTCAGGGTGATTGGCTTTTCAGCAGCTATAATTATTTTTTACATCTCAATCATTCTGTGACCCATATACACAGCTGGGTTTGAATTGATCAGTGTCATACTTGGTCAAGCATGAGAGTGCGTTGCTCAGGGAAAATGTAGATAATGAGCTTGCGGCTGGTTATTGCTGAGAAGCTTTAAGCACGTTCTGAAACTAAATATTATTGTTACAGTGCAATATTACTTCAGAATATTTCACTGTAGCTAGCTATATAAAAGTGATTCACAGAAGAAACTAGCCAGTTTATGTAGTCCGAAACCAAAAGTTCTAAGACAACATTAAAATTCAGGAAATGCATACAATTAATATTAAAGTAGTACCTGTACTTGTGGAGCAAGACATGTCACCATCCAGCTCTGCTGAAGTTAGTTTGAAATGATGTTATTGTTGACGTGATCAAAACTTTTTCATGATATAATACTTCACCAGCAGCCATAAACCCTCAAACCTTGACATATAGAGCTCAGCACATTAGCTACCACTCCCTCTCTAGGTCCACAGCTCTTGGGGGCGTGTTGGGTGGGCATTCTTGGCTTTTCAGCTGACGTGTGTGTGTCTGTGCTTTTCCCAGCAATGGTACACCAGCACCATGAAGGCTGTGTGCGTTTGGCTGACAGACAGGCTCGACCTGCAGCTCCACATGTACCAGCTAAAGACACTCATCAAGATCGTCAAGGTAACGGGCGCCGTGGTAATCCCAGAGGAAGGTGTGGGGGCAGACAAATGAGATCACAACCACTGACAAAACAGAGCATCATGAGCGAAGTAATTAAGTTTTCTGATTTATCAATATGACTCTTGCTTGATGGTAATGGTGAGACGGGAGACACACAGCTAACACAGAAGGCAGTGCACATCCACCCCCTTGGATTAGAGGAGGATAAAGTTCAGTGAGAGATACTGTAGGAAAGATGTCCCCTTTCCAGATGTTCAATCAAGTGACAGACGTCTTCTCCCTACATCTTTAGGTCTTATTCATTATCAGTTTTATCTTTTAAAAAAGATAGGAAAGGGATCACATTGTCTGCCAGTTACCCAGAAATCCTTAGGCTCGGTCACATGGTCATATTACATACCAAACCTGAGGGGCAGCAGTCCATTGGTAACTGCATATGCTTGTATATTGTGATCATCATGATCTTTTTGCTTCATCCTTTGTCATGCAGTACTTCTAATATTGTTGACTCTGTATGGTTTTTCGCTTGTGTTGTATTGTACCTCACTTGTATGCCACTTTGGATAAACGTCTGCCAAATGAATAAATGTAAATGTCAATGTCATCCTCTGTAGCTTTTCAATCGCAGGGAAGTAAGCCTTTCTACAAGCCTTAGCAACAAATACAAGCAAATGTAACTTTTTGTTGTTTTATTCTAAGACAATGCATTTTATTCATTTCAAGGGCAGCTAAATGCATGATGTCTGTCTATCAAACAAGGGTAGCACTTGCTTAAATGTGTTACTCAGATTCGAGAGTGGGGCACCATAATGGTTTGATAAAATGCTGTTCTCAGTCTGTAAACATGATGACTGTTCATCTAGGAATAATGAAATCCGGTTTTTTTTGTTCTTTTTTTTTCGTAGAAGACGTATCGTGACTTCAGGCTGCAGGGGGTACTAGATGGAACTCTGAACAATAAGAGCTATGAGACCGTTTACAACCGACTGACGGTGGAAGAGGCCACGGTATCAGTGACGGCAGGCGACGGGCTCCAAGGCATCACCATGAGAGACAGTGACGAAGAGGAGGGATAGCGTCACCCACTTGCCATTCTCTCACACGGTGGAGAAACCGGCGACATTTAACGAGGAAAAAACAAGTTAAAAACTTAACCCATTTCCACACGTCACGCACTCTGCTACTAATACATCGACATTTTCACACACTCGAATAGGCACCTCCCCTGCCTTACTGAGGTAATCATGCTTGTACAGTACACCTCGGCGAACACCAGGGGGCACAACACCTGTCTGTTTGATGTACTTTCCGTCTCATTATTGTGGCCAAAATGTCAGGTGTGTTCATATTCTAGCATTACAGTTCCTGGTATGAATTACAGTGACAGTTGGAGCAGAGAATGGAAAATACCTAAGGTCCACGCAAATGGAAAATTTAGTGGCTTCAAATTGGAAATGAGGATATGTCATTATCCATGCCTAAGGTGAAGAGGGTTCCTGCCAAAAGTAGATCTGTAGGCATCTTTGTGTTTACTGTATGAACTGTGAAGCTGTCTTTCAAACTTAAAGACCAAAGCACTACGTCTGTTGTAGACCAGGTGTTAGTCGTTTACTGTATGTTTGAGCTTACGATTGGTGAAAAAGATTTACATGATAGCTGTGATTTTATCTATGTCCAGTACTCCAGATTGTGTATCATATTTAAAAAAAAAGATTAATGAAATCTCGCTATGTTATGCCAGAACACTTCAATGAATTTGTGTCAGTGAAGTTCAGAGCAAATCACCTTGGGGGAAAAAAAATGTATATTTATATTGTCATCTGTGCACCTGTATTTGTTCAGGTGTGTTCTAAGTGTTAGAATAAAAGTGTTTTAATTCAACTGCAGTGTCTCTCTTCAATCAAACCAGTCTGCATGTCCCTGCACAATACTATATATTTTTATGTGAATAAAAAAGCAGGATTATCATGATGTCTTTTTTAATTGCTCGCATAAAAAAAACAATTTGCAGCAGTGATCCCGTGAGTAACACTGATTCATTGGCTATGAAGATGAAACCTTCGTGATATAACGCACGTACTTCGGGTTATTTTGGCTAGTGTCACACTGGTAAGCATGGTGATGATTTTTGGTTTTCTATGGAAATAATATTTAAGTGAAATCGAATAACATATTGCTTTACACACTGTAAGGGCTTGTTTTTCTTTAAGTATTTATATTTAGAGACGAATGAAAACGTGGAGAAATGAGCATCACGCGACCTCCGCCCATGGTCCTACTTTCCGTCTTTGTTGGCCAGCGCTTTCCAGCGTCCTCCCCCAGACTTTCGCTTACACGGTTTCATTATTTCTCCCACATCTCAGTTGCATCTTGCTGCAGCATTTGCACTGATACAGAGTATGTATTCTACTGAACCGCTGTTGTGCTCCACAATTCCCCTAATCACTTCCAGCTGCCTAAAATATTAATTTTCAGTTTGGCCTATTGATATTGATAAGTATTTTTAACTTTTTTAACTTTTTTTTAAACTAACAATTCTAGATCAATAAAATGGAGAGCTACGGATGGGAATTCACTTACGGGTGTGTTATGCTTCTTCACCTAGTGTATGTGCATGATTATGTCAAGGTTTCTTAGAGCAAACACACACACGTGTGTGTGCGTTCGTGCGTGTGTGTGTGTGCGCGCGAGAGAGAGAGAGAGAGCCCGACCGATCGAGGGGCCGGCTGCTCATTCCGTAAATACAAGCTTCAGATTGGTCTTATATTCGAAGCTTAAAGTAACTTTGCGTTGATTAAATATTGTCACCATTATTTTTGCCACCAGTATAATTAAAAAATAGAGAATAACAGAATAATAAAATGTACAAAATCGCATATTTGTAAGATTTTGTTACAAACATTTACCATTTTGTATCTAATTAACTAAGATAACCAAATAAATGCGTATAAATCTTTTTTCTAAATCTGATCTATGATTTAGTTATATTAAAGCTAAATCATAGATGAGATTTAGAAAAAAATGATATGGGTAATAAGCAAAATAATTTCACAACAAATTATATGAACATACATTTTACTAGACATTCGGGAGTGGCCAGATTGAGCGCTTTGTTTTAATCATACTTGATAACACAGAACACACTTACCTACAAGGCTGACCAAGGATACGCGTCTTTGCAATCGACAGTCGAGTTTCTGTCATTTATTAGATATTGGTGTACTGTTCTTCACCAAACGGTTTGGGAATTTAAAAACTCGTAAATACGTGGTCACAATTATATTTAAATAATCCCTAGACGTATTAATTTACTCATTATTCTTGACTGTTCAAAAGCGAGATGTTGATTTATCTGTAGTGCTGAGTCTGCTGCCTTGCCTTATAGTTAACGAGTCTGATAGAAGGTTATCTAATAAGAATAGGCTATAGAATTTGGATGCTGGCACTTCTGATGTATATGAAAACCAAGAGTGAAATTAAGTGTATAATGTTCATAATAAAGTGGTAGGAGAGACATGTACGTCAACCTTGTCAAAATTGTCCATTTGGCGCATATTTTTGTTTGCATTTGGCATTTCCAAGTGATAGCCTAATTAAGCAATACTTATCTTTTAAATTCCAAAATAAACCCAACAATGTTGATAATAGCGTATCATTGTTCAATAAAATAGTAATTTTAGTCATATATTCAGTAAATCTTATTTTGTTATTTTACCTGAAACTGAGTTTTTTTTAAATAAGATAATTCCACATTTGTAGTGTTGGTTGGGTATTACGTACCCTTCGTTATGAATGATCTTAATAGAGAACACAAAATTTCCTCATTCCTAAATACAGCGCTTTTCTTCCACGTTTCTCTGTACTAAATAATTTAGTCTTTGGAGGTAGGCAGCTAATGAAAATAGTCTGTATGTGATTACATATATATCAGACAAAATAGTACATAAACAATTGTTGTTTACTTCCAGCATCCCTTAGGGATTGTATGTTGTTGGTTGTAAAAAAAAAAAAAAAAAAAACACACAGAATACATGATAAACCCATCCGTAATCCGTAAAATATATTTTATATATATATCATATCTCCTCAGTCGCCTTTCACACCGGTGTGAAATAATTTTAGGCTATCCATGATCTTGCCTGTATCCGAAACCAAAAAACAAGTGAGCAGTGGCAGAACTATGACCCAGAATCGGTGAAATGAAAAACCGATTACGGAAAAAAGGAGAACACCAGGGATTACGCGGACAATTATTTCTTATAGCATTATAGCGACTGCTCAAAGAATGAAATTATCAATCAAACTGCAAAATATTTTCTGCTCAACAGTATAACGTGCAGCGTGAATTCCTCTCTATTCTTCCCTGCGACGATTGTTTAACGGGTCAGTTTTAAAATGAATTGAACTGAAATCTTTATTATCCTTTTCCTAAGTACTTTCCTTCCCGTACATCTAACTGCCACGTTCACTGAAGATTTTTACGAGCATTTGCACTGTTAAAAGACGCGTAACATCTGTAGTCGCTGGGTATATTCGTCTCTCGCGCATCAATAGGCTATTGTATTTTTATGTTTGGACTAAACGAACATGTGATTAACCAGAGTAAGTGCATGGGAGCAGGTCAATTAGCAAACACCATAGCTGCTCCATAGAGAAAGCTCAAATTAGTAGGCTTTTTAAAACCCATCTGTTTCGTCCCCACAGCAATGCCACCTTATTTCTGTTGGCTGTTTATGTGAATTTAAAAATATGATTAAATACTAAATGTGAAATACTTAATTTACTATTATTATTATTATTATTATTGGTGTTATTTTTTATATTTGTCACGAGCTTATTTTGCCGCAAGTCATTCTTAATGATTTATAGGGTTTATCTGTGAAGCAATTTATCGTTATCATTATTGTTCATTCCTTGCATTAACATATTTCCTTAATTAATACTTCAATATGTATCAGTTGACAATGTCGATCACACAGGTGAGTAGCGTGAACAATTACATATTCAGTCACGGATGTTTCGATGTATTTCCTCGCCAAGCGTCGCCAAAAGTATGTTCATATTATTTTGGCATTGTACCCATGCCAATAACTATATATTCCTCGATACACTATTTCATTCTTTTTGATCATTTATTTCACATTAAAGGAAGCTGTTTATATATAAATTCCACTATAAATGCACAACTGAGTTTCTTGACACTAGTCTGACTTGTCAATACTTTTTATTCAGATATAATAATAATATAATAATATATAATATAATAATAATAATAATAAAATAATAATAAAATAATAACTTGTTTTGCTAATTATTTATTGTCGTTGATGTTCGATTCTCTGTCGTCTATTTACCTCCTTTCCTGCCTGGTTTGCTCCCTGCTTTTCTGAAAGGATAATCCTTCCGACGTGTTGCATCAATATTATCGTTATTTCACTGAATATAAACAACTTTTCTATACTGATCGTTGTTCAACAGACATTCATCTCCTCGCTCTACTCGGAGCGCGAATCCTCCGACAGAACCCACTTAGCGCTGTCACCATTTGCTAAAACCGTTTCTTTAGGGAAAAGTAGGCTATATTTATCAGGGCTTTGCCAAATCAACCAAACTTTTTCGCTCTTAAAGTGAATGTCTGCCGACAAATTGGTCAACCTAACACCTGCATCCTTCACCTTAACTTCAGAATCACAACCCGTGGTGTGAGCTTTTGGGAGATGAATATGCAATTCATATGACTCGTAGATATTACGGATCTTAAAACGTTCCTTTCCCCGAATGTGGATGAGCGGTGGTAGGTGTATATGAGTTTCAGGGTAGGCTTTGATAGCAAATATTATAATACCATCAGTCGTGTGCACGTGCTATAAAACAATACATTTATTAGAGACATATAGAAATCTGTATAAACTGTGTAAATCTGTGTCATTTTATATATATTGTGTGTTTTCCTGAAATAGAATACTTTTATGACCTGGGAAATGTTTGATGTTTCATATAAATATGTATAGGCCTGTGATGATTATTTATGCTATTGATGTTGTTAGGAAATGAGCAGAGAGGGCGCAGAGCAAACGAAGACAAATTCTGACATGTCAAATGTTGACAGACATTAGACATTCACAGACCCCACTGTGCGCCTGTCATCCTGCGCGATTTAAAATGATGTCACACAAAGCCGCAAGGGGACCTCAGATTTTCCAAACACTTTGCAGTTGAACAAGACGCTTACTAATAAAGAACACCTCTTTCGCGAGGCGGGTGCGTTATAGTCCTCCATAATAGCAGTAGACGACAAGTAGAGAAAAAAAAGTTCCTCTGTGGACTGATGTAAGTGAATTGAGCAATTATCTACTTTACCTTCTCCTCTTGGAGGTAACGATTGGCGAGGTCTGGGCTGCGTTATTGACACAACACGTTTTATTGAGCAGTCTTATTAGACGTAAGTGCTGATTGTCCGGAGTCAACGTAACGCAAAGCCATCGGTGAGGGGCTGGCGTCGACCCAGGCTGTCTCGGATGATGTCCTTTCTTGCAGGTCAGTGAGAAGTTTCAAAAGGTATCTACAAAAGGAACAGCCACGCCAAATACAAAGTGTTGCTCATCGTCATGGACAGTGTCCTCTACCACTCAGCGGGAATATTCGGCTCACCCTCGGCTTCTGGAAACTTAGCTGCTGAAGAAAACATGATCGCCGCCACCAAACCTCTAGCTTTTTCGATCGAAAGGATTATGGCCAGGACACCGGAACCAAAGTCAATACCTTTCCCCAACTTGTTCCAAGCGCCCGTGAGCAAAGCGGACCCAAAGCAAGCGATCCACGTGAGCCCATCCTCTCTCCACTGCATGATACCCTTCATGCCGCTGGCATACGAGACGGGTCACAAACTAAACGTCGGTGGATCAGAACCGAACCACTTTGACGCTTCCTCCTATAGCTCTAATGACTTGGTGAGTATTGGTTTGAATTATAAAAACGAACTACCAGATGTGAGCCCATCGGTGGGGCAGTACAAACTTTTTCGACCTCGGGTGGTAAATCAGTCCTCTTTTCAAGCGATGGGAACTGTCTGCTACCTGAACTGCGGGGAAACCTCCTGTGCGCCGCCGGCGAGTTTCCTCAACATCCACCCCGTTGCCTCTTACTTCCTCAACTCGCCGCTACACGCGCGACAGAAAGCCCTTCTTTCGGAGAAAAATAAACTCGGCCACTGTGTGGAAAGGTGTCCGTCCGGCGTTGCTTTCAAAGACTTATCCCAAACTCATTTGCAACACTACATGAAAGAGAGCGCACAGATACTATCGGAGAAACTCTTCAAAAACTCCTCCAAGCTGGGCAGTGGGTCTCCCGGCAACAAGCCTAAAGTTTTCACGTGCGAAGTTTGTGGAAAGGTAAGACGCTTTGGAAAAGAGAGAAACGAAAACATCCTGCATTTACGTCTTTGTATCTATTTAGGCTTTTTATCAATTTTGTTTGAAATTTTGAACAATAAATTACAATTTTATTTGTTTTTCTCCAATTTGCAGGTGTTTAATGCCCACTATAATTTAACCCGTCATATGCCTGTGCACACTGGAGCCAGACCTTTCGTCTGTAAAGTTTGCGGCAAAGGCTTCCGCCAAGCAAGCACCCTCTGCCGCCACAAAATAATCCATACGCAGGTAATAATTTGGTAGTCTAAATCGGATTTATTTAATAATTCATTTGGATGCATTTGCGTAATTCATCGATTTTTAAAATTATATCAAAATTATACTCCAAGATTGGCATATATTTAAAGCGCTCAATAAGGCCTTATTATAAAAATGCATTTAATATAATATTTTTAATTGTATGACACGACGACATTGAGATGTTAGAATCAGCCTTTAATTAGCCTTCTAAAATGGAGAACACTGACAGATTAAAAAAAAAAAAGATGCGATAACGCACTTTTTGTCTCGGATTAGAATTCCAGAGACAAATTCTTTTTTGGTTATTATTATTATTATTATTATTATTATTATTATTATTATTGTTGTTGTTGTTGTTGTTGTTATTAGGCTATCATTATTAGACACATTAACTATAGAAACGTGTATTTTGATGCTGCAAATTGTGACATTATTCTCATTGATACTCGTTATGCAGGAAAAACCCCACAAATGCAACCAGTGCGGAAAAGCATTCAACCGCAGCTCGACTCTGAACACCCACACAAGGATTCACGCGGGGTACAAGCCCTTCGTGTGCGAGTTCTGCGGCAAGGGATTCCATCAGAAAGGTGCCAAGAAAAGAAACGCAAAACCAAAAATAATGAATTATTGGTGTTAATTTCATTTAAGGATGCTGAGGAATGATTCCGTTCTTGTGCGTATTTTTAATCAAGAAAAACAGTGATGGTGTGTGAGAACATCCAAATTAGAAAATGTTTTGCATTTTCGGGATGTCCCAAGATACTAAATGGCTCTTTTTATTGTACGTCTAAAATAGCTCAGTGATAATGAATTTGTTTTCTTTTTTCTGTCTGAAGGCAACTACAAGAACCACAAATTGACACACAGCGGGGAGAAACAGTTCAAATGCACCATCTGTAACAAGGCCTTCCACCAAGTATACAACCTGACCTTCCACATGCACACGCACAACGACAAGAAGCCTTTCACGTGCCCGACTTGTGGAAAGGGATTCTGCCGGAACTTTGACCTGAAAAAGCACATCAGGAAACTGCACGACATTTCTCCGGGATCTCAATCGCCCTCAAGTCTTCTAAGCGCAAAAGGGGAAACTCACTAAATTCGGCGAAGTGGTTCCCTGGCAATCTGAAATGGGTTTTCCTCCAATGGAAATATGTGCTCCCGCATGCAACCTCTGCCTGTACGACGTGATTTTGTGGATTAAAGCGCCTGTTAAAAAATAATAATAATAATAAAAAAATAAAAAGAAGATGGAAAGAAAAAGGAAAAGAAAAAGAAACCTTCAAACCCTCCACGCCAATCTTGATAATCCTTATTATTTTTTGTTTGTATCTCAGGACTAAATATGTAAAAATCCTTTTTTATATTTATTTTAAATGGCAATGCTATAATAATTTAAGAGATTTAAATCCTATGAATATACAGATGATTAATTGTTGTGATGAGTCTGGTATACTGCCCTACTTTATTTCGTGATTATTATTTATATCATCTTTGTTATAATTACACTACTTTGCCAATTGTTGACGTTTTGATGATCAATGTGAATATATGCATTTGAAGTTTTGCTGCCAATCATTAAAAATCGTAAACAAAATAACAATCGAACAAGAACTGATTATAAAAAAAATCTGTTGTGTTGAAGAAATTTTAAAATAAAAAGGTTAATGGTAATACTGTGTCTCATCATCTTCCTCATATAAACCGCCTTGAATTGTCGAGAAGACGATCATTTCCGATGTAAATTAATATTATCAGAATGAATGCGTCGCAGTGCCTATTAAAATCTGACAGTTCGCATGTAAGATAAGAAGAAACTGTAGAATTACAACCATGTTTACATTTTCTCAAACCATTGACCACCGTTTTCGGTGTGTGTGTGTGTGTCCGGGGGGTGGGGTAGATATATTATGCACATTAATGTCAAGAATCAATCAAATAACAATTCTACCCTTGTTATTTAACTACGCACATTACGAGCTCTAATGACGCCCTCTTGAATCACCCCCTTTAGTGGTGTGACATCTATTAGTTTGGAAACAGAAAAGAATAGAAGAGCAGATAAATTTTAATCTAATTTTATCATATATAGATGATATCCATGTAATTAAATAATAGTATACTTATCGGATTTTATCACAGCTATATAACATTATATTCTAGAACCAGATTTTCCGTTTCGGAGACTTTGATTTAGCCTGCATGTAAAAGGTACACGTTCCAATCTCTTATTTTTTTACTGCTTAACCATTAGGCCTACACTTGAAACCTAAGATGTTAAAGCCGTACCACAACAGATTTTGAAATTAAGTAGGCTGATGACACTTCACGCTCTGAACAAAATTAGGTTACATTACCAAATCTTCGTGTCCAAAATAAGGGCGAGGATACCCCCCTCTTGTGGAACATTTTGAGAATTACGTCTTAAAAACTCGCGCAAGCATACAGGCGCACTCTGCTGTTATTTGCGTCTTGTAAATTGTAGTACTTCTATCTTTTCTTGTGTTTCAAACGGAACAACGCCAAAGCAAATCGTGGAAAGAATACAATGCTCATAAGGAGGCTAATTGAACGTGACAAAAGTGCCTTGTTATCCTCTGTTTCCACGTTTAACTAGTCTATATCAAACCCAAAACGTGACCGACACGTACGCGGAGAAGAAGGCTGTCTTGTGCAACAGCATCCGCGACACGTTGTGCGGCTCACGCCACAAGGAAATGAGAAATGAGCCTCTGAAAGCAGGCAGTGATAGAAGCCTGTGTGACATCGCCAGTTTTAAATTTCAAGTTTTAAATCTACAGCTGTGACTATTCCACGAATCGCACCCATTGCCCTGCATAGATTAGATAGGTGTGCAGCGCGACTTCATTCCACAGACACAGTTGCTAGCTATCTGGCTAATCTTTAGTCGGTTTGTACGGCTTCATGCTGCGCAGATTCAACGATTTTGTAATCATGTGGATGCCTCATTCTGTTCACTTGGCACGCTGCATGTCCCTATATTACAAAGATGAGTGAATCTGCGCAGCATGGCGCCCCCACACAACCTTCACCCTTCAACCCCTCAATGGACGAGCTCCAGCGCCCAGATTCGGACGTGTCACTACACTCGGTGACCTCAGATTGTCACCTGAAATATGCATTAAGTGTGATTTTCTTTCTGAACATTTCGCAAAACTGATCACAGAGCAAAATGCAAAAATATTGTAGGGAACTTCCAAAAGTATTTTTAATTTGTAAGACCACAACGTTTCGTTGTTGTTTATAATACAATTTGTGTCAATTAAAAAAATGAAAAGAAAGATCAAGGCCTTCCATGGTTTCCACTGTAGGCGATGAAATCCGTTTTATTTCCCCATTAGTCATAACAGTGCGCCTGTTACGTCAAGAGCAAGGACAGGAGGCCGATCCTCCGCTCTGAAATGGGATTGGTGTGTGCTGTCTGTCGAGTTAGTATTACATCCGCGCATATGCTTATCGGGGCTTTACGACCCAGACCCTGCTGTAATGTGCAGATAGGATTTGAAAGGACTCTGCTTAGTGTGAAAATTAAAAGGAAAAAAAGTGCAAAGGTAGGTAAAAACGAAGGAGGATTTCCTCGCAAAATCGTAACGCATCCTAATTTAACCGTCTGTTGATGTGAGCTACAGTGCTGAGAAAGTTTGCTGTCTTCAGTAACTTTGGTTCAATCCAGGTCTTCGACACATGTTAACATACGCCCCTGAGTCATCTAACTAGTTATAGGGCGGTTATACTGGATCAGTGCAATCACTGCTCTGCAACTGTCTAGCCACGTATTATTCTTATCCTCTCATTCTTTTCATCCTATTATCATATTAGTTTACCAACTGTTTGCATGCGTTTGCCTCGCTTCGTCGTATTTTGATACACAGGCCTAAAGTGTGGTAGATACTTTTGAAATACAAATAAATAAATAAATAAAAAATGCATCAGCTTTGTGGAGAAGATATTAAGATAGTAAGCTAATGCCATTGCAGTTGCTAAGGCTTGAAGGTAAGTGACAGCAGGAGTCACCGACAGTGCACGCTGGGTAACTAGTTAGCTGTACTTAACGAGACTGTTCCGAAGTTTACATGAGATCATCTTCTGCTCTTAATTGATCGCCTGATATAAAGATTATGTGCCTGTCTAGCTGGCTGGCTGCACACTTACAGTAAATTAGTTAGCCTGTACCATATTCACTAACTCGTCGTGTTCGTGAGTTGGCTGGCTTCAGAATGTTAGCTGGCATGCTGTCAGCTCCAGAAGCTGAAACACTTACTAGCTAGTCTAGCTAACTAGCTAACGTGTCATTCAATGTCATCGCTGAGGGGGAAAAACAGACTACGCAATGTCAGTTAGCTAATAAGCTAGCTAGGAAAACAGTAACTATATATGGCAATTGCTTTGTCCAGTTTTTTGAGGATGGTTTTATTACCTTACATTTGGATAGATAATGTTTGTTTTCTGTGATGTAGGTCGGTCTGTTGTCCTCTCCTCTAGCAAACTGATGTTGCTTAGTAGCTAGAATACGTGGGTTTGTAAGGTCGTCCAATACAGTGGAGTGAATGGACTTTACCTGTTGCCTGTCATCAGCTTCGAGGGTTTGGTACATTGAATTCTGTAGCTAGATAGTTATTGGTTTTGTGCGGGCGGCAGGGAAAGCCATGCTCCGACTTCTCAGACGCCAGGGCAGGAGGGTTGGGGGCTGCATGTACAGCCAGCGGCGGTGCCACCATCATAAGAGCGTGATGGCTATCCGGCGAGAGGACATCAACGTGTGGGAGAGGCGCGCCCCCCTGGCACCCCGGCACATCAAGGAGATCACTAACGCTGGCTACAAGGTGCTGGTGCAGCCCTCCAATCGCAGAGCAATCCACGAAAGAGTGAGTGGAGACACCTTTTTTTTTTGTGTATCCTCTGTAACACGTAAGCTAATGCATTAATACGAAGCATTGTAAAACTGAAACGGTGTTCTAGTGAGAAGGTAACTGGAGCTTTGACCACAAGGTTTCAGTTTTGATTCCCTGGTTGGGAGTTGCTGTATGTATGAAAAAGGGACTTTCCACTGTTGCCCCAGAAAGTTTTCTACTTTATTCAGTTATGACCAGTATAATATATATTTACAATATATAATGTACATCACAGTGGATAAGGCCATTCTGAAGCAGCATTTTCCCTCATTTTGTTTCAGTACTATGAGAAAGCGGGTGCCATAATTCAGGAGGACATATCTGAGGCATCATTAATCATTGGAGTTAAAAGGCCACCTGAGGAGAAGGTGTTTCCTAAGAAGACCTATGCCTTTTTCTCCCACACCATCAAAGCCCAGGAAGCCAATATGGGGCTGCTTGATGACATGCTCAAAAAGGTGATTTTTATGATGAAAAGGGTTTTAATGGTGTGACTGTAGATCACAGCATCCGTACAAGGACATTAGCTCAATAGCTGGTTTAAATCTCTCTTTAATGTTTGTTTGTTATGTAAGTTAAGATGAATTGTTATACATGCAGTTGCAGATTGCATATGTGAGTGTTCTGTTTAGGAAGTGCGCCTCATCGACTATGAGAAGATGGTGGATGCAAACGGCTTTCGCATTGTGGCCTTTGGACAGTGGGCAGGCGTGGCAGGTAGAATTTCCTTTTTTATTGGTCAAAAACCAATAGGTGCTAAGGGATGACCGTTGCGTCTTTCAGATTTAAATGCATTGCTTTCCTTTATGTCCATCTGAAAAAGAATCTGCTTTGCAGGAGATCATTCTGAATTCTGAAGAATGCATAGGTTTTATCCTTGATAACAAGCATATATATACAGTAGGTAGAGTGATGTGTTATCGCTAATTCATACTAAGATAGAACAGGCAATTAGGAACACTACAGTTTCCAAGGAGCAGTTTTAATACTCTTTTCCTTTGATTGTTTTCACAGGAATGATTAATATTTTGCACGGTTTGGGCCTGCGTTTCTTAGCCTTAGGACACCACACTCCATTTATGGTATGAATGTTGTTGTATATGTTCTGTCTTCTGTTACCCATTCATTTTATTTCATTCAGTAAATATATGGTCTCCTTTCCTCTTAAACTGCTCATTGACCACACTTCTTCCTTTGTGATGTCATCGTCAGCACATTGGCATGGCCCACAACTACAGGAATGTCAGCCAGGCGGTGCAGGCAGTGAGGGATTGTGGGTACGAGATCTCCCTGGGCCTGATGCCCAAGTCCATCGGACCACTCACTTTTGTGTTTACAGGGACCGGCAATGTCTCTAAGGTAGGTCCCGAGAAACCCAGAGGCTCTTACACCCCTTACCCTTAAAATCGACCTACTGCAGAGAGAAACATAAACATGGAGGTCTTGGGAGTGTTTCTCTGTATTTAGCTTATTTTGTTTCAGCTCATCAGTGTAGGGATTGACATGAAATTGAATAAGGAAATGGAAAAAAAATCTCCAGTACACCCAGCTTGTTCTCATTAATGTCATTTGTTGTGATGTGGAAGAGAAAGCAAAGAAAAAATTGAAAGGCATTTTGCAAAATGAACGCAAGGTTCCTTTTCATCTGAGTAGTTATATATCATTTTCTTAGTGATAGAAACTTTACAGTAACTGAAACATGCATTGTTGGTATGTGATGTTAGGTTGCACCTACTACAGAGTATACCCTTTAATGATTTCACCTATGGGCTCAGCCCAAGTGAAAGAGTAGCAGATAAGTTATAGTGCCAGACATGCCAACAAAGATCAATTTCTGAATTTCACAGTAAGGCATGCTGGGAATTAGCCCACAGGTAGAGTGTGGCAGACACAGCTACCCAAGATTCACAGAAATATTTTGGGTGTTTGGGAGCTTTTCTCAATTGAGCTGTTCACATTCCTGTTCACCCCATTTTTCAGGGTGCCCAAGAGATAATCAACGAGCTCCCATGCGACTTTGTGGAGCCCCATGAACTAAAAGAGGTCTCCAGGTCTGGAGGTAAATCTTCTCTTTGCAGTGTTCTTGATGATTAATTACTTGAAATGCATCATTCTTCGACAATAACGCTTATGTTTTGTTCACTCAAACAGATATGTCTAAAGTTTACGCAACTGTGCTGAGTCGACACCACCACCTTGTGAGAAAGACCGATGGAGTGTATGACCCACTTGAGTACGAGCATCATCCTGAGCTCTACACCTCCCACTTCAGAGAGAGCGTGAGTACCTATGCACTCCATAGTTTTAATCTAACATCTCTGTATTCACATCCCACATTAGGGTTTGGTTGAATCCTTTTCATTCTGTATATTTCATACCTGTCAATGGTTAAAGGGTGTCTGTTTCACTGTTCTAAATTCTGTACACCCCATTGCAGAGCCTTTTGTCATTTGAATATACAGTTCTGCCCTTCCCTGCCGTATACCCACTCATTCTGTGCCACCCTGTGCAGACACAGACTGAGAGATGTATTTTTACTCTTCATCCTTTGCATTTCAGTAAGTTCAAAGGCTTTAAGGCTGAGGATCTCCAGTACAGCTCACGAGCCGCTTTCGTTTCCAAACTCTCACACGGTGCAAAAGTTCATGTTGTAAACTTTGCACCGTGTGGTTTCCCTTTTTCGAAATGATAGGGCCGTGTGGTTGAAATGGAGATGAGCGTGGCTGTGAAGTTCAGCAGTTCAGCGGGTTGCATATTCTCGGCAGTTCCAGCAGCTCATCTGTGCTGGTGCCTCATTGGCTCAGCTGTTGTCGGGTCATGTGGGGCCAAGAGCTGCTGTCTCATTGTGAAACAGAAAGTCCCCAGCGACTGTCCAATCAGAGACCGCTTTTCCCTCTCAGTAGAGTTAAGGGCTTGTTTCTGACTGGACAGCTTTGCTGCACCACAGTGTGCTGAGCGCCTTATTGAAGCTGTGAGTTTTTGCAATCCAGAGCAGCCACATTTTCCATCTCCTTTACATTTGGCCACTCTCTGTTTCACAGTACTGCAGAAAACAGATGTTTGATTTGGCTATGCAGTTATTAAATGCTGGCAAGATACAATAAGATTGGTGCAAATAATGGTCTTGTCAGCTGGCACATACTGTTGTCACAACACTGCAGTCAGGACAGTTGGGAAAAGGTTATGTATTGGCTTGGACGTGCTCGTTTTCCTCAGATTGCCCCCTACACAACCTGCCTTATAAACGGAATATACTGGGACCCGCACACGCCACGCCTGCTGCGGCGGTTGGACGCCCAACGGCTGATGCGGCCCATCGAACGCTCGGCCCCCACCATGGAGGGCTCGCCGGAGCTGCCCCACAAGTAAGCCGGGGTCCGCTGCCCGTCCCCTCGCTGCCGACTCTGGGCTACCGCCAGCTCTTTCATACCCTGCATTCATTACATTCCACTGTTAGGTTCTTGGCTGACATCCCTATCCAGGGACACTGACAGAGCAGAATTAAGTATGGCGCCAGCTCCGTCACAGAGCTGAAACAAAATGGAGGTGCAGGAGACACGCTGTTTCCTTCACAAGATGTTTATTTGCTTTATGTATTCATATTCATACATTCGTATAGTTACTGTATTGTAACTGGCCTAAAGGTACAAAAGCAGTGCCTCACCCAGGTTTGAACCAGCGTGCTTCTGATTCTGTTCCCAGTTCCATAATCACTATGCTACAGTGTCCTGTTGCTCTTGGCTACTGATGTCCCTTGAATGCCTTAGCAGGTTTAAAATGATCTAATCCTGGATTTAAACTCATCAGCAGATACACTACATTCAGTCTTGGGTTTAAGGCAAAGCTTGTTGTTCTTACTTTACGCTTGCAGTATTTGCATTCAGACTTTTGCAGTTTTTTAACTGCAAAAACATTTGCAAATTTGCAAATCTTTCCTCCTCCCTCTCTCTCTGACTGTGTAGTGCAGTGTTATTATCAGCTGCACTGTCTGGTTTGAGGACAACATAGACAGAACATTCACACTATAATCTCTCTCGTCCTCTTTCACCCTCCCTCTCTCTCTCTCAGGCTCCTGGCGATCTGTGACATTTCAGCCGACACGGGAGGCTCCATCGAGTTTATGACAGAGTGCACCACCATCGATAAGCCATTCTGTATGTATGACGCTGACCAGCATATAGATCACGACAGGTACAAAACATGCAGATATCATCGAAAGATCACCCGCACTGCATCCCCTGTTCTTGGACATGCCAACAACTTCTGTTTATGTACTGATTTGCTTTACTGGAAAATATAAAACCGTTCCAGCCAATTAAATAAAACAAAAACTCAAGAATTCGCTTTCTTCTTGTGCGTGTGGAGTGAGTGAAATGTGACGTGCGGATCTCGCATCTCCTGTGGATAAGCGCTGGTGTGTTTCTCTCTGTAGTGTGGAAGGCACTGGTATCCTGATGTGCTCCATCGATAACCTTCCCGCCCAGCTCCCGATCGAGGCCACCGAGTATTTCGGGGACCGCCTGTGCCCGTACATCTCGGAGATGGTAAGATACGGAACACGGGTAAGAGGGTGTCTCGGAAAATTGGAGGCTTGGCTCAACCTAGGTGGTGCGGTACCATAGCAGCAGGGATCTCAGTTTGCTAGGGGAGAGGATCGCGCAGCCCGTTGCCTGCTTTTGCCTCACGCGTGCATGCAGAGGGTGGTGGTTGTCTAGGCCCCTCTTCACCCCGGCTTTGTCTCCACAGCTTCAGTCCGACGCCACTCGACCGCTGGACCAGGAGGAGTTCTCTCCGCAAGTCAGAGACGTGAGTGCGCCGGGGCGCGTGTGGGAGGAACAATTCCGACGAGTTGCGCGCTGACAATGTCACTCGATTGTGTGTTGCAGTCGAAGACGGCCTTGTGTTGTACTCAGAACAGCCTTTCTCCCTGTTGAGTGTTGCCCGACCCTAAGCACTGTCATGGCTGAAACGTCACTTTTCAGCCCACAGATGACCCTTGTTTTCTGTGTTTGTTTCTAATGAAAGGCTGTGATTACGTCGAACGGAAAGCTGACTCCAAAGTTTGAATACATTCACAAGCTTCGGGAGAGAAGGTATGACTATTTGTCTCCTTTTTAAATTTAATTTGTTTAATTTGTTTATGAACAAATTTTTTTGGAAGATGCCACTGTATAATGTGTCTGCCAGAAGTATTTAGAATGTTATGACCCAATGTGTGTCTCTTCCCTGAAGTATGACTTCAGGGAATTCAGACGAGATCCATGGTGTGGTTTACAGTTTGCCAGTTTTAATTACAAGATAGTATTTCTCTTTTACAAATAAATAATAAAATGTCATGAAATCATGAATTTGCTTTGGCAAATGTACCTTTTCACAAAATGGCATCATGGATTGGTGCTGTGAATTTTTTCGAAGAATTCTCCAAAGATTGCAGGACAGGTAAAACTGTTTCTCATTTCAGTTAGCATACAAAACAGTCGTTATTCAAAAAATAATAGCTGCACAATGTATGTCTGTATTGGCTATTTTTTGTCTTAAGTTAACATACAGTACCTAGCAAACGTAGATGTAGAGGAACCAAGCTTAAGCAAACACAACTAACGCCTTGATGTTGCACCGCCAAGCTTAATCATAACTAATGCAGAGCTTTAGTGTGAAGTAGAAGGTCATCTAGAGGCCTTCCCTCATGCTCCTGTAGAGTCCCACTGTAAACAAGGCTGATGGTTTGTTGTGTCCTCCCACCAGCAGGTCTCTCCCCCCCCCCCCCCCCCCCCCATCAGTAGGCTTTGCTCTGCAGACTCGCAGCAGGGCCCTGACTAACCTGCGTTGTTGTTCTTGCACAGTGCAGTCACGGTGTGGTGGTGTGCCTCCCTGCCTAAAACCTTGCATGGCTAGCGTGTGCCGCCTCTGACGCTGGAGTCTATCCTCGTAGAGAGGGCTCTCGTGGGTAGACAGTTTTTTAACTCTCACCATCCCACCTTCCCCATTCTTTTTGTCTGTCCTTTACTTTGGCATGCAAGCATCCAATCTGCCCATTCATTTTTTTTTTAAATGAACCTCGTAATAAAATTTGACACCCATGTAACCCAATCATAACTGATTAAAGTCTGCATGTTGATTGATCATATTTGACAATATTATGACTTAAATGATGTTTAAAACAATGAACAACTCATGATTTTTATAATTTTGTTTGTGTATTCAGTAATGCTGTTCGTCTTATTTTGTTGCCTTTTTATGTTGTATGTTATGAGGTCATTGTGTGACTGATCTGAGTGAAGCACACATTTCAGCAAGTTGACTGGCGGAATATGTGACGAACTTCCAAATATGGATGTAATGGCCATTTAACGCATAACTGTATGAATAAAGCGGAGGGATATCTGACTGGAGTTGTACTGAGTTACTGCCTCTGCGTTTTTTGGTCATTGGGTCAGGTCATTGGGAAGGTTTTAGCTTTGGGTGACATGCAAGTGCACCCCCTGCTGAGTGAGTTAATGGACACTGTTTGGAGTCACTGAACTCCGCTGTCACTTGTTGCTGGTGCTTTTATGTCCCATAATTCCACGTTTGTGGTCCACTCTCCTGACTTTAGAGAAGAGCACGCTGTAGGAAGATGGGTACTTACATAGGGTCGCCGTTTGTCTGTTAATCTTACAAAGTCAGCTCAATACCTCTGAAAGGAAAAGGTTTCGGAACCTTTGGTTTCAGTCGTTTTTTAATGAAATTGCTCGTTGTTTTTTTTTTTTTTCCTTCTTCCACTGGACATTTACATCATGGTTGGTTTGTAATTACTGTTGCGTTGTTCTTAGTACCATCTCAATTAAAATGTATCTTCCACCATGATTGTGAAAGGATAAATCAACAGACTGCATGCCGGTTGTTAAGGACTTAATTGTATTCATGCGCACGTGTACGATGTCAGATCCAATTAGGTTAATGACTTCACTGATTGGATGCTCGTGGCTCTCGGGGGAACCCAAGTAAACTGCTGATTTAGAGGGCTGTTTATTCAAGTGCGTCAATTGCAGTGCTATAATAGGATAATGTATACCACTCAACTGCAAGCGCTCGTGCGAATGCCCTTTTGTGTCTGTTATCACTCATTCATTTGCTTGCTGATTTTCATTGACTGCTTGATTTTATTTGCTGGTTTATACATATTTACATGCGTTTGTGTCCCTTTTGGGCTGAAACCTGGTGGACTGAAATATTGTGGTCGTTAGCCAGTGTTCAGAACCAAATCCTGACCGCTCGCTCTTTAGCGGGCGGCTAGCTCTGTCTGAGAGTCAACCGGGTTTGTGTTTGGGGGGTTTCAGGGAGAAAGCGCAAATCCTGAAGATGAGCGGCAAGAAGAGAGTTCTGCTTCTGGGGTCGGGCTACGTGTCCGGCCCGGTCATCGAGTACCTGACCCGGGACACGGGGACCCAGGTCACAGTAGGTAAGGACACTGCAGAAAGCGAGGTGGCATCTACTGAGACATACAGAGTGCCAAAGCTGGATTTTAAAGGGCCTCCAAAAAGACCTTGTGAAGGCACTGACTCCTTGTCTTGGGGTTTGAGATTTTGATACAATGATGCAGTCAGGACCACCAGGCTGTTCCACAAAAAAGAGAACTAGGGATGTTTTCTGTTCTTCCTCATCTCTCTACTCTTCCTCCTCATGCCACTCTGGCCCTGATGGCTGTTGTTTTCTCCTATATCTCTCTTTCGGCCTGTAGCGTCAGTGATGTTAAACCAGGCCGAGGAGCTGGCCAGAAAATACCCCAACACAATACCCGTTATGCTGGACGTCACCAGCCAGGAGAGTCACCTTGAATCTCTTGTGAAAGACCACGACCTGGTCATCAGGTAGGGACACCCTCTATACAACAATGCCCAACAAAGATACAGTAGGATACAGGATCATCTCCAGACTAAAGACTCAAAGGAGCACATTTCCAATGTAAACAAATACAAAACAACCTCACAGTCACAGTGTCCCCACAGACTGACCCAAGAGGAATATACAGTAAACAAAGACACATAAAAAAAGACACAAAAAAAACACACAATTGAATGCTTTGTTTGTAAAAAATTGATGCTTTTCCCCAGTTTGCTGCCTTATGCCTTCCACCCTATGATTGCCAAGCACTGCATCGGTAAGAAGGTGAACATGGTCACGGCCAGCTACCTCAGTCCAGCCATGAAGGAACTACAGCAGAGGTAGGAGAGAAGGGACAAGACATGACAAAGTATTGTACATAAAACACTGCATATAACGTAACTGCATCTGCTTGCAAAGCAGTGTTCATACTGATTGCTTATATGATGTAATGTAAATTACGCGATGAAACCTGTTAACTGTGGCCTGTATTGTCCATGTCTGACTATGCTGCTCACCCAATTGGGCAGTCAGGGTCATGTGACTGGGCCATGTGACAGTGCCTCCTTGTCTCTCTCTTTTTAGTGCAGAGGAGGCAGGCATCACCATAGTGAATGAGATGGGACTGGATCCTGGCATCGACCACATGCTGGCCATGGAGTGTATCGACCAGGCCAAAGCAGACGGATGCACTGTAGGTATTTGCATGCGTGTGTGCGCAAGCATGTTTATTTTCGAATGTATGTGAATATGTTTGCGTGTCCCTGTCTGCATGATTAATTTGACTGGTCTGGTGATTTTTCACATGCATTAGAGGAAGTGAGTGGCATTCTGTCAGTTATTGTCTGTAAGCCATATTGATCGCCGACCCAACAGATTGACAAGCCATGTGTCTCCAGCTCGTTCTTTTTCACTTCCCGCCCCGAGATAATGCTGCGGTTTCACTGAAATTGGGCGAAATGCTTCGTGGTGTTGTCTACACTGAAGAGGGGGTGACTGTGAGTCATACAGTACCGGTAAAAAGTTTGGACACACCTAATTAAGACAATGGGAAACATGCATTCAAAGACATGTTGATTTAAAGACCTATGCATAATGCTTGATTTTTTTTTTCTTTGACAAACATAAATCGTGAAGTTGATGTCTATGTATGAATTTATTTCCAAAAAAAATTTTAAGAAATATTTTTTGGCTACTTTGAAGAATCTAAAACTTAAGACAGTTTTGTTTAACACTTTTTTGGTCACTGCATAATTCCATTTGTGTTATTTCATAGTTTTAATGTCTTTACTATTATTCTAAAGTGTGGAAAATAGTAAAAATAAGGAAGAACCCTTCTATGAGTAGGTGGGTCCAACCATTTGGCTGGTATTGTCCTTACGGTTTTCCCAGCATGCAGTTAGAATGAGGGACATGTGAGGTTCTGTATGTGCAACATTTGAATGGTGATCATGTGACTGAGAATAGAAGAAGACCATATGCTGTAATCCTTCTCCAGCAGTAGGCTAACCCTTTATTCTTTTTTATTTTGTGTAGTACCTGTAAAATTTTAACTAGCCTTTGAAGAGTGTAGTGCATTTTCGGAAAAAAATTCGCATGACAAATCTGCTTCTATGGTGTGATGTAATTGACTTCCTGAATCCTGATACCAGTGCCTGTGGCATGCAACGTCTAAGGATATGTTGCTCTTCTCATTGGAAGATTAGGCTAATGTCATAGTGAGAGCGTGACATTGTAGTGACTGATGCCTGTGTGTGGACACAGGTGGAGTCCTACAGCTCCTTCTGTGGAGGCCTGCCGGCACCCGAATGCTCAGACAACCCCCTGCGCTACAAGTTCAGCTGGAGTCCGTATGGTGTCCTGCTGAACACCATCAGCCCCGCCATCTTCCTGAAAGACAACCGGGTACGGTTAGCTCAGAGGGCTAAAGAGCATTAAGCATTATACTCCAAACTCTGATGAGATTAGATAATCACTAGTCCCCAGTGCCTGAAAATTACTCTATTTGGATGTAGCATGGGGAGTGTTTACATACTATAGTAGTGTATCAGATTATTTTAAAAGAGACAGGGTGGGTGTTTTAATGGGTATATTAAGCGTTTATGAATGTGCCATGATTTGGTGAATGCTGCCAAGAGAACTTTTACCCTGGGATTCATTTTCAAATACTTGGCAGCTTTCCTAAAAGATATAAAACTGTGTTTTACAGTGAAGTATGCATATTGTATACAAACTCTGAACTGCTGATAGTTATTTCATACACAGACCCAGATGAGTTTCTGATGTGTTGTATATTACTGTGTGCTCCTGACGGTCAGGTGGTCAGCATCCCGCCCGGTGGGGCTCTGCTTGACTCCGTGGCTCCGATGGACTTCCTCCCCGGCTTTAACCTGGAGGGCTTCCCCAACCGGGACAGCACCAAGTACGCCGAACCGTACGGGATCAACTCGGCCCACACACTGATCCGGGGAACACTGCGATTCAAGGTAGCGTGCACATGTGCGTCTGCACCTCCACCTGCAGCTGTACCGTCTGTTACAACTACAACTATGCCTGCACTTGTACCTACTTCTGTTCTTATCCGTATACCTGTACCCACATCTGTAACTGCTTCTACACCCACACCTACACCTGTACTTACACCTGCACATGTACCTACAACTACACCTGTACCTATATCTGTACCTACACTTACAACTACATCTACACCTGTACCTACATCTGTACTTTTGCCTACCTCTGGTCAGCAGAAATACAAACTCGGCTCTCTGACTTGTCTCTTGAGGCCATGGGCGAGAAAACCCTCAGAAGCACTTCACAGCTTGCATTATTACCCAGCGTAATTAATGATAATGAGTACCTCCGGGCCCTAACTGCAGTGATATTTTCATGAGAGCATATGCTGTAATTATAGTAATATGAGAAATATTACCTATACTTAAACCAGCAGTGATTATTTATGATGATTCTGGTAGTAGCTGTGCTTTCACCTCTCACCTCAGCAGTATTAGAAGTGATGTCATGGATGGTTATTTCAGTCCTGTTTCCCGTGTCTCTCTCCAGGGCTTCTCCACAGCAATGAGTGGGTTTGTGAAGCTGGGTCTGATTAACACAGAGCCGTGTCCCATGCTGGACCCGACAGCTACCCCTGTGTCCTGGGTATTACCTTCATTATTTTTGCATTACTAATGCAGTATATACGACATGCATAACTACGTTACATTCCCAATGTCTCCATTCAGATCCAAGCTGAATATGCGTGCATCCTTTGAATATTTACTTTACTTTGAAGGGCCCATTTATGACCTTAATTTACATAATAAAATGAAATTTACATAATGAAAGTTATAATACTTTAATATTTGACTTTTAAATGCATTTTCTTTGAGCAAATAAGACATAATTGTCTGTTTCCCAGCCAGCCTGAGAAATTTCTACAGCAATAGAGTTTTGTGGTATCATCTGAAAAAACAAAAGAAACCAGTCAACTTTGCTTTTATGGACCCATCTTTTGTTGTCTCCTCCCACAGAAAGAGCTGCTCTGCCATCTGATGCAGTTGCCACCCTCAATCAGCAACGAAGCGTTCAAGGAGGCCGTGTATGACAGGATCGGAAAGGATGACCACAGAATGGAGACTCTGAAATGGTGAGGATTCTGGCATTGTGTCAGCATTCTGTCAGTCTGCGACATCACCGTGAACAGGCTCAGCTCATTGGACGATTCTATCTCTCCTGTAAACAATCAGGTTTGGCATGCTCAGCGGTGAACCGGTCCCTCACGCAGAGACCATTCTGGGCGCAGTTGCAAAGCACCTGGAGGCTAAACTGTCATTCGGTAAAGAGGGGGCAGGGGGCAGGGGTAGCTGTGTGTGTGTGTGTACATGTTTATTTTACTATCTTGTGAGAAGGGTAAATGAGCTATGAGAATGTGTATTTGTGTAATGTGTACATATTTGTTTTCTCAACTTGGAGATGTGTGTGTGTTTCAGTTTTTAAGGTGTACATGTTTTCTGTGTAGATAAGGTAGAAATTGATGTGTGTGTATGTGTCTTTTTAACATGTATATGTTTGTTTTTTGTCTGCAGACAAGGTAGAAATCTGTGTGTGTTTGAATTTTTAAAGTGTACATATTTGTTTCTTATCTGTGTAGATAAGGTAAGGTAAAAATGTGTATATGTGGGGTTGTGTGTTTGTGTGTGGGTTTGTATTTTTAAGTTGTTCGTGTTTCTTTTGTTGTATCCACAGAGAAGGGAGAGAGGGACATGATTATCATGAGGAACGATGTCGGGATCAGACACCCCACTGGCGAGCTGGAGACGAAGCACATCAGCCTGGTGGTGTATGGGGACCCTAGCGGCTACTCCGCCATGGCCAAGACTGTGGGCTACCCGGCTGCCATCGCCGCCCGCATGGTGCTCGACGGTCAGTGCAGTGCTCAGAACACACCACAGACAGCAGATACCCCTACATGCTAGCAGCATCAGCACTCTGACTGCGCAGCTAACTCTTCTCCATAAATCAGTTGACTCAGCTTGGTTTAGGCTGTGCTCCCGTTTGTAAGAAGCAGTTTAAAAAAAGACTGGTTCACACAACAACTGTTTTTTTTTTTTTTTTTGCAAATATGAAAGCATGGACAAAAGTGACACGTCAGCACTCCCTTAGCATTCATTCATTCATTCATTCATTCATTCATTGTGGAGCATAAGGCATCTCTTTTCCAACTCTGCTTGTCCGTTGCAGCTCATTGTGCTTCTCCCCACCACAGATTCATTTCGGTGGTATGCGGGGCCAGTTTATATTTCACCCTCAGGGAGTTTTGTGTCCCTGCCCCATAAATGCATAGCAACTGGTCCTCCATATTTGCATAGGGTTTTTCAACCTAGGTTAATAAACTCTATCACAGAAAAAGTAACTGCCGCAGATACTGACACAATATCTCTACTCCCTTAGCACCTTGCCCCTTTTTTATGATTAAATGGCGTTTCATTTACCGGAGGCAGGAGCGGCGTTGATGTAACTCTGGGATTTCGCCTGTCTTTCGCAGGTGAGATCGAGACGAAGGGGCTGGTGCTGCCACTGACCAAGAACATCTACAGCCCGGTTCTGAAGCGCCTGCAGGAGGAGGGGCTCCGCATCACGGCCAAGAGCTCTCTCTCAGACTAGATCAAACAGAAACAGAGCCAAGGCAATACTAGGGGAGGCGCGTCGCTTATTCACACGGCCCCGGGTCTGCACGCAGAGGCCGAAAATAAGCAGGCACCTCCTGTGTTGCCGGTCCATACACTGTGTACTTTGTGTAGAATCTGGAAGAACACGCTCCTCAAACAAACTGTGTGCTTGGCCCTGGTCTTCGAGGGCCACCTGCCCTGCAGGTTCTAAGAAATACCTTCTAAATTCTATTTTATCTGTGCCGTCAAGCCTGTAATAACGTCTGATGGTGCCGAGTTCCTCTTGAGACAGGGACTACAAATAAGCCATTAATACTCTTGCTAGAAACACCAGGGGTCCCTGGGGGTCAGTGCTGCCTGCCCACCGCTGTCATAGCCTGAATAGTAGTCATAGTCAAAAACAAAGTAATGTTTGTAGATGTTCTAATACAGGTGCTCTTTTGTATTAATGCATTGACATTCACTGATGATGACAATTATGTTGATATCATGAACCAAGGGAGGGATAGTTTCCAGTACTGATTAGCATAAATGGAAGTCTGAACAATATACATAATTGCACAAAGGCAGTTATCATAGTTATATTTAACAAATATTTATATATTTCTGTTACCCTGAAATACAGCACTTATTTACTTTCTTTGAAAAAATTCTAAATCATTTCGTATTTATTCCAGTCTTGATTTTACAAAGTGTCTCCTTACAAACCCAAGTATGGTGCTGTAGAGGATCCATAACATAAGTAAATATATAATCTCCCTCCAGTAAAAGTCAAAGTTTGTGAAGATGTAAAGGTTTTTGCCCAGTTTATACTGTTCTGTAAGCAGGTGGTTTAGATGTATGGCTTTCAGTCATCTGCAATTTAGATTAAGAACTTGATATCTTATAACAAAGAATACTCCAGTGTTGTAGTATGGTAATGCATATGTTACTTGGTAGCCTGTTTGAAACTATTTCACTTTCACTTTTGTATCTCACAGAAATAAAGTAATCCACTTTAGAGAGAGTACTGTGGCTGTGTGAATATACTGTAAGTAAGTTGAGATATTGCAGTGAGAAGATCTTGTCTCTAGTCAGGCTGTCGCTCTGTAAAACCGATAAGAGGACAGGAACAGGGTCACACCCACTGGCTCTGTCAGAGGCGTGCCCCAGGACAACAAAGGAGCACAAAACTGTTCTCAAAACCGGTTTCAAAATCAGTCATCCAAACCATAACGATCAGGGTGCAAAGTCCTCCTATGAACGGGTCCCATCTCCAAGTCTATCTTAGCTGCCAGTTTTCTGCCAGCCGTCTACAGTGGCAGCTGAAAAATAACAGCACCATATGGCAGTTTTGTATGCATACATGTGTGTGATGAGGGAGAGGGATTAAAATACAATCCTTTCCCACCTAAACATCTTTTAGACTTGTATTGCTGTTTATTGTGTTAAAATGAATGAGTATATTATGTTCTGAGCCAATTATCGTAACCACTTAAATAGTCCGATTTAGTACGTACTTGCATAATTTAATGAACATCAGATATTTAAATTAAAAATCAAGAGTGAATACTTTGCACATAACGCTCCTCCTCCTTATAATGACATAAAATAGAAACGGTACTTTAAAGTATTTTGCAAATGCATTGTATGCATTTAAATATGTTGATGGATAAGGTGGAATATTGTAATATTTAACCATGTAAGGTTTGGTAGCCTGTTCCTTTTGGGAAAAATGTGGTTACAGATTATGTTGTGCTGACACGCAAGTTCAAATCAGGCCACCAAGCACAAGATAATTAGGCATGTAATTAGGAAAAGTTGAAAATGCAAATGAGGCTAAAGTGTAGCTGGTGTTTAAGACGTTGTCTGGACACTTGACCTATTTTTCCCTGGAAAAAAATGAACACTTCCTTTGGAGTCTTAGACTGGATTAAGGCATGAAAATTAATTGAAATAACCATTTTCTGTGGGGATTATTCCTTACTATATCTCCAGTGCAGGCGCCATCTCTCTCCAAAATGCCTAATCCGGCATCTCTCCAAGATTAAGATCAGTTTCTTCAAGCGCTTTCCATATTTTAATATTGTTTCTTCAAAACCCTGCAAAAGATCATATAGCCATCATTAATCTTGCACTTATCAAAGGAGGCATAAAAGCAGTACAGTGTAACTGAATTCTCTGAGCCAGCCTTTTCTTTCTCTCTTCTTTTTCTTTTCATTTCCCCATTATGGAAACGTTTGTCTGACCCTCGAAGTTCTGTAAACACGGCCCACTTTCATCAGAACCTGACTGTGCATGAAGCTCAACTCAATAATCTCCTTATAAGAACAGACAATCTTCTCAATCATTTGTCCTGGATCTGGAAAATATGTATATGCTCATATTTACTCCACATTGTGCACATATGAATAACCAAAAACTAAAGCTTGTTACTTTTATAATTAAATTAAATTAAATTAAATTAAATAAAAATCTAAATATTCCATGTGCTTCCTACAAAGCTGATTTTTCTTTTGATGATCGGTGTTCAATTGTATAAAAATGTGGTAGTGAGTTATTTGTGGTTGAGTGTAAAGTTTAAAGAGTACCCTTTAGGTGGTGGCCTTCAGGGTGGCCTGTGAGGCAGTTTTTGTTCCACTTTTCCGGTGTTAGAACAGGATGTGTCTTAAGACTTCTTTGAAGCAGAATATGGGAGGGCATGTGAACACCACTGAGCAAACCTCACAGCCAGTAACATGTTCCACGGACAGGTCTTTGAGCACAGGGGGTCCAAAGTCCCACCAAGTTAAGACCCCTTTTTCAGCAAAGAACAGATTTACACCTGGAAACATCAGATGCACTGACATCTGACTCATAATTTCATTTAAGACACACTGTCAGCGTTTCAGTTAAGACACACCAATGAACTGTTAAAAGAAAAATTAGTCTAAATTCTTAAGCATTAAATCCAGCCTTGTCCTTAGCTCGTTACATGCAAACGTGCTAAAAAAAAATGTGCCTACCCATCAGACCAAATCTCGTCTACAATAACCATGACAGGTGAATGTGCTGTTTTGTGCTGAGTGGCAGGGTTCATGTAACGCAGTCTCAGTCTGATCATTTAATTAACGCCAGTGGCATCCTCTTTATTGTAAGTTCACCTTGTTTCAATGGAGCCAACCAAAGGAGAAGTCACTAAAGGGACATTCCAACCAACACACATGCTCTTTCCTCTTGTTCTTCTCTGTGTACTTTAATCCTAGCTCTAGATATGCAGTAACAGCTCTAAAAGAATGATCAATATCCCATGCTTCATATTAAGGTCATATTACAAAATACAGAAATACTGTAATATCAGAAATATTAAAAACATTAATCTTTCCACTAAATTAGAACAAAATGCTGTTGTACCTCCCAAATGGACTAGAAAACCAACTCTGTAGTAAAATATAAAAATCTAGAAGTATAAATAGAATTTTGGTCCGTTGACTTGGTCACTATAATACTATTTACATATTAGAATATTATCCATGTTCCTATTGCAATCTGACCCCACACACATCACTAAGAACAGTTCTGTATTTACAGTGTCAGTATGGAAAGCAAAGCATTGCTGAAATTCATGGCCTCTACAAAAAACAGACTAATAAAGCAGGCCTCATTCTTTCTCATCCCTTTTTCTGCAGCTGGCTGCCAATAAATATGAAATTTTAGAGGAAGCCATTAGGAAATTAAAACAAAGGAGCCCCTAGTAATGGGCCAGACTGAAGTCACATTTTTTTTAAGAAAAACAAAAACACAAAATATTTAGAATTAGTCTACATTAAACTCGTATCAAAGCAGTTAAAAGTACCATGTGAATTATGTAAAGGCACACATTACAAGACCATAGCATGTCCAGCAGTAGAGTCATGTCATTTTGAGATGGAGGATAGAGGGATTCACAGAAAGAGGCGAAGCGCATTCTTTCGTTTAGAAACGAAAGTCGATACAGACAGTACTGGCTCTGGGGACGTGGCAGTCTAAGCAGCTGTTGCCGTGGTTACACCAGGGACTCCAGGCTCTCGGCGGCATTGCTGGAGCTGGCCAGGATGGTCCCGTTGTTGTCTGTGGACTGAAGCGCTCTCTCGTCCTCCTGGGTGCTGACCAGACTCAGGATTGCTTTGTAAAGGAACTGGTACTGCTCCTGGGGGAGGAAACATCACCATGTCACCGCAACAAGTCCCCCCCCCACCTCAAAGGCCAGTAAAACAAATCCCCACTGACAGTCTGTAAATCGAGACCCCACTGAATGTCTTCAAATTGGGCCCCCACTGAAAGTCTCCAAATAAAGTCCTCTCTGTCTTAAAGTCAAATCACGTCACAATATTGTCACACGTATAATGTTTTTTTTTTTCAGAATTGTAATTACAGATATCTTGAAAGGGGAAAGGGGAAAAAGGAAAGAGCAAATGGGGGAAACCTACCAAACCGTAGCCTGATCAGCATCCTCTGCTGTGAAGGATGAGGAACAAACACTCACCGTGTCAGTGAAGACTCCTGGCCTCATCAGGTTGGTCATCTTGGCCACCTGATACACGTCGATGGAGCTCTCCGCCTCCAGCTGGCGTGCCAGCGTCGCCAGGGCGCAGAATGTGCCCGCGGTAACGCCACCGTGTCTGGCCAATCAGAAAAAAGGCAGATGAGAATTCCTTCTGGAGAGGTGACACCATAATTATACACAGTGCATGGTTCCATGGAAAACCAGTGCGGCCCTATTGTGTTGATTTAAACGGAATGCCTTTGTAGAGATAAGTTTTCTGAAAAGTATTTTGATAACTGTGACACCCTTTCTGAATCGATGTGACCATAAAATAACATTTTTGTGATCTTAAATCACTGAAGAAGGTGTTTGTGAGGTTCATTATTTTTATTCTGTGTCCCAGGGACTGGTGTATCGTAGAATACTTGGCTTCCATCAGATTGCACAAGTTAACCTGTGGTAGGGTTTGAATAATATTATGCTCACACTCACTGGTCTGGGAGTGTTGTTTGCCTGGTCTGACACTGTTGCTCATTGAATGGATACACTTATGTTCTATTGTGCTGGAAGTCGCTCCGGATAAGAGCATTTTCTAAATACATGTAATGTAATATTTTAATTAAATTCATCATCTAAATGAGGACACAGGACCTCTGGCTTTCCTGTTAGCACAGATCTGTCCAGTGAGGCAGGCATCCAAAGCGACGTGACAAGGCCTTACTTGTCCTGCACGACTATGGGTCCGTCCCGGGAGCCGCTCTCTTCTCTGATGATGTTGATCAGCTCGAAGGTGTTGCTGATGGGGCTGTCTGGGTTGGGCCATCGCGGGGCCTGGAACTGCCGCACCTCCAGAACATAGTCATCCTGCCCAACGGGAGCACAACAGGAGAGACACAGAGCTGAGAGGGAGAGACAGGGGGGCTGAGCACAGACGGGGGAGAATGAGTGTCTGTGTGGCTGTACTGTGTGTGTGTGTGTGTGTGTGTGTGTGTGTGTGTGTGTGTGTCTGTGTGTGTGTGTGTGTGCGCGCGCGTGCGCGCGTGTGTGCATGTGTGCATATTTGTGAGTGTGTGTGAGTCTTTGTGTGCATATGCCTATGCATGTACCTACGCACAATTTTTGTGTGTCTTTGAGTAGAGTATGTTTATTTCTGACTGTGTGTGTGTGTGTGTGTTTGTGAGTATGTATGTATGTGTGTGTGTATGTGCATGTTTATGAGTGTGTGTGTGTGTGTGTGTGTGTTTATGAGTGAGTGTGTGTGTGTATTTATGAGTGTGTGTTTATGAGTGCGTGTGTGTGTGTGTGTGTGTGTGTGTGTGTGTGTGTGTGTGTGTGTGAGAGTGCGTGTATGCATATTTCTATGAGCGTGTGTGTGTGTGCGTGTATGCCTATTTCTATGAGCGCGTGTGAGTTATAGATCTGCGTTGTGATGGCTGGTACAGATGGCAGTGTGATAGCTGTGTGAAGATGAACAGCTGTGCTCCGTTCAAGCGTGTTGAATGTTTATTGAATTTAATTTTCACTCCTTTCAGCAGCCACTTGTTTTTCTTATTCCTTCACAATTTTGCACAGAGTCTTTTAGCACCAATTAAGGAGAAAACCCATCTGTAAAATACATAATGGCCAGAAAGCTTATCGGGTTTTAGCCAACATTGTCTATTCTTGCACGTTCTTACCCAGATGTGATATGCAAGCTAAGCAAAAGCTACCAAATTTTTAAACAAAAAGACAGCCTGGTCAAAGCTATGGTCAAAACCCTGTCTTTGAGATCTGCACAAGAGTAAAGTCAAGTTATGAGAGCCCAGTCGTAGGCCTACTGTATGTAGAACAGGCAAAATAGCTGTAAACATTTCAAACATCTGGAAATTTTCTACAAATTGAACACCAGAGTTTAACAATGTTGTATGTAACCATCCCTCCAGTGTCAGTGAATGTATGCTAGATTTCCCTGGTAGTGTTTTAGCATGTTCAGCATCTAAAGTACAAGTCAATGAGATCTATATCATTCCTCTATTTTATTTTCACTGATGACATTTTACTTGCATGCATGCTATACATGCTTTCTCTTCTACCTCTCTTTCACTAGGGTGCTTACATTACATTACATTACTGGCATTTAGCAGAAATTCTTATCCAGAGTGACTTACATCAATCAAAGTTTATGTTTTTTTTACAATGTTATCCATTTATACAGCTGGATATTAACTGAGGCAATTGTGGGTTAAGTACCTTGCCCAAGGGTATAGCAGCAGCGCCCACGTGGGGAGCCGAACTGGCAACCTAGTCCTCCTCCTTAACCACTATGCTACACTGCCAGCCCCATGTAAATATGTAAATATGTAGATATACTACACATTTACATATCATAGAAACCTTAATGGACCAATGCTATGACAACTAAAGTTCTTTTCCGTGTGATCCTGTCACAAACTGATCAGTGGTCATGATAACAGATGAATATGGCCATAAGGTCTTCCTGACTGCTGAGTGCTGCTCAATAGAAGTTCGTAACCCAAAGATGTCAGTTGGCAACTGGTCACGAAGGGCAGTTTCATGGTCACAGTAAGACCAGCTCGATTCTGGACTCTGACACTCCTACCTGCGTAGCCTCCAGGATGAAGTCCTGCACCACCAGATTCTCCTCGTTGCACAGGCACATGTGGTCCTCACCCGTGAAGGTGACCGTGAACGTCTCGCAGCTGATCGGCTCATCTTTGCTGGGCCAGAAAACACACTCCTCCTCCTCCTCCTCCGACAACTGACAGAACGAACAGGGAGAAAGATGTGCATCATTTTTTTCTGTTCTCTCTGTCCCCAGCTAAAAGCCTCCGAGCAAGACGGTCTCGTTACATTATTGTCATTTAGCAGATGCTCTTATTGAGAGCAACTTACATATACTGCAGTTTTTACATGTTATCCATTCATACAGCGGGATATTAACTGAGGAATTGTGGGTTAACTACCAAACGATACAACAGAAGTGCCCCAGTGGGACTCGAACCAGCAAACGTTTGGCTATGAGCTGTGCTCCTTACCACTATGCTACACTGCCGTCTCGGGTTTAACCCCTTCAGGGACACCACATCTACCCACCTGACTCTGTGCATCCGGCAGCGTGACGATAACCTGGGTGTTGTGGTCCCAGATCATCCTCCAGAAGTCCTTGGTGGTGCTGAGCATCGGGGTTTGGGTCACGATGAACTCACTGCTGTGGTGATACCCCTAGAAACAGAACCATGATGGTGAACTCTGAGTCAGAACAGGCTCTGTCCATAGACCTACAGCGGTAGAGCGGCGTCTCATCTGGCTGGGCTCTTACCATTATGTAGGAAGCATTGATGTAGTCTGAAGTCTCTCCTGCCACAGTAGACAAAGAGACCCTGGACCTCTCCACTGCAATGCAGAAACAATGCTGTCATAGCATCTTAAAGATAGCTGCTGTAAAACTCAAGAGTGTGACATAATCCCTCCTCTTCCACTCACCCTGAAAATGCTTCAGTGTTGAAAAAGTCACACTTCATTAATTTTTCCTTTGTCTTTAATGGTAATACATTAAAATACCAGAACAAAGCCATTTTACATTTGACACACCTATTTCCATACAGGTAACTGAAAAAAGAGAGAATTTAGACTTTAGACTTCATGCTTTTTTACAGTTAAAAAATTTATAAAGCAGAGTATGTACAACCTGGTGTGTCAAATTCCTTACATCTAAAAAGAAGAATGTACATGTACTCTGCTCACCGGGTATGAGAGAGGAGCTGCGGTTCTTTTCTCTGTTGCTCTGTTTCAGGGCCGCAGAGTAGTCACACTGCTTGGCATTGGACTGGGTTATTAACTGCAAGGACACAGTACAATCAGATTATTGTTCATCTGCTTTGGTGTTATGCATCAGCAGTCAAAGTAGTGAAGGAGATGAATAGTTGTTTTCACTTTGGGTGCGCTAGTGCTTGTGTTAGTGTTGTACATGTGTATGAATAAGGATAGTGAATCTGCATAGAATTTACAGCCCATTATATATGGCAGAACATTTTATTTGAATGGTGGGGAGGGGGCAGTTAGAGAAGTATGTAGGCTCATCCCAAGTATTTACCTTGAACTGCTTCTCCAGGCGTGTCCTGCCAGAGGGTCCCGGGGTCAAGAGGTCATTGACGTAGCCATGGATGCAGCTGGACGGAACCTCCGTCTCCTTGCTCAGGATGGCCTCCACAAGGGCGTCATGGATGAATATGTACTGTTCCTGGAGACAGAGAGAGAGAGAGAGAGAGAGAGAGAGAGAGAGACAGAGAGACAGAGAGAGAGAGACAGAGAGGTAGAGAGAGAGAGAGAGAGAGAGAGAGAGAGAGAGAGAGAAAGAGGGAGAGAGAGAGAGAAAGAGAGAGAGAAAAAGAGAGAGCAAGAGAAGGCCTTGTGGGTTTGCTGCTGCCTCAAACTGATTCTTAGTGCAGCGATTCCGAGATTCTAGAAGGGAACTGTGTGAGGCCATCTATCCCTAGCCCTGAAATACGGACCTGGGTCTTCAGCTGTCACACTTTCAGCTCAGCTTTCCCAACTCCCCAACTGTCTGGCTTGTGCAATAATTCAGATATTCTGTCACACGCTCTGCCTTTAGTATTGCAATAAGCCAACATATTCACATTACCTTAATAGTGAAATAATGTAATGACAGAGAGTTACCATAATTGTGCACTAATGTCATGACAGAGATGATTCTGCAGTGGGAGCCTCAGATGCAGTTCAGTTTAGATGTTGTAGTTCCTGAGTGTGGGTAAATCTTGGATAGAGTCCTGGATGCTTATGAGACAATTCTTGTTTAAGATGGTGTGATTTTGCCTTAGTCTGTCTGTGTCAGTTCATCCATGTCGGGGTGTGCGCTCTTACCTCGGTCTGAACCAAGTAGTTCCTCTGTGTGCGTATGTGTTTAAGGAAGCCCATGATGTTGACTGTTCCCTGCTCCTTGATCTGCTGTAACATGCTGTCCAGAACAATGTAAGTACCAGTTCTACCCACTCCAGCACTGCAAAAAACAAAAGCAAGAGACGGACTAAGGTCCTGGATATCATCATCTCTTTCCCTGAACCCCGACCAGGGGCTTATTCTGGAGTACTCCAGGTCAAGTCTGATCGGAGGACAAACTATCACGGAAACATTTATAAACGGACCGATAAAAGACAGTCCACTCGTGAAAGGTGCCGTTGTTTCTACATTTGGGCTGAAAGACGGGACATATGCCACACAGAGAGGGGTGATGAGGCTTGCTTCGCTGTGGCCGGTCTACCTGCAGTGTACGACGATGGGTCCCATGTCGGCCATCCTGGCCTGGGAGGACTTCCGCACAAAGGTGAGCACAGGTAGGGCATACTCCGGGACACCCATGTCTGGCCACTGGGTGTAATGGTACTGCAGCACGGTCCGCTCGTGGCTCCGCCCCTTCTGGGATCCCTGAGGCATAAGACAGGAAGCACTGGATCAGAAGTTCACTGAATGGAAGAGAGTTTGGTTGATATACGCCCTCTGTGAACTGCGGGCAAATGTGACAAAATGAACAACTATGACACAGCTATTACTGAAATATCAATAATTATCAATAATTATCAGAGAGCTGTTTTAAAACGGAAACCCCTTCTCTGGCTAGTCACAGAAGCACCTACCTTCTTGACCCGGGTGTTCCTCAAGATAAAGGTCCTCTGGGTATAGTAGGCCAGAACTTTGGTGCTTTTCAGTGTCACCAGGAAACAGCCATACTCCTCCTGGGTTTCCAGGGGCCAGTACTGGTCACACTTCCTCTGAACAGCACACCGGAAAACAGAAGTCAGCCATTATGACTGTAATCATTCACCCATTATTCATTATTCTTATAGTTTCATTCATTCATTATCCCAGCAGCATCAAAATCAGTTATCCATTATCTCAAAGACATCACAATGATCCATCCATTATCTGACATGACATCAATAATCCATCATCCTCATAGCATCACAATCACTCATTGTGTTGATAAAGTCACAAGAGCTCATCCATCATCTACCTGGATCTATCATCATCACTTTCATGCCAAAATTACAATAGGGAGCAACACTGTGATGTCAGTTTCATTCTACAGGCCCATCTACTGAACACTGTACTAAACGGTTTCTATCACAGAGAGAGCTTCACTCACCCTCCCCTTCTCCACCAAGTTGGTGATCATGACAATCACGCCCACATTTTGCTCCCAGATCATCCTCCAGAAGTCCTCCATGCTGGACTTTAGCGGTCCCTGGGCTGCGATGTAGGCCCTGGGCCTGTTGAAACCCTGTGAAGACACACAGTCACAGAGGCCAGAGGTCAATAACAATCTGAACCATGGCTGCAACGGACGATTCTGTGGATTAATTTTATAGCATTTCATCATTCTGCAAATATCCATCATAGATGCAACAAATGTACTTCGTGAAATATAATACCTCTTGATACAGGTTCCACAATATTTCAATGTTACAAGAATAACAACTGTATCTTTATATATCTTATGTCAAAAACAAACCCATCATTGCCTCTTATATGCCGTTTTTGGGTAGGAAGAGCACAAACACAAGGGGCAAAAGGAGAAATGCGCTTACATCCACATAGTTTGCATTTATGTAGTCTCCACCCTTCACGTCTTTGTCAGGACCACAAGACAGTCGGACTCGACTATGATCGTCTGAAACAGAAATAGCGTGACATGAGTCACAATACCCTAACAGAGCAATCAGT